>NC_141990.1:144217207-144557207 GCF_049901715.1 Pseudonaja textilis
TTTCAGAGTTAGATGTTGTGAGAACTGAGGTTTCCACATTGTGCCTTTGCTCCTACAAAAGGGCAAACAGCACTGAATGCTACATTCAGTTCCAAGGAAAGGATGAAGCTAACAGGGATCATTGAAATGTAGCATGCTTTCCTTGCAAAATAACTGCTTCGGACTTGAGTGTCTTCAGTTAAAATGGTCCAGTTAGAAAAGGCCTCCATCAGCATCCAAGTTAAGGCACTTTTTCAATACTTATACATGCATCTTGCTATTTCTTTTTAAGGTAATCATTGTTATGCAAAGTGCTGGCAAAGAATGAGAAGCAGTGAACGACAGGAATTAAAGACAGGCAACCAAAAATCTGGTTTACATCAACACAGTGCACTAATATACAGTATTTCCATACATTTCTTCTCATTGCAGACCATCCTTGTTTTCACCTACCTCACCGATTTCCTTTTGTCTTTAAACTTCTCAGCTCTTTTTCGGAATGTCATCAACACCATCTAGTCATGACTTTCATATTCTTTCTTTCTTTCTTTCTTTCTTTCTTTCTTTCTTTTTTTCTTTCTTTCTTTCCTTCCTTCCTTCCTTCCTTCCTTCCTTCCTTCCTTCCTTCTTCCTTTCTTCCTTTCCTTCCTTCTCTTTCTTTCTTTCTTTCTCTTCCTTTCCATTCAGTCTCTCTTCCTATAGTTCCTTTCTAATCCCATCCTGATTCATTCTCTCTTACTTTTACACTCAGACTACATTTGTTCATCGTCTGAAGGACATTATCTAACCACTTTTTCCTAAGCAGGCAAGAGGCAGAGCAAGCCAAGCCATGGGAAGTGGAAACAGCAAAACCAAGAGTTAACTTCCCACAGTATCATCCTTTCGGATCTCCAGGAGGGGGGGGGATAATTCCAGCCCATCCTTAATCAGGGGACCGTCTGAGCTGATAACACTAGGCACAATTGAATGGGTCAGTGTCATTGCCCACTTTTAAGCACACTGCCTACTATGTATTATTAAAAGGCAAGTGGAGAGGTGCCTGGAAAAAAAAGCTGGCTAGATAATATCCCTGCATCACCCATTTATTCTTAATCCAATTTCTTTTACTTTATCATTCCTCAAATACCCCACACTTTCATCATATAACACTCACTTTTATTATTTTCTGGATATACCAAAGTCTCACTTTTATTTGTCAAGTAGATAGGAGCACATTCTTGTCACAATAATTTTCACTTCTTTTGACAAATATTTATTCCATACAACAGATCACTTTTCTACTAGCATATGTTCATCTTAACATTTCTCTGTTCATTTTCCTATGTTTGGTAACCATTCTACCACTGTACACAAATTCATTTACTTGCTTTAATTGGGGGGCAGTTATGTAAAATGTGCAATTGTTCATTCTGTTTTCCAGTCAAACTGAAACAACTTGGTGTTCAATATATAAATTTTCTGATCCATACACTTCACTGTGTGATATAAATTACCTAGCATCCCCTGCAAATAATTTGGTTCTCAATCAACAACAAGGTATCATCTAAATATAAAAATGCATTAATACTGCCAAACAATATACTTCTAACACTAGGAGCATTCCTTACACATTTATTGATAAATACATTAAACAGCCATTTGCTAAATATTCATTTTATTCTAATATATTTGTTATTTCCATTACATACCAAATTCAGCACAAACCCTCAACTCCATATTTATCTAATGTATTCCATAATAGAAACTTATTTGCTTTCTGATATACAGTAGATTCCCTAAATAACAATAAACTTCTCTTTGCCCATTCATATGTTTCTCAGTGAACTGCTGTAGAACAAAATCTATATCTTGCTCTCAAAAATTTACTCATTGTTACATCTCATATGTTTTCTGTCAGATTCTGCAGTGCTTTCCCAGGGATTCTTAACAAGCAAATCCCCATGTTTATACATTCTTTCTTGTTACCTTTTCCTTTTTATAAGAGAATCATAATGACATTCTTGTAATAATTATGGCATGAACTTTATATTCATAAGCACATAAAGTAAGCTATATAGCTAACATCACATCAGTTGCACTAACTACCTTTGTGGGGGTTATCAATTTTCAACATTCTCATCGCACCTTTCATCCAGTTTTGTCTTGAACAGTTACATTTATATTTATAATATCTAAACATAACTATAACATATACAATATCCAAATTCTCATCACTGGCTCTGAAAAATCCTTCCAATAAGCATCAATAACAGGAATCTAATGCACATTAGATGAGGATCCAATTGATTGCAAACTTTGAGAACATTTCAAGGAGTATTGTATCTGACAACATACTAGAATAACTGGACTCCATTTTCCTGAATCAATTAGACTTTGGCAGTAACACCATCCCCTTACCAATTGTTTGGAATTCTGATATGCAGTATCATCCTACCTGAAAACTTCTCATCACTGTTGATTGTTTCTCTTTGGAGCCAATTTGGAATCTAATTTGAGTTGCTCTGCAACATCATTGATTGGAGTGCTTTGGGGTAAGTGAAATTCAATGACATTCCCTTGAAAAGTCTTTGTTAATGCAATCTAAGTAAAAAGCACTTAGGAGATGAAACTGAAATTGAACAGGAAGAAGCAGCTGACTGTTGGGACAAACCTCCCTTCAGCTGCCAGAATTTAGAAATATGAGATGGGACAGAAACACAAGGGCACCTTTGGAGGATGGAGATAAGCCAACGGGTCCTCTCCGAATTGGAATGACATTCAAAACAATTAAGTCATTCTAACCTTTGCTTTATTTTATCACATTTGAACTAAGTATACAGTGCATTAAACAACACCAGGAGCATGCTCGGTCTTGTCCTTGTAACTATTAATACTTTCTACATATTAAAAGAAAAATCCTGCATTTCCATAGAAGTCATATCAGAATATTTATTTTATTTATTTATTTTTGTCAATTGCTTACAAGATAATAGGCATAAGTAAAAACATAGTTATGAATACATGGATACATATAAGAAAAATAAAAATTAAAAGAAACAATAGGACAGGGATGGTAGGCACGTTGGTGGGCTTATGCAGGCCCCCTACAGACCTCTTAGGAAAGGGGTGAGGTCAATAGTAGACAGTCTAAGGTTAAAGTTTTGGGGGTTTGGGGAAGAAACCACAGAGTCAGGTAGAGTATTCCAGACATTGACCACTCTGTTGCTGAAGTCATATTTCCTGCAATCAAGTTTGGTGCGATTAACCTTGAGTTTGTGTTTATTGTTTGTTCTTGTGTTGTTATGGATGAAGCTGAAGTATTCATTGACAAGTAGGACATTGCAATATATGATTTTATATACTATACTTAGATCGGACCGAAGGCGGTGTAGTTCTAGGTTTTCTAGGTCTAGAATTTCAAGTCTGGTGGCATAAGGTATTCTACAACGAGTAGCGGAGTGGAGAACTCTTCTTGTGAAATATTTCTGGACTTTCTCAACTGTGTTAATATCAGATATGTAATGTGAGTTCCACACTGATGAGCTGTAGTCGAGTATTGGTCTAGCAAATGTTTTGTATGCTCTACTTAGTAGTGTAATATTACCAGAGAAAAAGCTACATAGGATTAGGTTAACAACTCTTAACGCCTTTTTGGCTATGTAGTTACAGTGGGCTCTAGCACTTAGGTCATTTGAGATGAGTACACCAAGGTCCTTGACAGAGTTTGGATCATCAACAAGGTCTTGACTATTCAGCCTGTATTTTATTTCTGATTTTTTTTGCCAATATGTAGGACAGAGCATTTATTTGTTGAGATTTGAAGTTGCCATTTGTTTGACCATTCTGATACATAGTTAAGGTCTTTTTGAAGGGTAGCAGTATTGTCTGTGGTGTTGAATAGCTTTACATCATCAGCGAAGAGAATACAGTTGCTCTTAATATGATCACAGAGGTCATTTATGTAGATTATGAAAAGAGTTGGTCCTAGAACGCTGCCTTGGGGGACACCACTGTTGACACGTACAGAATTTGATAGGACGTTCCCAATTTTCACCATTTGCTGTCTGCTTGACAGGAATGTTTCTACCCAGTTATGCAGGTGTCCAGAGATACCGTAAGATTTTAGTTTTAGGAGTAGTTTGTCGTGTACCACTGAATCAAAGGCTTTACAGAAGTCTATGTAGATTGCATCTATTGCTTTGCCCTAATTGAGTTGTATAGTCCACATGTTTTTGCAACGTAAGAGTTGCAGATTACATGATAGTTTTTTCCTGAAACCAAATTGTTTATTAGAGAGTAGGTTGTTTGTTTCTAAGTGGAGGATAATGGATTGGTTAATAATTGATTCCATGACTTTACAGGTGAAACAGCATAAAGAGATTGGTCTGTAATTTTCAACTAGGCTGGGCTCTCCCTTTTTAAAGATGGGGATGACTGTGGCTTGTGACCATAGTTTTGGCAAGTAGCTGGTCCTGAAAGATTTTTCAAAGATTATGCTTAGGCTATGGCAGTGGATAGCTTTTTTAAGAAGTAGGCACATATTCTGTCTGGTCCAATAGATAGAGATGGTTTTAGTGCTTTTTCAACATTGTCCTCTGTAAAATCGATATGTATTAGATCATTGTAGTTGTCTATGGTTTGACTAGGAAATACTGGGCACGATCCATTGCTGTTTACAAATACTGAGCCAAAGAATGTGTTAAAGAGGTTGGCTTTAATAGTGTCATCGTTGCAGTCTTTACCATTAGGTCCTTTCAGGGATGGGATGGACCTTGAGTCTTTTAGTTTGTTTACAAAATTGTAGAAAGCATGGGTGGAATCGGTGCTTAGAAGGTTTTCTTCTTGTTTAATGTGATAATTGGTGCATTCAGTTTTTATCTGGTAACATAAATTTTTGTATTGGCTTTTGAAGTTGGCAATGTGACCAGATTTGTTTTTCCGCCAAAGTGATTTCTTTTTGCATTGAAGCTTCCTTATTGTTTTGGGTAATTTGTTTTTTTCTGGTTTTGGGAGTTGTTAATGGTACAGGTAGTTTGATGACTCTTTTGACTTCAAATAAAAATATGTTGTAATGATCTTCTACAGTATTGCATCCAGAGAATAAAAATTGCCAATCAAGAGATGAGAGATCGTTGTTTAGAAGATCATAGTTGCCTTTTTTGAAGTTATAATTGGGGATTACATCGTTGTGATGATTTTTGTATGGACGTATGTTGAGACAAAAGTCAATCATGTTGTGGTCACTGTTGGAAAAGGGTTCTTTAATTTGTATTCTGTAAATTGAATTCAAACTATTGCAGAAGATGAGATCGAGGCAGTTGTTAAGTCTAGTATTGTTGGTTACTAGTTGTTCTAGTTCCAGATTTGTTACTGCATTGTAGAAGATTGCATGTGTGGGTTCAGTTGTACATTCGTTAAGGGTCCAGTTAATATGAGGTAAATTGAAGTCACCAAGAAAGATAAAAGCATGTGAGCAGGATGCTGCCCATGTTAGTAGTGTATTTAGCTTGTTTGCATATTCGATGTCATAATCAGGGGCTCTGTAACATAGTAAGAATCGAAATGTGATATTTAAGGACAGTTCACAGATGATGGTCTAAGGAATAGCAAACTCCTGGGTAACTTGGGTGTTTTTTAGATGTAGGGAGTTTTTATAGAAGATAGCAACACCACCTCCTGTACAGATTTCACAATCTGATCGGTAAACATGATAGTCTATTACTGTGGCTATGGAGTCAGGGAGAGATGCGTTGAGCCATGTTTCACAGACAAATATAATGATGAATTTAGCCATATTTAGTAAGAGGAGAAATTCAGGTATTTTATTTACAAGGCTTCTTGCATTGAGTAGCTTGCATTCAAAGCCAGTTCTGGTTGGAATAGAGGTAGTTAGGGGTGTGAGTGCCTAGTTTTGAGTGATGTTGGATTGGATGGGGTGGGGTTGGATGTGGAGTTGTGGGTTGTGTGACTTTCTTCTGATGCAATCAGCTCTGTAGTCAATGTATAGATCCTTTTCTCCATTGTCTAGACAGTTTTTGAGTTCTTCACTGAGTTCATGGGAGCAGATTCTTTGCGGTATGGATAAGTCTGGTCTTGAGTGAAGTTTTTTGTGGTTGGAATATTGATCCGTGGATTACTTTTTTATCACTCTTTTTTTTAATTGACCTCTTTTAAAACTTTGAGCCCATCAAAATACCTTTTACAAAGGCTCCGTCCACATATTCTCTTGATACACTCATAAATTACCTCTGTAACAGAATGTTGTTCAAGCCACAGTAGGATTGTGTTACTATACAAACTTTGAAATTTGATCCATCCTGAAAAGTTCAGTTAGTTGTATACAATAAGCTTAATTGTAAAGCATCAAACAACAGCTGTGAACAGCTATGGAAATATGTAAAAAAAAATACAAAAAGCAAGGGTAGGTTTATGAACAAACTTCTTTTTCCATCCACCATTATAACTATTTTTACAGGAGAAATGCCTATTCACAAAACAACATGTGTGATTCTCATGGTTAATAGAGCATACGTTTTGAGAATATGGGAAGCTATCAAGCATATTAGTAGTAGTAGTATTCAACTTATGACCACAATTAAGCCCAGAATTTCTGTTGCTAAGAGAGACAGTTGTTAAGTGAGTTTTGCCCCATTTTACAACCTTTCTTGCCACAATTTTTAAGTGAATCGCTGCAATTATTAAGTTACTAAGGTTATTAGAGCCATGGTGACACAGTGGTTAAAATGCAGTTTTGCAGGCTAACTCTGCTTACATTGACAGGAGTTTGATTATTTCAATCCTGACCAGCTCAAGGTTGACTTAGCCTTTCATCCTTCTGAGGTTGGTAAGATGAGGACCCAGATTGTTGGGGGCAACATGCTGGCTCTGTAAACTGCTTAGACAGGGCTATAAAGCATTGTGAAGCAGTGCTATTGCTATTGCTATTATTAAATGAATCTGGCTTCCCCATTAACTGTGCTTTTCAGAAGCTAGCAAATGGTGATTATGTGACCTCAGGACATTGCAATTATTATAAATACATGCCAGTTGCCAAGCCTCTGAATTTTGATTGCATGACCTTGGGGATGCTACAATGGTTGTAAGTATGAAAAAAAGTTGGTCATAAGTCACTTGTTTCAGTGCCATTGTAACTTTGAATAGTCAGTAAAAAAAATACCTGCTTTTCACCTATCACAATCCATTGTACAGATAGTTGGAATATTGCTTATTTATATTTGGATATGCCTGCTATTAGAAACTGCAGTGCCTGAAATTTTGTGATTTTAAAAAAAATTAATTTTGTGGCACAGTCAAAGAGGGTTGTAGAGTTAACCATACTGGCTAGAGATTGAAAAAAGACAACTCTGGAGGATGTCAGATTAAGGGTAGGTGCTGTAATTCATGACACAGCATGGAACAGGTCAAAGGAGACATAGCAGAAACCAGTAATTCATGTCACAATGGCCAGCTGAGATTACGGTGTCAAATTGGAGGGAAAGGCCACACACTGTGGGTCACTATCCAATATTTGCCTGGTAAAATAGATATACTTGATTTCCCACATTTCTTGGAAATACAACAGAACAAGTCAGGTGAATACCTAAGCGCCTACAGCCCAACAGAATCTGTCATGGCATTTTAAGTTTCAGAAGCACTTTCCCTTTCATCAGAAGAGTGCAATCAGGTTATTTATTTGGGCATTTAGTTTCCCCATGTGTGCGTGTTCATTCAGCATACTGAATAATATAGCACTAGATTCTAGAATTTTGAGATCAGAAAGAGAACAATCTCGTGGTGTTGCAGAACTAGGAAAAGATGCATATGTATCTCGTGTTTGCCTATAAAAAGCAATTGGCTTTAGGAACTTCTTATAAAGAGCAATAAGAAATTAAGCAAACATTTGCTTAGGCTAACACTAAGAACTACTGAACCAGGGGAAAAGTGCTGAAAGCCAGAAAGTGGAATATTTTAAAAAAATAACAGTTTTTAATTAATGTACAATATAACAGGAACAAAACATTTTGTTCTATTTGAATGTAAATGTTAAATTCACATATAATACTTTGAAATAAGCACTTAACTGAGCTTTGCAGTGCAATTTGATACTCCACAGGAAAATTCTATATTGAGATAGATAGATAGATAGATAGATAGATAGATAGATAGATAGATAGATAGATAGATAGATAGATAGATAGAGGTGGATGGATGAATATGCACAAATGTGTAGTTTGCAAAATATTATTGCAAATTCTTTCTAAAATGTATGTATTTGGAAAGAGCTTATAAATGGAGAATAATGAATATATAAGAATATATATTTTTGTGCATTTTCTTTTTTAAAAAGGAAAATTATAGTGCAAATTAGCTGAATCAAACTCATAAAGTATGCTGAGACATAGTAAAACTGATAGAGAAAAACAAAATGGTTAGTTTCATAGGGTTTTTCTCATTTTAACAGTTATATTTCTCATCACACCCTGGCATGGGATGGCTGGATATGTTCAACTACAAAAACTGTGATAGATTTGTTTTAATTAAATTTAAATTTTAGGCCATCTATTACCTGATAGCTTTTTTAAATAATATTTGTTAAATAGGTATAGTTTGAGGATATTGAGGGTAAGGGTGAGAAGAAGGTGATGTTGTTAGCGAAGATGGCAAAATGGATGGTTTTAATTAAAGAAAAGAATTTATTTAGTTTTATTTCTAGTTGGAAATTTGCTTTTGGACTTTTGCTCAAAACTGGAAAAAAAAATAAAACTTTGATTTTAGATTTTGAAGATTATAATTATTTTTTAATTTAAAAAATGGCTTGAAATGTTGTGAAATGGTTGATGTTGTATTATTTTTGTAATCTATTGCAAAGGTCCCCAACCCCCCAGGTCGGGGACTGGCACCGGGCCACAGCATGCCAACAAGTGGGCCACGCAAGCAAGCCAAGCCCCATCCGCAGTATGCAGGCAGCATGGGAAACCATGCCTCCTCTGGTCTGTGTAAAAACCTCTCTCCTTGATACTGGTCCCTGGTGCCCAAAAGGTTGGGGGCCGCTGATCTATTCCCTCTAAGAAAGTCTTCTATATTTTTACTTTATAATAAAACTTAATAAAAAAATAAACTGGAGAAAGCAACACTATTTTGGCAACACAGTGTTTTCACTGGATTACTGCTGAAGAAAAAGAGTTCATATCAGTTGCTACTTCTTTCATGAGACCATCTCTTAAAAACAGAAAGGTTCCCAAGAAGTTTAAAAAAATATATAACAGCTGCCTGCTCTGTGGATGCAGATTTACAAGGGAATTGATTTCTGCTGCTACAAGATAAATTTGAGGACACATTTTTTGGTTGCAATGAGTGGAAACTACTAACCAAACTTTTACCCTATACAAGGGAGAGCATCAAGACAAAGTTGCAATGCTTCAGCAGCATCAAACTGACATAAAGCAAAAAAAAAAAAAAGATTGGCAACCTTCAAAAAATTCACAGATAGAAATCATGAAGGAGGATTAAATTCCCACATTATTTTCTTAAGGTCATTTCAGGATTTACAAGGTTAGTGGTGCAATTGTGCATGCATGTGCGCCTGTGTAAGACCGAGTGTGTCCCAGGGAGTCCTGTTTTTTAAAAAAAAAAAACTGCAAAGAGTTAATTGTGTAACTTCACACAGTGGCCAGGCAGAATGTGAATAGTCTAATGTTAGGAGCTCCAAGTCTGCTCCAAAATTCTACCTGAAATTCTCCCTAATATACAAAGTACCTATTTATTCCTGAGTTAATATTTCTCTCTCTCTGCATGTCTCTTTAAAAAAAAAATCTGGAAAGCATGTAAGAATAAACTGGACTGGAAAAGTGGCACTGTTTATTCAGTTCTTCAGCATGCCCTGAACCCCTTCTTTCAAAGAAAAAGTAATGGGATGTTCCCCCTACAGAGCCTACAGAAGCACAGGGATAGGTTATTATTGTTGCTTAATGACTTGTGTTGCTTATGTATGAAAAAGGGGACAAACACAATGCAACAAAATGAAAAATAAAGTGGGGAAGAACGCATGTACTACATTATGCAATATATTAAAGAAAGAAAATAGCTCCATTTTTAAATAGGTGATTAAACTTTAATCAAATTAAATGAGGTTGTCCACACACAAATAGAGGGAGAATACGTCTCTTCAGTTCAACATTTTAAAGCTATAATAACAATATATTTCCATCATAACAAAACAAACTATTATGATATACCCCAAGCACAATAAACTTGTTATACATTGATAAATTCCAAATTTTTATTGTATAGTTCAACACCATGTTCACATCTCTAAACCATTTGTTTCCCTCTGCCAAATCATATTTACAAACTTAGGGATATTAAATTCCTGATAATCAAAACAAGAAAATTGCAGAACATGCTGCAGTGCTATGTCAAAATCCCCTTCAATATATTACACTTTGAGCATAATGAGGTTTGACAATGAACCTTTTTCTGAACAACCTCTGGGGAGTTCAATAAATATTTTTAAAAAGGAAAAGTTTTGTAGAATTTTGGATAGTCTAATATTGTAGGAAACATATTTAACATTTTTAAAAAACCGCTTACATTGATTTGTTAACATGGGACATTCTCTTCCCGAATTCTTGCAGATTACCAATATCTGACTTATTATTCTTTAATTGTATATAAACATGAATTGTAAATTTAGAATCTCCCAAAACTCCTTTCAATAATAATATTTAGGGGTTCAGATGCTGCCAATGCACCAGGTTGAAATTGTACAGCTGAGAGGAATGTTAATTTAATATAATGCCATTGTTTAAATTATTCTGGCAAAATAGCAGATGATTTAAAAGAATTGTTTACAATGAGCAAACCTAAAGAATTAATACCACTTTTTGCCCAAGGACTCCAGAAAGAAAAGATTTTCTTGCAATTTTAAATTGAGTATTATCCAAAAAGTGTCATGTATCATGAGAAAGGGAATCCTGAGAATAAGGATCAAATTTAAACTTCCATCCCAAGGTTTTCCAAATATGCCTTCAATGAGAAAAAACAACTGAATTTCCACTAAAAAGAGAGCCAATCCTGCCAAGAACTTAAAGGGGTCAGATAATGTCTTTCTAGATGTACCCATAATAGTTTTTAAGCAAATCACAGAGTGCCAATCATAAGATAGGCGGTTTTAAGAGTAGAATTCCAGAAAAAATAAAGCCCCTATCTTTGTAAGAAAGTTGCAATTTAGATAACAAAAATGTTGGAGTCTTTTAAGTATTAAAGGACACAGAGCAGGCCACATGGCATTGTTGACATTGTACCAGCCTCTCTAATACATGAAGCAACCATTGATGTTGCCTAATGGAAGGCCAAGCCTCCCAAGTTCTAGAGCCAGGTGTCTTATTAGGAATTGCTTCTGATAAATGTTCCCATAAATTCAGGCTATCTGCTTAGGAGAAGCTGCCATCTTTTTGAGGAGGGAGGGAGTGATCAATTGAGGACCTAGATTGTAGTAGAGATGTGTGCCACCATGCCTAATCAGAACGTGCTAGACAAGCTTACAGGCTTCATGACAAAAGGAGAAAAGTTTAGAATTAAGTTTTGGCATAGGACTAGAATGTATATTTATTGATTTACATTTTAATGTTCTTTTCATTCAGGGATGGAACCCAGGACACAAACATTATGAAGAACAATATTCTGTTCTTCAGTATATATGAAAAACAAAATAGAACACAGAACAGAATATATGAAGAACAATACACGAAGATCAAAGGTATATAGGTCATCCTCTCAGCTTACTATTTTAAAAAATCCTTATAGCAATTTTTCTTATTAACCACAAAGGCAAAAAAATTCCGTGAGCTACTCATGATCACAAATGGCTTTAATACTTGAAATGCAACAGGAAAGTGGTTATCTGCACACAAACCCAATAATTGTCACAGGATATTTAAACACGTCCTCATATAGGAAATCTCTTTTCCAATTCCTGATTGCATTAATTTGCCCGTTCTCTTTCTTCGTGAGTGGGGCAGATTGCTACCCTTTTGTGGATGGATATGATTTGCAAACTTAACAGCAAGAAAATTTTACAATCATGCTTCAAGTTGTGATAACTTCCCTGAAACTTATTTCCAAAAGTACAGCTGGATCCCTTTTTAATCACTTGCTTGGGAACTGTATCAGATGATGGTTTTCCAGATCTCAGTGCAGTGCAATTCTTGTTATCTAACCACTTGCTAACAGGGCGTGCTAGATGTTGTAAGCTCAGTAATGTTTAGAGAAACTTGGGATTCACTGCCCCAGCCCACATATGCATATCACAGGAAGAATTTGAAAACTAATTCTGCAAAGTGTTGTGCCAAACAGCTTGCACAATTGGCTCCATTGTTTTATATACTATATAGCAAGAGGCACATCGGCTGTTTTGCCTCATCAAGGGATATAACCAGAAATACAATCTTGTTGCCCCACGTTTTCACCTAGCAAAGCCAGGAGAATCCAGAGTGCAGCAAGTCAGAAACCTCAAGGCCAGTCTAATCCCTATGAAGTTCAAATATGTGTTTACAACATTTGGACAATGCTGGATCCACCTTATATAGTGACAAATGGTAAGACACTGTCCAAGGGATGAAGAAATGAACTAATGGTGCAAAGTTTTTAAGCAGAAAAAATTATTAAGTAACAATATTGCTTCCCTGGCTCTAAACACATGTATGATGTTATTTCCACCAAGAAATTGCAATTTCTTCATTCCACATACCTAGACAATAAATCTGAGGGTGCCTTTCACTTATCTGGCCCTGGTTACACTTCTCATTTTTAGACAAGGGGGTCTTATCCTTGAAAAAAGCCAGTGGTCATTCATGTGCTTACAGAAGGCTTTTACAATGTCCACGAGCCCAAATAAAACTAAATGGTTGGCATAGAGAGGTCAGGGGAAGGGGCTTTCCAAAATAACAGATGGAAGAATGGGACCTAATTCTTCAAACAAGTGACAGAGGGAATATTCCAATGCCAAACTGGTTCAGTTTTCTGTCATGACTGATTTATATGATTTGTTGAAGAATTAACCTTGCATAAGGGGATACTCTGTGGGGGATGCAGTAATGTCGGCTATTATTCAGTATAGGCTGTTCCATGTTATCTCCAGGGGTTCAAGGAAATAATAGACTTAGAAAGTGGATCAGGCAAATAGAATAGAATAGAATAGAATAGAATAGAATAGAATAGAATAGAATAGAATAGAATAGAATAGAATAGAATAGAATAGACGGAGTTGGAAGGGACTTTGGAGATCTTCTAGTCCAACCTCCTACTCAGGCAGGAAACCTAATACCATTTCAGACAAATGGTTATCCAATCTCTTCTTAAAAACTTCCAGTGTTGGAGCATCCATAACTTCTGGAGGCAAGTTGTTCCACTGATTAATTGTTCTAACGGTCAGGAAATTCCTCCTTAGTTCTAGATTGCTTCTCTCCTTGATTAGTTTCCACCCATTGCTTATTCCCTAATTACAGGAGGTACGGACCTTCTAACTTAGTTGCTTTTGTCTGATTTTTTTTTTACCACCATACTGCTTGGCCTCAGTATTGAATTGTCCTTCTATAGCCATAACAAAGAGTAACAGTGGGATATTTAACATATAGCTTTGTTGTTCACTTTTTTCTTTCTTAATTATGGTCAGATGGTCCAGTGGGAAAGGATTGCAAGTAGCATCCATGGCCTTTAATACAGAGATAGCTTGATGGGTAAATATGATTTTTACTAAACTCTAAGATCGCCCATAGATGAAAGAAAAGCAATTTCACATTATAAACACTGTCTCCATTCCCCAGTAAAATACACATGGCCCCAGATTTCATCAGACTTCCCCTCAGTCTTCTCCAATCGTGTTGACTAGAGAGAATTAGAGGTGTGTTCCAACACATCTTTTGTAGAGAGCTTTTTAGGAAGGGATGACCTGGATCAACCTTTGAGCATCTTTGGATCAAGTTCTTTTAAGACTGATTTTCCCCCTACTATTTTCATGCTCCATTATGTACAGCATCCAATAGATCCCTACAAAAGGGATCTCCAATCCATACATGGCTACGCTGCATAAGATTCTTGCAGTTGGAATCAGTATGCTGGTTGGATGGTGGGGGGGGCAGCCTGCATCAAAGAATTGTTCTTCATCATAACATGATGAGTTTCACAGAAATCCTATCTGGAAGGAAAGCATTTGGATCATGTGCAACAACTGAATAAAACTGTATGCATTACAAGAAAAGAAGCCAAGCTACATGGATTAAGTATCCATGTTTGGAACCAACAACCTCACCAACCAGAAAGTAGTGGGATGGGAACTGACCAAGTGGCTTGGTCTGTGGGGCTTCCTGCCCCCAGAATTTCCAGAAGAAAATACAAGCGTGTGAGCTTTCCCATGTAAAGAGTCCCATCCCAGAGTCTCCAGTATCATTTCTTGAACACAAGAGATACAGAAGGCACAAGGGATTCAATAGATATCCATGAAGAACTGAACTATTTCTCAATTCTTGGCAGGTTAAAATATGTGAACTCAATGCAATGTTTTCCTGCAACTTACTTCTGTCTTTGACAGTTAGTACATTTATGAGCAAACACATTCCTTGCTGAACCTTAAACAGTGTTAGCTGAGATATTCATTAACTGATTGTGATTTCCAAACCTGCCTCAATGCTGCCAATTTTTTATCATATCCTGGGAACTGCCTAAATGGCATCACTGAATGTGTGGCACACCCATCGTCTGCGGTCTGGACATTTTTATTCCTGTGTTACAAACTCAAAACACAGACTGAACATTCTTAACCATTTGTCCACAGAGAAATCCAATTTAGCTAACCCAATCCACACATACATAAAAACCAACATTTTCCATTAATGGTAGGGCTGAGATTTGATTCAGACTTATAGGCTAAGACGGGTGGTCATTTCAAAGGCATTTTTAGAAGATTTCTGATGCTGAAATATGCATGTGTGTATTTGTGATACCAACAGTACATGGTCTGTTGTATGGGCAAGACTTCATTTCTTAAAATCTTGCTTAATAGTTTGCCTGGGGGTGAACTGTACTGAAATTCCATTTGTTCCAGCCA
This sequence comes from Pseudonaja textilis, assembly GCF_049901715.1. Lineage (NCBI taxonomy): Eukaryota > Metazoa > Chordata > Lepidosauria > Squamata > Elapidae > Pseudonaja > Pseudonaja textilis. The sequence goes on from NC_141990.1 coordinate 144,232,269, forward strand.
ACTCCTTAGTATCAGCTTGAAAGAAACATCTACATGAAGAATCTTTCCTCTCATGCCTGTCACATAGCCAAGCCTGCCCAGCTTCATATTTATCTGATCTAATGTAAAAATCTCCATCTTCTCCAACTCTGTCTCTCCTCCACAAGACTGAAAGTGTGACTTCCCTCCATGGTTGTTTTGGAGCAAGGGTCTTCAAACTTGGCAAATTTACGACTTGTGGACTTCAACTCCCAGAATTCCTGAGCTAACATGACTGGAGGAGGAATTCTGGGAGTTGAAGTCCACAAGTCTTAAAGCTGTCAAGTTTGAAGACCCCTGGTGTGGAGTGATCAAGCACCAGGCATTTATTCACATAAAAGCCTCATTCGAGCTTCATAAACCACCAGTCAGGCATTGCACAGGCTCCTTATCAACATGAGTTTAAACAGGTGTTTAAAAAAGGTCACAAATGACCAATGGTTCATGCAGTAGACCACACCAGTTGAAGGTTAGAATTCCCCTGTCCAATGCAGGTCAACAGTTCCCCATCATCAGAATGAGACAGACAGCAAAATCATGAGTAAGAGCATGAGAATCAGAGGAAGCGTAAGAGATGAATGAATAAAACAAAATCAGCAAGGGATAGAGTAAAAGAAAATGGAACAAAGGAGCATAGGACACAGTGAGAGTAAGAGAGAGGATGCACTAAAGACAGATGAGCAAATGAGGGGGGAGAGGGAGGGAGAGTGAGCGAGTGAGAGAGAATTAGAGAGACAGATGTACAAAGGAAACAGATGAGCAAGTGAGACAACAGCAAGACACACAAGAGATAAAAATATTTGGTCGAATGGTTGTCCAGTCTATTTTTGAAAACCTCCAGTAATGGAGCACCCACAACTCTAGGAGGCATTAATTAATTATGCTTACTTTTTCTTACTTCTAGGTTGGATCTCTCTTTAACAAGCTTATACCCATTACTTCTTGTCCTACGCTTTGGCGCTTTGGATAATAAATCAATCCCCTCTTCTGTGTAATGGATGGAAAGACCCTATCCACTCTGCATGTCAGATTCTGACAGATAACTAAACTCTTGGGACTACCTAGCTATCAAAATTCTACGCTTCTCACAGCCCCACACTGGTGGGTGGACAGAAATAGGCAGATGATCATGGCACATTCATCTGATCCAGGGTAAGCTATCGGGTCAGCACCAATCAACAATCTCGTTATAAAGGCAGTGCAGAGACTCCATATTGGGACAATTCAACTTATTCCAGAATATTTTTATGCTGTCTCATCACCTGGCATAAAGCACATTAAATCAGCTGTTCCTCTAGCCTAATAAAACCAGCTTGCATTTATGACATAGTTAAAAAGATCTCGGAAAAGATCCTGAAATGAACACAGGTTACACATGGAGATGCCTGTATTCTGAGCATCCTAGCTGTGCTACAGAAACCAATAATTACTCCAACCCAACATTCACTCTGGCAAAACAGGATCAATTCTGATTGGATGGGGAAACACCCCGTGATATTAGCTTTGGCTACCTTCCTTTGACTTGATCCGCTCGCACCTTGCAAGATGATCTAAGGAAACCAGCTCCCATACCCCTCAAGCAAATACTTGTGTTTGTGAAAGATGCCAGTCTTTTTTTCTTCCCTTTAGCAATCTGAAACCATCGGCTTTTTGTACATTTAGCACTGCAGCTTATTTGGAGATGTCCCAGAGCCAGGAATCCAAAGGGGTCGGTTAGAAGGATGAACGTGTCCCTTTCTCAAAGGGTAGCACAAGGTTGGCAAATCAAACTCATTAGCTGCCCATCTAATATTGGAAAGGTACACTGCTCCGGTTGTGCAAGGTGCTAAACAAAACATGGGCCAAATGGCAAGCCCTGTGCATTAATCAAACAGCTTGATCCCTCTGGACCACCCCAACCAACAGCATCGCATCAGGATAGACAGTATTCAGAGCCAGCTGTACAAGTTGGAGGCTGTTAAATTCACACAAGGGAAAGCACCTGGTTTGCATTACTGGCAAAGGCATCTATGAGCAACGCACTTTCATCAAGAGTGAGGGGAGTAAGAAAGCCTAAGGGGAAGCCCCTGCATAAACTGAATATTATGTATGCCTGATCTGGTAATATACAAAAAGGAACAGGGGGGGAAATATACAGGGAACAGAGATTCTTCTTGGACAAGGTATTTTTGTAACTCTGGGAGGAGAAAGGCAAGAGTCCCCTCCCTACGTTACCTTCTGCCCTCCTAGCCTTCATTCCCCATGCATTCAATGTACATGCAATTTCACTGCCAAGGAAGAATCCCAAAGTTGCCCTCCATTGCTCTTTCAAAATTAAACTTTGGCACTACAGGACGGGGTTCAGTCCTGCTGAAGTTTTCAAGCCTGATTTTTTTGCAAGCCAAAGTATTTGGGCTTCTGCAAAGAGATTGCCAGGCAGGTGATAAAATACTGCACCTCAAATTCATGTAGTGATAGCAAAAGAGACAAAGTCAAATCATTTGTACATATTTCCTACGTAGGGTGAAAAAGCCTCACCACCTTTGCCACAAAAGTGCTTTTTTAATGCATTTTCTCCAAATAAGTCTCAAAAAGGGATAATATTGTGCCAGCTGATTTGGGGGATACCTTTGCTCCCTACTTGCCACACTATGAGGCATGTCCAGGACCACGCGAAGTATAGGAAGGGAAGTGGGAGGTATGGTGCATATGTACTAGAAAACAGACACCCACAATTAAGAGTTTATATAGTTTCTCGCAATAGATTCTTCCATGCAGCAAAATTTGTATTGTTGAAAGCTGTCCAAAAAAAGTACAGGGCAACATAGGGGAGAATGCACAGATGAAGCAAACCTCACATAAAATTTTAAATATATCTTTACAACTATAAAAGCTATGACCTTCCTCTTTAAAAAAAAAACATGCTAGAATTCTTAGGAATCCAAATTTTGTGCCAGAGACCAAATTCTTTGGACAAGTGCAGGAGATGAACAACTCAGAGAGAAACAGAGAAAGAGATAATGAAAAAATGGGAGAGGGAAGGGCCATTGCTGATCTACATTTTGTAGATTTAGACACAAATGATGATTGTGCTTTCAGCATAATCTTAGTTAAACAAAATATATAATTTGGGGTGTTTAGCACAGGTGGCAGAGAAGCCAAACATGGACATCTGTTCAGTTCCTGCTTTGTACATGGGGCTCTGAACCTGTGCATTTTGCACAAAGCCAGTAGCATGTGATTTTGGCAATGGGTCTTTCTAGAAACCAACCAAATTTGATCAATGGGGGTGGTATACAAGGTTGAGAAAAGAGAAACAGGAGGAAGAATTTTTTTTTCCAACCTGCTAACCACACACTGCTGATTCAAATTAGTCTCTCTCTCTCTCTCCTCATCACTAGTACCAAGGCCAGAGAGTTGACCAGAGAGGGCAAGACTATCTATATGGGCCCAGGCCCGCCGCATATTTTGTCCAGCGACTCTGACATGTGGATTTTCAGTCAATCAGAATCAGCAACAACACAAGGCCATGACAGTCCCAGGATAGAGAAACACCTGGCTCCAGAATCCCCAAGAAGGAGTTGCAGACGTCCATAGGAAACTCAGGCCCATAATCCCATACAACCCCCTTCTGTGTTCTTTTGCAAAGCAAACATGGACAAAAGAGAAAGAGAAATGTTGAGTGGATGGTTTATAAGCTAATGTAGCAATCCAGTAAATTAATAGCAAATTTTGGACACTTCATGAATACTTTCTCTTATGCATTTCCCCACTGTTCTACGATCTATTAGAGCTAAAGACCGCAATGCTTCAAAAGGTTGGAGAAGATACAGATTGACACAGAGCAATGATTTCCTTAATTGCTAAACCATCAAATGAGAGACATTCATTGGACCTTGCAATGTCAGACAGTTCAACAACTGTCTATAATTAGATATTACTGGAAAACAAAAGCAGATGCTGTTATCTAGCTGCAACCCCATTAGTCTGGGGCCCAACATGGAAGCTTTCCAGGTACTAACACCTTACCTGGTGCTGCCTGGTGGTGTGAAGACAATGTGATACCTGGATTGCTGCCCTCTCCAGACTCCAATGGCACCAGGAAGAGCGCCATAGCAGTAATTAGTGTCACCATGCTTATCTTCTGTTCCACAGACTCTAACTTGGCCAAGATGGGAACAATATTTGTGTTCAATAAAGATTGAACACAAATCTTTAGACTCATTGAACAGAATTCTATTTCCAGAGTCTAGACCAGTGATGTCAAGCTCACTCTTTGCTGGCCGGATGTGTCACGTGCTGGCCCCACCCTCGCCCAGTTTAACAAAGGGGAAAAGAGTCCCAATACATTAGTTTGACACCCCTGGTCTAGAGGGAAATGCTATTAAGTCTTATATGACATATGGGCTTGAGTGGACTCCAGTGAAGGCAACTTGGCTTTGCCTTAACCAATTGTCTTTCATGCTAGCCCTCCAGGAGATTCCATTATACAGCTCAACTTTACAACACAGATGGCACATCGTGCTAACAATTAAAAAGCCTATCCTAGAATTAGGCAACTGTACTAATACATTACTACTGTTGCTCTACATGACATTGCCTCTCTAAATACCTTCAAATCCACTCCTTCATGTGTAGCTATGATGTTCCCACTCAGCACCATGAAAATAAATTCCTCAGTATGTATTCAACTGAAAGATGATGTCTTTCCTTGCATAAGAACCTGAGATTTACCATATTATACCATCTAAAATAAGAATGTCTGTCCCAGCCAGTAGCAGCTTCTAAGACTATCAAACCAAAGCTTTGTGTGTGTGTGCTGCTACCTGATTCTATTTTAACCTGAAATGCTCAAGGTTCAACCTGGGTTTTCAGCATGAAAGCAAGGACTTTAAGGAGGAGTAGGTGTCTTCCTCTTTTCTCTCTACTTGTGAATTGTAGTTTATAAGCCCTGCAGGGGAGAGGAGATACCTGTCCTTTTGGTTTCTCCTGAAAGGTACTTGGTAATCTATATTCATGTTGTTATATAACCAATCAACAAAATCGTAAAGAGATCAAGCTCAGAATCTTCATCCTGATCAACTATAAGCGGCAAATAAATGTAACAAGTATTTTCGCAATCTAGAGCCTGACACCTCATCCCACAAAGAAAAATAGCCCAACCTGAATACTTCGAAAAATTAATGTGATCCTGACACTGCAAGAATCAGAAGATATTCTTCTCCACATACAAACTCTTTAAGTTGTCACAAATAGCGGCTGCCTTTTAAAGAAATGATAAGTAACCATCACAAAATTATACTAAATGTACTCAGAAAGTAGCAATTGGAACAGCAGAACTGTAATTAGTAGAACAACTGGTATCAGCAAAAGATATTAACCCTGAGTGCTAATGTACATTAGGGTTTTATCGTGGTCTGCAGCATCTGGTTCGCGGCATCACACACAGTATTTCCTGACATTATCTTTCCCTCAGTACTCCATTTATTCCCAGACACTTTTCATATTTTGTTCCCCCAGTGGACTGTGGTTTCCATGCACTACTGAATTTGTGTGGTCCAGTCTAGAGCTGTTGTAGTTCTTAACACTGAAAATTGTATTAAAGCTGAAAAATTGTTATGCTTTTTCCCTCTATAACCTCAAGTAGCTAGTGGGAAGAAGGAATTCAAAGCAGAAAACTCCCCATTGTTTTTTCCTTATAATCTGTGTTTTTAATATGTAGACTCGGCTGCTACGTGCCATCTTTATTTCAAGAGCATCATTCTTGTAACTGTGCAAATGTGTATGCATTGTTTTTTTTCTTTCTTATAAAGCAAACTTCAACCTCCCACTTCTATCACAGTGTCATGTGCCTCTAATTACAAATCAAACCAAGCACACCAGACGTGTAACATCAGCTCCTCCCACAATTAGACTGTTTTGGGTTGATAGACAGAGCCTACACCAGGTATACACTATTGTATAACTATGGACAGCCCCACAGCTATTATTGAATTTGGAGAGAACAGTACTTTGGCACAGTGATACCTTTTTAACTTAAGAGGCTCTTGAGTAGATTCTTTTCATGTTTCCTTTAGACAAAATATGTAATGCTCCACAGCCTCTTTTATGGTCTCCTTTCTGCCATTCCCCCATCAATCCTACAAGTTGTCGGATGTTATGGAGAAGCAATTCATGACATCACTACTTGCATGAGTCTGATGGAGCCAATGATCTCTAAGATTGATACTTTCTGCTTTGTGTTTCTTTATGCAAGGAAATCCTAGAGGATTTCTCAGTGGGGAAAAAGAATCTGAACGAGTGTAACTTATGATTGATTTCTGTACTGAACGTGACCCCGCCTCTTCACCACAAGCATGTTAACTGGGGAAATCAGCGCATAGTTTTAGACTTACCTCAATTTTCTTTTCAAGGTCAGAGTTCAGTTTTGTAAGTTCTTGATACCTAATAGCTAATACCACGTCCCTGTGTGTCTTCAAGTAGTTCTTTCTCACCAGATGGTGTCGCACGGCTGCACATTGCCTTACTAATACCTCAATCCTGCTGCTGGCATCCCTGAGGTTCTCTAGTTTGCACCCTCTGGGCAAACTAATGCCAACTGCTGACACTGTCACAAAAAACCCTTTTGCTGGTTCCCTTGGAAAAATGGTCCAGTGCTCTAAAACAAATGGCTCTTCCTGTCTCTTTTGTGTTTCGATTCATTTCCACATTCCCCCAAACCACTCAAGTAACTCAGGAAGGTAAATGATCTTCCTCCTGTGTTCTCCTTCCTGTTTAAAAAAGCTAGCATCACCACCTGTCCTGGGTAGAAGGGTAACAAAAAGACGCTTACAATACAATATTAGGGTGCTATAATACAGCAGAATCCAGTGGGAATGACTTGGTGGAGACTTAACCGTCATTGCTGCATTCCATTTCATTCATGTGGTACAGGATCTTATGTGGTTTCATGGGCTTACATATGAACAATTTCTTGCAATCCAAAATTTGTTCGAGTCATAACAGAAGCATGGAAAGGGGGGAGAATCTGGTTCCATGACACTGGGCGAAGAAACTCATATTTTTAGGAGTTCACAATTCATTAAAGCTTTTCTTTTTGTTCTTTTGCTTTCTTTCAATTTCATTAAGTGAGAGATTGTTTATCCCAGTATAGTTAGTTAGTTAGTTAGTTAGTTAGTTAGTTAGTTAGTTAGTTAGTTAGTTAGATAGATAGATAGATAGATAGATAGATAGATAGATAGATAGATAGATAGATAGATAGATAGATAGGGCAGTAGGTAGGCAGGCAGGCAAACAGAGAAAGGGAGAGGGAGGGAGAGAGATAAATACAGATAGATAGATTAGAGAGACAGACAATCTTGGGTTTTAGTATGATCAGCTCACTGATATGAAAGTTGGCGTAAAATAGGATCCTGGTTTAAGCTATCAGAAAGGGGGACATGGAGATCATGTAGAAGGAGGCTACACAAAAGGTGGAAAATTAAAAGTTGACAAAATTTAGTTAAAAGTTTTAGTTGAAAATGCTTCTATGGCCATCTACTGTACTTAGACCCTAAAGTATGATATTTCCGATCCCCCCTCAATCCTGACATCATATTCCCCAACTCTGCTGCAAAATATTAGAATTGTTTGCATTTTAATTTTCAAAAAGTGAAAATGGAATATTAATCACCATCCCAAAATCTTTTTAATAGCCCAACATTAATGGGTATGAAGGCAACCATTTTTAGCCATTCAACCATTTTAAAATGCTTGAAAGGTAGTGAAAAGTGGCCTGAAACAACCAATTTCTGAACTATTTATAGATTAGATTTTTCCCTCACCTTATTACTTTATAACTAACTCAAGGTGGCAAACAATCATAGTATTCCTTCCTCTTCTTTTTCCTGTGAAGTGAGTTGGGCTGAGAGAGAGTGATTGACCTAAAGTCACCCAGCTGGTTTTCATGCCCAAGGCAGGACTAGAATTCACAGTCTCCTGGTTTCTAGGCCAGTACCTTAACCACTATACCCAACTGGCTCTTAATGTTAGGAAGGATTAATGACAGGAAGAGTTTGTATCCCCAAGCTACCCATTCCCATCCATAAACCACAGAAAACAGTTTTTAAAAGGCCAAAGAAAGCTTGCCTCTTATAATGATCTCATCTCATTACTAGATGGCCTCCTGGGGCCTTCCTTCAATAGGAAGAACTGTGGCTTTTGACCCTTTAAGCACTGTCCATTCCACCCTTAGCCTCTCCTAGCCTACTACCATCTATATGCTTAGACTTCAATTGTCATATTTCCCAACATGGCATCGCATAAGGTTGAGAAAGTTTGGACTAAACTCTTTCCAATTTTATCCACATTCATAAAATATAGTAATATATTACTTTGGTTGCATAGTCAGAAAGACATTGAGGCCAAATTTGGCATTTTTGTCTACCTACTAAGTCCTTCCCAAAAAACCTTGGATAGGCAGATGTTTGATGGTATTAACGGTATCATCGCAGGGTGTAAGCTATTCCAAGTAAAACTGCCTTGTGCAATTGACTGATTATTTTTTTCGATGCTGATGGTATTCAAGTGGTGCTTCAGGCTGTTTCACTATTTTGCCACAGTCGTGGCAAACAACTTTACATTCTACTTTGTATTTTGTGATCTTTTTCTCCAGTTTGTTCACTTCTACTCTGATGACTCCAGGTACTTCCATAGCTATAATCCTGAATTATTGTTGTTGATGTTGTTGTTGTTGTTATCATTACTACCTGTTACCAACCAACCATGTGAAGTCACAGCTCCTAGTTCTTTAGTTGATGTTTGCCTTTATATGCATCTAATTCTTCCCAAGAACCCAGGAGGCTGTAGTGTATCAACATAGTATATGTATAGATCCAAGCAGTGTGACCTTTTGCAATTAAAAATGGAAATTTTGTCTAAGGGCTGCTATTTTCATATGGCAATCAGAGTGCTGATAATCACTGGGACTACCTAGGCAGGCTTATGCTATAATCTTTAAATTCTGATTTTCAGATCTTAATATTTTGTGTTTTTTCCAATTCTTCATTTTCTATTATATTACCCCCAGGTATTGTCACAACAATTACCTACACTTTTTTTCTTTTCAGCAACAGTTATATCTGATGTGTAATGACTCAACATTTTATCAGTCTGTATTCAGAAATCCAATTAACATGTTCATTTTTTACTATTTTTTCAACTATATGTTCTCATCAATTTTTAATTACTGGTACATTATCATTTTTACAGATGTTTTAGTGAATATTTTTAGCAACTGTGTTATGTTGTTTATGATCAGTTTGTGCTGTCATCTTGCATGATTTACTGTTTTTCTGCTTCTTTGCACAATCTGTACTTTGAATCATTTGATGATTTTTCACTTCTGGCCTTGATTGCATTAATTTGAACAGCTCGCTGCCAAAATAAACTCTTCAACTTCTTTTTTTTTAATGTTCCAGCCATTGCCAAGTTTTATCTTTTGCCACTTTCCCCTCAATCTTTTGTATAAATTGACCATGTAACGATTTTCTTTGCTACATTCTATTTGGGTTTTATTACATTATTTTGATATTCAATTTTTGTTTCCTCTAGATTTGGTAAGTTCCAATTTTTAATTTGCATCAATGCTTGTTCTTGGCTGTCCTTTACGTAATTAGCCAATGCACGCTTTTCTTCTTTGACAGTTTATTTGACCTGAAGTAAACTTCTGCTTCCATTTCTGAGAGGCAGATATAGTCTACCATTATCATTATAGGGATGTAATGCATCATGAATAGTCTTTTTCTTGTTTTTCAGTCCGAACTATCCAGCTCAGCTTGTGACCAGTTAATAAGTCCAACATAAATCCAAAAAGTCATATCACATGTATGGTTCAGGTATTGATGGCCTTAATGGTGTTCCTACCTTTCAATTTTGTCTTTAGCAATATTCTTTCTCTTTGGATGAATTTTGGATGCAATTATTCTCTGTTCACAACTATGAAGTCACAGCTGCCAATTCTTTAGATGGTGTTGGTCTTCATGATTATTATTATTATTATGATTCATTGCATAATCAACCAGATGTTTAAGCAGTATTTTGGAATTTTTTAGCAACCTATCAAGTCCTTCCCAATTATAACAATATTTGGTATGGTTTATAATGTTGGGCACAAACTTCAAGCTGTCCAACTCAGAGAAACTGGAAAATATGCTGAGGAGCATAACTAGGTTGATCATAAGCTTGGAAGTACTTACAAAAAAAAACAAAGAACTGGGTATGTTCAGCTTGAAAAAAGGCTGGCTGAATGGGAATGTGATAGCATCTGAGGATCCAGACCTGCTCTCTATCATCTCAGAGTGATGATAGACAGAGAATAGTAATCCTAATTTCCAGGAAAGCCCTTAACTGTTGAATGTTAGGAATGTTAGGAGGTGATGAATTCCCCTTTCTTGGATGTGCTGAAGTTCAAACTCCACAACTGTTTGTCTATGGTGTCTTAATTTTTATTCTAATACTGAACAGGGTATTGAATGCAATGGCCTACATGACCATTCCACCTCTAGGATTCTTCATCCGTTCAATTACAAATTAGAGGCTGAAATAATTGATTGCTTCCATTTCAAGTGATACTCAGTGGCTAGGTTGACATCTTGTGCTATATCACTAATTGTTTGGATCATAGATTATTGAATAAGTCATTACTGTTGAGTTTATATAGTTCACTGTACCCTTTGGATTATGCACTCTGCCTTAAGCTATGGTTTACAAATTACCAACAACACTAAGTCAAAACTAGTTAAACCAGTGAATAGTAAGAGGCAACAAAGATCCCTTTCTATCATTAAACACATGCTAATTCAAGTCTGGTTTGGAACAAACTGCAATCAAGATTAATTAGAATTGATTGTAACAAGCCAAATGTGAGGTATAGTTAATGAAGCCAATTCCAATAAGCCAAAATTAATGCTGTCCCTTGGTCCAGACATTATAACAAGCCATAGTCAGTAGAAAATGAAGGGGCATGTTTCTGATCTCTTCACAGCAGCAGAAAAAGAAATCATGGAAGCTTAAATTTCCTGCATATCATATCAAACATTATTTCTATCCGAAAAAAGATCAAGAGAAAATTTGACCCAGGCTTTAATGTAGCTTCTGCCAGAATTACTGCCATTAGAATTTTTCAGAGAGTCTTGAAGACTAATAATAGCTGTTTAGTTAAGACATGTTAACTCAGGATTTTTAACCATGATTTGTTATAGAAACTATACATGCCAGGTTCACACATCTTTCTAAGTCACATGGAGTTCTCAAATCCTCCTTTAGCAGTCATGAGAAATGTCCAGAATTTACAAATATGGTTGTCAAACATGAGGTGAGAAATACACTGCTCAAAAAAATAAAGGGAACACAAAAATAAGACATCCTAGATCTGAATGAATGAAATATTCTTATTAAATACGTTGTTCATTACATAGTTGAATGTGCTGACAACAAAATAACACAAAAATTATCAATGGAAATCAAATTTAGCAACCCATGGAGGTCTGGATTTGGAGTTACAATCAAAATTAAAGTGGAAAAAACACGACAGGCTGATCCAGCTTTGATGTAATGTCCTTAAAACAAGTCAAAATTAGACTCAGTAGTGTGTGTGGCCTCCACGTGCCTGTATGACCTCCCTACAACGCCTGGGCATGCTCCTGATGAGGTGGCGGATGGTCTCCTGATGGATCTGCTCCCACACCTGGACTAAAGCATCCCCCAACTCCTGGACAGTCTGTGGTGCAACGTGGCGTTGATGGATGGAGCGAGACATGATGTCCCAGATGTGCTCAATTGGATTCAGGTCTGAGGAACGAGTGGGCTAGTCCATAGCATCAATGCCTTCATCTTGCAGGAACTGCTGACACGCTCCAGCCACATGAGGTCTAACATTGTCTTGCATTAGGAGGAGCCCAGGGTCAACCACACCAGCATATGGTCTCACAAGGGGTCTGAGGATCTCATCTCAGTACCTAATGGCAGCCAGGCTACCTCTGGCGAGCACATGGAGGGCTGTGTGGCCCCCTAAAGAAATGCCACCCCACACCATTACTGACCCACTGCCAAACTGGTCATGCTGGAGGATGTTGCAGGCAGCAGAACATTCTCCATGGTGTCTCCAGACCCTGCCACGTCTGTCACATGCTCAGTGTGAACCTGCTTTCATCTGTGAGCACAGGGCGCCAGTGGCAAATTTGCCAATCTTGGTGTTCTCTGGCAAATGCCAAACGTCCTGCACGGTGTTGGGCTATAAGCACAACCCGCACCTGTGGACATCGGGCCCTCATACCACCCTCATGGAGTCTGTTTCTGACCATTTGAGCAGCCACATGCACATTTGTGGCCCGCTGGAGATCATTTTGCAGGGCTCTGGCAGTGCTCCTCCTGTCCCTCCTTGCACAAAGGCGGAGGTAGCAGTCCTGATGCTGGGTTGTTGCCCTCCTACAGCCTCCTCCACGTCTCCTGATGTACTGGCCTGTCTCCTGGTTGCGCCTCCATGCTCTGGACACTGACAGACACAGCAAACCTTCTTGCCACAGCTCGAATTGATGTGCCATCCAGGATGAACTGCACTACCTGAGCCACTTGTGTGGGTTGTAGACTCCGTCTCATGCTACCACTAGAGTGAAAGCACCGCCAGCATTCAAAATGACCAAACCATCAACCAGAAAGCATAGGAACTGAGAAGTGGTCTGTGGTCACCACCTGCAGAACCACTCCTTTATTGGGGATATCTTGCTTACCTCCTATGCTTTCCACTTGTTGTCTATTCCATTTGCACAACAGCATGTGAAATTGATTGTCAGTCAGTGTTGCTACCTAAGTGGACAGTTTGATTTCACAGAAGTGTGATTGACTTGGAGTTACATTGTGTTGTTTAAGTGTTCCCTTTATTTTTTTGAGCAGTGTATACAAAAAGTATATTAACACTCCTGGAAGTAATTTTTCCACAAACAAAAATTGAAAGGATTTTAGCTCCCTTTGTGCTAAACCATAATAGGTGGTTTCATGCCCATGAAGTAAAAAGTAAAGGTTCCCCTCGCACATATGTGCTAGTTGTTTCCGGCTCTAGGGGGCAATGCTCATCTCCGTTACAAAGCCAGCGCTGTCCAAAGACATCTCAGTGATCATGTGGCCGGTATGACTAAACACTGAAGGCGTACAGAACACTGTTACCTTCCCACCAAAGCAGACCCTATTTCTCTACTTGCATTTTTACATGCTTTCAAACTGCTAGGTTGGCAGAAGCTGGGACAGTAACAGGAGCTCACTCCGTTACGCGGTGCTAGGGATTCGAACCACCAAATTGCTGACCTTTCTGATCGACAAGCTCAGCGTCTTAGCCACTGAGCCACTACAGCTCTCATTCATGCTCATCAAGCGAAGGCCAAAATAATAAATAAATGATCACGGTTATTTAGGTGTGAACTCCACCATAGATGATTAATACCTACATTCTCATTTTAAGCTCAGTGACAGCAAATAACTGAATAACACAATCTAATTTTTTTTCTATGAATCTAATGCCTTCTAAAGGTATTTGAAAGTACCTTTAAGAACAACATTAAGAAGGATACTTTTAATAAAGGAATAAAAATAATCTGAAAAAGAAAATTCTTTTTCAGTATTCTTCCCCTCAAGCCCAATTTACTCCATTCCCAAACCTCGGAAGATGGATTTTATTAAACAGCTATATTTTTTTTTAAAAGAAACTTACATAGGTCAGCTTTGAATCTGTAAGTGCTGACATGCCCATAATGGCAGAAGAGTATCCTAAGCATGAAGCTATAAAGAGGTAGCTCCTTGTGTGGCCTGATACGGAAATAAACAAAGCCTTTTTGGCAGCTGTGCTGACAAATCATAAACTTTCAGGTCTATAAATACTAACAACAACCAAAATGATTAGAGGTCTTAATGGTGCGCCAGTTAGGCGAAGGTAATTGGGGAAGCGGGGTGAAGAGCTGGAAAGACGTGGGACAGGTCATCATTTCTGAACAGATAGGGGTGATTAAGCAAAAAAATCAATATCCAGCCTTGCTTTCTTTGAAGGAAAGAAAGAATACAAATTAATCATGATTAATCCCCTATTAGTATAATTAATCTCAGCGCTGAATTTTCAAATAACTCAGTAGAACTAAACCCTGGCTCATCTTTGCCACAGCCTGACCATAAAGTGGCTCAACAGCAGAAAGATTGTGATATTTTAAATTAAAACCGTTTTCACTGGAAGGCTTCTCAAGTTTCTTTGGTTATTGTTTTTCTCTTCAATCAGTCTTGAGACAACAAAGACTGTTACGTTCTAACATTTAAGCCACCGTGCTGTTTACAGGTAATCTTCAACTTACCACTACAAATTGGGCCCAGTTGCCACAGTTGCCCCAGTTGTTAAATGAAACACTGCAATTCTTAAGTTAATTAACATGGTTTTGCTAAGTGAATCTGACTTCCCCATTGATTTTGCTTTCAAGAAGATTTCAAAAGGGGATCATATAACCCCCTCAGGACACTGCAACCATCACAAACACATGCCAGTTGCCATGTCTCTGAATTTTAATCTCATGACCATGGGGATGCCGCAATGGTTGTATGTTTTTTTTAAAAAGGGGTGAGAGGATAGGATAGAGTTCCTTATTAGCAGCTGAGCACATTTAGCAAAAGCCCAGAAATGAGGTGTCCATGGGAGGAGAGTTTGACACTTCCTTTCCTGGGAAGGCAATTGCATCAAGAACGCTGGAAAGAAATATTTAAATTTTGTTGCAGTCAAGGTTGGCACAGGCAGGAGAAACTTTATCCTATGTTGTGGAGTGAGATTAAGAGCCGTGGTGGCACAGTGGTTAGAATGCAGTATTGCAGGCTAACTCTGGCAACTACTAGTAGTTTAATCTTGACTGGCTCAAGGTTCTTGGCTTTCCATCCTTCCGAGATCAGTAAAATGAAGACACAGATTGTTGGGGGCAATGTGCTGACTCTGTAAACCACTTAGAGATGGTGGTAAATCACTGTGAAGCAGTATATAAGGTGCTATTGCTATTTATATGTGTGGGTGTTTGCATGTTCACTTTTGCAACCTGCTATTTAATACCCCATGTTGCCCCCAGGGCTAAAAATATGGGCCACCTTGCATCTAGAATAGATGAAAATTTTAGCCATTATATAAAGTACTCTTGACAGTTTTGTTGTAAAATGTTTGCCTATTTTTGGCAGGATTGTGCGTTTGTCAAACCTATATCTGCATCATTCTGAGATTTTTTAAAATTCCACCAGGAAAACCCTATGTATGCAATTTTCCGTGACATATGCCAATGTGAACATGGCTTCTTCTAATGTATACATTAATCTATTCAGCTCTTACTCAAATATACGGTTTTCAATCAGGGAACGGCAGTGTAAAATTGAGAAGGGCACAAGCCAAAAGCCAACTGCATTCCAGCTGCTAACTTATATAAAGTAAAGAGAGAAAGAGAGAGAGAGAATAAATTTTACATGCAGGCAAAATTCACACAACATGCTAGCCCTAAGTCTTTTTGATTGGCTTTGCCTAAATATGTTGGGGGAAACCCACCTATTTGTGGCTTGTAAACAAAACATGGCATAAACCCAGTCTACTGTGGTTCATTTAAAGAACCATGTGGGACAAATAATGCTTTAGCATAAATTCAGTCAGGGACTGCCAGCTCCTCTTTTCCTGTTAACTTTTTCTCTTTCATTCCATGCAGCTAGATGTTTTCCATCCATCCGAGTAGACCATTTCTCTACTGTCAATAAAGCCCTTTTTTTGCAGTGATTTTATTTATTTATTTGATTTGTCAATGGCTTACAAGACAATAGGTATAGGTATAAACATGAGTAAGAATACAGGAAATAGGTACAAATAAATGGGGACAATAGGACAGGGATGGTTGTGCACGACCCTTATTTGCAGGGTCTGGCTTGTCTTTGCTCTTGAGAAGCAAAGGGGGGGAGTAGAATCCAAATACGTATGTTTTGATGGAGGTGCTCAAGGGCCTGGATGAGGCATCCCTTGGACACTAATTTAGGTTTTCCAATATCATTTTTGCAAAAACTCAAGCAAACAGAGATGTCCAGGCATACATAGCTAGTATGTGACTCATCCTTCCCACCATACTATCTTGCCTCTCCCTTCCCTTCTTTTTTTCCTGTAGAAATGCTTTACAGGATAAATTCCTTGGAGGTATGGCCTTGCTAATTTTTATTCAGGAACCTCTAGAAGGCCCTTTGTGTGCTGTTGACACGGTTGTCAAGAACAACAACAACAACAACAACATTTATATGAAAACAGTTCACCAGATCCTGCCCTCTATTTTGATTCAGCCCTACTCGCTCAGACTCTGCATCCAAATATTTATGATTCGTAGAATCACAGACTTGTAGAAAACCAAGAGCTAATACATTCCTGAAAGACAGCCTAGCTTATTATGACTGTTTCGGGGAAAAAAGAATCCATCAACTTTATAATCAAGAGATGAGCAACCTAAATTGCAGGCTTCTTAACTTCAATTAATGACAATGGATTGTGTGACTACAACCCCCATAATCCATTGCCATTGGCCGTAATGGTTGCAGCTACTGAAAGTAGGACTCTAAAACATTTAAAGACATCAGATTCCCAACATCTCCTCTAATTGCGAACATATAGCTAACTGTTCTCCCATCAAACATGTTCTGATTTTTCACCCAGAATCTCTAGTTTTGTAACAAACCTTTTACGTCTTACCCTGCCTTTCAGTGAAACACAGGAGATGTTTTTGCCATCACCTTCCAAAAATTAATAGCACTTCAGGGGTTTAAAGAAGGTAGCATGTCCCCTTTTATAATGTTCCATTTTGCAGATTAAAAGTGTTTTTTTTTTCATAAGACATCTTATAAGATCTCTCATTCTTTCTTGTGCTTCACTGAACATAATCTATTTATTTATTTTGATTTGTCAATCGGTTACAAGATAATAGGTATAAGTATATACATAGTTATGAATACATGAAATGGATACATATAAGAAAAATAAAAGAAACAATAGGACAGGGACGGTAGGCACGTTGGTGCGCTTATGCATGCCCCCTACATTATACATTATACCCCTATAATCTACAGGAAGCCCTCAATTTATTACCACAATTGAGACCAGAAAATTCAACATTAAGTAGTGTAGCGTATCCTAGGCCAAGTATACTAAGAACTGCCTGTATTTATCTCTTTTTAAAGTATAGTGCCCAGAATTAAATACTGAACTCTAAAATGGTTGCGTGGATTTTCAAAGCAAACATTTGAAATAATGATATATTGTAAATTTCTCTTTTTAGAATATTTCTTTCGGTCATCAATATTTGTCACAATATTGTAAAATAGATTAAAAGAGTCTCCCACAGTACCAACTAGGAAGAGGAGGTATGGGAAGAGCTGTGTTTGCCTAAAGCCATTACTGAATTCATGTGAGAAACCAAAAGGTTTCCCAAATATCAAAAATTCAAAAGATTGCTACTCAAGGTAATTGGCAAGCGGGCAGGGGTGGTAGCCAATCTAAAACACCAGCGCTCTATAAATTCTTGATTTGTGGAAGTGAATCTCTATATAGCTAGGTTTGGACACTGCATAATATGGTTTGTTCACTTAGCCAAGACCCTTCTTACACCTTGTGCTAAGCCATATGTAGCCTACTTCATGACTCACAGTAGCTGGGTTCACAGAACAAGCCAAGCCAAAGCAAAACAAGTCATGTTATGCCTTGCTGCAATGAGTAAACCCAGTATGTGGAATGCAAACTTTTCAGTTATGGTTTTTCAGTCCTATGCATGTTGAAGTCAACTCAGAAGTAAGTCCCCCTAACTACATAGAGTTTACTCATTTTACGTAGGTTTAGGAATGTAATCTCGTAGTTGTTCTGACTAAGGCTTCCTGAGACCGTAATTAAGCAGACGTTTAGTCCAAACAACTCATTTTATTTCAATGCTGGGAATTATCTGCATTCCCAGCCCATAATGAGTCCCAAACAGTCCCTCGAGATAAGCACCCACCTTTCTCTCCTTTGAATTGCTGCCAACAACTAAAGTGCCAAATTAACTGTAAAAAGGCAAACGGAGTACAAAGTCCATACAGAGCTTCAAGGTTAAATCCAAACAGAGCGAACAACTTTGCTTCCAGCAAAGGTTTCTCTACCTTTGCACTTTATACCTTATGGGAGGGGCAATCACCTCCAAGCCTTACTCCCAAGTTGCCCCTTTTGTCTTAGCTGCTCTTGCCTTCGGGCAGCTCTGCACACGTGCAAACTGGGAACAGGTCCCCTTGTCCCTCTGCCTCGCTGCTGTCAGATTCTGGAGGCTCTGGAATCAGCACATAACCCCCAGTTGGTCCTGGACCCATCTCTGTATCGGACGCAGGACCCTCGTCCAAGTCCTCCCCAATCTCCTGGACTAGTCTCTGTTCTTCCCTACAGTCCGATTCTGCTGTCATCTGCACTGGCGAACCACAACAGTAGTTTTACATTCATATATCCACATAAACTTCACCCAGTACAGTTTAAATCAGAGACATACGATCTGAGACCCAATGACTACATGTGGCCTTCCTCAAACTTGAATATATTCTTTCCTATCAATGTTCTCCCAAATAGTCTCACTGCATTGTAATAATTGATGTGATTAGAAAAGAAAAACAATGAAATGCATAGCAGATAGTCATATTAAGTCTAACATTATTTAGGAAATCAAACTGTCTATTTTTGGGGATGCAGGGTTAGGAAACTAGTTAGTGGTCTGGGACATCCCTTAGCCTTAAAAAAAACTTTGTAAAATAAACATGTCTCATAACTTTTTGTTTGTCTCCAAATTATATTTCTGCTTCCCATTTCATCATTGTTTAATTATTTTCTCCCCCAGCAGCCTTCTCCAACTAGGCTGTTCTGCCCTCTAGAAGTTTTGATTACGGCTCTAATCTTCTTAACTCAATATTAACAATAAAAGCAAATGCTATGCAACAAATGAACTAATTGAATGTATAAAATCTCGTGTTTCAAAAAAAGGCAAAAGTCTGGAAATGCTTTTTCTTTTTTTTTCCATCTGTGAATGTAGCAGACGTGGGTTGGTAGGTGGTATTTTAGAAGTGTAATAATCTTGTGGATGCCCTCATTAGGAGGAAGCAGTGAATATTGATCAAAGCCATATACAATGAAAAGATTGGAAAACTGCCATAAGGACTACAAGCAACTCTTTCTGGAAATTGTAATCCCAGACCATCTGGTGGGCACAAAGTTGGAGGTGGCAGACATTTAACCCAGGCAACCACAGCAATAACTGTTTAGTCCCATACCTGCCTGAAGCACTGAATCTTATGGCATCTCCAACGTTAACATGACTATTGTGGCAAAAAGTTATGGATAAGCTTCCTGGAGAAAAGCATGGCATTCTCCATGCAAAAGAAGCTTCTTGCTGAATATATGAAAGCTGTGGTTTTGATGGTGGAGCCACACTCTTACGCAAACCTAGCAAGTCAAATAAAGTTATCCCTTACTAAAATATTTGCACCAGTCCACGGCCTGTTTTTTATGAGTAGCTAAGAATCATGTCAGCTGACATGGTTTCAGGCCTTCCTCTCAGTGATTGAGCTCCTCTTAAAGATAGTCAAATTGCAGGGTAAAAAAAACAAGTGTTATTAACTAATCTGGCTCCTGAGAATTTGTGGGGTTTTTTTTTTTTGCAAGACCAGATAGTTCCTTGCAATCATGGAATCACAGGGCTAGAGGAGACATTTCCATAAGCCCAAAGAGAAAGACCTTATCCGGGGGTGGGATTCAAATTGTTTAACAACCAGTTCTGTGGGCGTGGCTTAGTTGGTTGGCATGGCTTGGTGGTCATGTTATTGGCTGGACATGGCTAACTCAATATCACTCACATCGAGGCATGCACCTCCTCACCTGGCCTCTCATGACTGTGGGGATGCTGCAACAGTCATAAGTGTGAAAAATGGTCATAAGTCACTTTTTTCAGTGCCATTGTACCTTTGAATGGTCACTCCACACAAGCAAAGTAGCAGCAATGCAGGGGGGGGAAAACTCCAGAGAAGTTCCTGAGACAGGAAGTCTAGTCCTGCCAAGAATGTAATAAGGGTTAATGGAGAGGCAGTTTCTGTAAGCAACCCCAGAATGTTTCCTTCCTGCCTTCCTTACAGGATTAGGCCAGTAATTTCTTCTAACAACCGGTTCTCCGAAATGCTTAGAATGTTAACAACTGGTTCTAGAGAATAAGTGCGAACTGGTAGAATCCCACCACTGACCTTATCCCATCCCAGACATATGGCTGTCCGATTTTTTCTTGAAAACCTCCAGCACCTACAACTCCAGAAGCAAGCAGTTGCTGCGGTTAATTGTTCTGATTGTCAGGAAATTTCTCCTTAATTCCATGTTGGATCTCTCTTTAACCAACTTCCAGCCATTGCTACTTGTCCTGCCCACGGGTGCTTTGGAGAATAAGTCGACCGTCTCTTTTCTATGACAGCCCCTCAAGTACTGGAACACCGCTATCACATCATCCCTAATCCTTTTCTTTCTTAGCTAGTTATACATAGTTCCCTTAACTGTTCACCGTATGGTTTAACCTCCAGACCCCATTTTCATCCTTGTTGATCTTCTCTGCTCTCATTCTAGAATCTCAATATTTTTTTATATTGTGAATGCAGTATTCCAAGTGTGGCCTCAGTAGTGCGGTCTAGAGTGGTATTATCACTTCTTGTGATCTTGAAGTTATCTTTAACAAGAAATAAATTTAGTAAGGGGTAACTGCATTGGCTTGTTAGGCACCTGCAGCATACACTGGCTCATACTTAAGTGGTGATCCACTAGGACACCTAGATCCCTTTCACAGTTTCGACTGTTGAGCCAGGTACCCCCTATTCTATACCTATGCATTTGATTTTCCTACTTAAGTAAAGTAAGTAAACCTTACTTTTCTAAACTGCATCTTGTTAGATA
Organism: Pseudonaja textilis; assembly: GCF_049901715.1. Classification (NCBI taxonomy): domain Eukaryota; kingdom Metazoa; phylum Chordata; class Lepidosauria; order Squamata; family Elapidae; genus Pseudonaja; species Pseudonaja textilis. The sequence goes on from NC_141990.1 coordinate 144,253,267, forward strand.
GGGTCAAATGCTCAAATCTGTCAAGAGTCTTCTGAAACTTGAGTCTCTCTTCCAAAGTGTTGGTAATTCTCCTCAGCTTGGTGTCATCTGCAAATTTGATGAGTCTCTTTATGTAGTTCATTTATGAAGCTATTGAAGAGCACTGCCCCAAGACAGAACTTTGAGGCCCCCCACTGCAGGCTTTCCTCCACACAAATGTAGTTCCTTTGAGAACTGCACGCTGAACGTGATTGGTCAGCCAATTGCAAATCCATCTGGTGGTGCTACTATCTACCCCACATTGTTCTATCTTACCAAGAAGTAGGTTGTGATCTACTTTGTCAAATGCCTCACTAAAGTCCAAGTCAACTATCTATGCAGAATTTCCCTGATTTAGTCACTTTGTCAAAGAAGACAATGAAGTTTGTCTGGCACAATCCATTTTTAACAAACCCATGCTGATTTCTAGTGGTTGCCTTGTTCAACAAAGCAACAAACCAAGCAACAACTATTGAACAAAACAGTAGTACTAATAATGATAGGCCAGGGCCTGCACTAGGATTCCCACAGTTTTTCTGGCTGGCTGGCTGTGAACCGATCCAGCTAAAGTCAATGGAGATGCTGTGCTGGAACTTTATGAAAAGCAGCTACCTAACTTTGGCGCTATTCAGATTCTTGGCATGTATTTCATTCTGCTGCAAACCGCAGAGATTAAACACTTGAAAAACACAACTATTATCATTTTTATCATGCTACATATAAAACCAGATCTTTTGCTAACAGACGCACTAGCTCTTCTCCAGCAGTCACCGCTAAAATGAGTCAGCAACTCTATCTTTAGGGCTACTTGGGTAGCAGCAACACCCATCTGGACAAAGGTACCACAATTAGAAGAGAGGGGAGTCAGCCTTAAGTGGGTACTCACTCTGAGGAGCTAATCCTATACTGCTCTCACACCTCCAACTCTACTGTGAACGTTCATCTCGTGTGCCAAATGTTATTGTGTGGAACCAACAATGAACACTCAGCAAACACACGGCTTTGCCTTTCTTTGAAAAAAAAATGCTGCTTTTATCGGTGCTGGTTGTATTTCGTTAAGAGTGAGAGAATAAGCAGAGTGCAATCAGTGTTTCCTTTCACTTACTTATTTATTTATTTGATTATTTGATTATGTTTATTTAATTATTCAACTGACTGATTGAGCTTCCCTATATCTCTCAGCAGGTACTGTTAATACTGTACATCAGCCAAAAGGCATTGGTCATGAATAAACCAGGCTGGAGTACAGAACTGGACAGGTTAAACTGCAGAGGCAAGGCTGGCTGGAAGACAAAATGAGCTCTCTTCCCAGGCCAATTTCTGTTGGCAAAGTGTGGCCAGGCTCTCACCCAAGTCTTTAAAGTGAAGAAGAGAGAGGGGCCAAGCTAAACAAATCTTTACCCCAGTAGACTGAAAAAGGGATGAATTGTATGTGGGTGGATGGGGGAAATAAATAGATGGGAGGGTAGATGAACGGAGTAGGGAAGAGATCACCTGTAGAGAACGATCACTTCTCAATTCTGCATTTCGCACACTTTTTTTTCCAGGCACAGCAAGCCAGAGAACTGGGCCCTTCAGCTATCTCGCTTAAATAAACTGAATAATGTGGATATTCTTTGTGGATATCCCCAGTGTTTGTATTTACTGAATTTCTCTTCCATGACATCCATTGGTACACATAAATAAATATCCAACGGATTTTCCCCTTAAAAGAGTCTGAAGAATTTGCATGGCAGTCTGTTATGTCCTGAGAACTCTAGGAGTTCTCACTCAGGTCCATTCACTTTGTGTGGGCGTTCTTCCCCCTTTCCTCATTGGTTGGTTCTCCCCAGCAGCCAGCTATAAAAGCAGGCTGCGGGGTCCAACCAGTTGCTGATTGCTGCGAGCCAGTTCCAGGCGTGGCAAGCACGGTCAGCCCTTTATTGTTATAATAAAGTATTGTTGCACTCATGCTCTGGTTCAGCCTCTCTTTTCCCAAACTTAACACTGGCGACGAGGATGGGATGGCTACCAGAAGCACCATGCAACCGCTGAGTCACTAGCCGCCGATCCGCAGCCCAGAGAGAGCGATCGGCCGGCGATAGAGAAACGCTGATCCGCAGCCAGAGAGAGCGGTCAGCAAACAAAAAGAGCAAACAAAAAGAGCAAACGCTGATCCGCTGACAGAGAAAGCGGCCAGCAAGCGATAAGAAGCAAACGCTGATCCGCAGCCAGAGAGAGCAGTCAGAATCGAAAGTTAGAAGCGTCTGTAGCCGCTTGTTAGCCCAGCTACAGGGAAAGTGAAGCGCTGCAAGCCGCAGCCGCTCAGTATCAGGCGCGAAATTCAAACGGTTGTCATTTGAATTTCAAACCTAAAAGGTACAGCACAGCGCTGTAGCCAGTCACTGACGCCCACACAGGCGCGAATCCAAACGCCATCAACGGCTAACAGCCAAACGTGGTTAACCCAGAGAGAAAGAGAGGATTGCAAACAGCCTCTCCTGAGCTGAAATCACTTGCCCACCACGGGCACTAAAACATTGTCTGCTGCCCCAGAGAAATTTTTCCACAGGTTGTTCAACCGGTCCCAGCACCATGAGTTCCAATCCAGTCTTCCCGCGTTCAAACCAGACGAGGAGAAGTGGGAATCGATATAAGAACCGCTTTAATCATTATATCGATGCAGTTGGCCTGGCGGATGCGGGAGAGCATCGGAAAAATCGTATTTCCTAATCTACTGTGGAGCCACCGTCTACGATACTGCCACGGCACTCGTGGCTCCTCGTGAGTTGAAAAACGTTCCGTGGTCTGAGTTACTTGAAATTCTCACTAACCACTATTCCCCCAGGCCCTCACAGATTGCCAGGAGATTCACCTTCCGTATGAGGAAGCAATCGAGCAAGGAGACCATCAATCAATATATGGCCGCTCTCAGAACAGCAGCACTGCATTGTGGGTTTGGAACCTACCTGGAGGACATGCTCCTCGATCAATTAGTCTGCAGGGTCAAGGACCTCCACCTGCAAAGGCGCCTTCTCGCCAAAAAAGACCTCAACCTCGCACAAGCAGTCGAGGAGGCCTTGGCAGCTGAGCTGGCAACAAACTCAGCCACCGAAATCCAGGGTCCAAGTGCCAAGCTGACATCACTTCCAGTCCACTCCGAGGAGGTGGTAGCAGAGGAAACCATCAGTGATGAAAACGAAGTCCACCGCCTCTCAAACGACAGACGGCCGCAGGTAGGAGCCAGACTAGAAAACATCGGTCCACCCAAGCACATCACCCTGTGCCTAGCCTGTGGGGGATCTCATCAGAGGGCCACCTGCAAGTTTAAAGGAGCCACCTGCAATAACTGCCATAAAAGGGGACACATCACGAGAGTCTGCCAAGCCCCCCAAAGCGCAGCACAAAGACACCCCCCCTCGCACTCGGGGCCACAGAGGCAAGTATTGAACTGTCGCACGCACCACCTTGCCAAGCACACTTGCCACACTGTTAGTGAAATTTCTCTCTCCGTCTCCCTAGAAGGTAAACCGTGCCGCATGGAGGTTGACACAGGGTCAGCGCTCTCAATTATCTCGTGGAACACCCTCAAGAGGCTCCAACCAAGCCTATCCACTAGCCGGCTCCAGAGATGCCAGTTTGGCCTGAAGGACTACCAGGGGAAGACCATTCCTGTAATCGGCAGAGGCAAGTTTCTTGTCAGTTTTAAAGCTTTTAAAGGTCACCTACCTCTAGTGGTAGTTAACGGCAATCTACCCACCTTATTGGGGCTCGATTGGTTTCCCCATCTTGGCCTAGGGCTAACAGGAGTCCATGCTGTCTCAACCTCAGACACTGACTCCTTATTCGCTGATTACTCAGATGTATTCAGCGAAGAGCTGGGGTGTTATAACGGTACCCCCATCTCATTCTCAGTTGACCCCAAGCAGTCCCAATCAGGCTAAAACCGCGTAGGGTCCCATTTGCTATTCGGCCAAAACTAGATGCGGAATTGGATAAACTCTTAAAACAAGGGGTCATTGAACCAACAGATTTCGCCAAGTGGGAGACGCCCATTGTCACACCCCTCAAAAAAGACGGTAGCCTGAGAATTTGCTCGGACTACAAGACGACAATCAATAAATTTCTACAAGTTAGCGCTTATCCTGTGCCCGTCATTCAGCACTTATTACACACATTCGAACCAGGCAGCATTTTTGCTAAATTGGACATGTCTCAAGCATATCAGCAGTTCCCTGTAGATAACCAAACAGCGGAACTCCAGACAATTGTCACTCACAGGGGTGCCTTCCGATGCAAGCGTCTCCAATTTGGCGTAAGTGTTGCCCCTGGTATTTTTCAATCCCTCATGGAGCGGATTTTACAGGGCCTCCCTGGTGTAGTACCCTACTTCGACGACATCTTAGTCTCGGCCAGGGACAGACCCCAACTCTTCCAGAGAGTTCGAGCTGTGTTAGAGAGGTTCAGACAGCATGGCCTCAAGTTGAAAAAAGAAAAATGTGCCATTGCCACTAGACAGGTGGACTTTCTGGGTTATAAAATTGATGCCTCTGGCATTCACCCCCTGGAGTCCAAGGTTAAGGCAATCCACGAGGCACCCACTCCAACCTCCAAAACTGAACTACAGGCGTTCTTGGGCCTATTGAACTTTTATGCATCCTTTTTGCCCCATAAAGCATCAGTAGCTGAACCCCTACACAGATTACTGGATAAAAAGTCACCGTGGCACTGGGGGCACAAAGAAGACCATGCTTTTCACGCCGTCAAATCACTACTCACGTCAGAGGCGGTACTTATTCAATTCGACCCTAACCTCCCTTTAGTGCTGGCAGCAGACGCCTCCCCTTTTGGAATTGGGGCGGTACTAAGTCACAGGCTTCCCAATGGCGCCGAGGCTCCCATCGCCTTTTTCTCAAGGACGCTCTCTGCAACGGAGCGCAATTACAGCCAGATCGATAAGGAAGCCCTAGCAGCTGTTGCAGCTGTGAAAAAATTTCACGAATTCCTCTTTGGCCATTTTTTCGAGCTGGTCACGAACCACAAACCCCTCCTGGGCCTACTAGCCGGGGACAAGCAGACCCCTCAAGTCCTCTCCCCTAGGATGACAAGGTGGACTCTCTTCCTGGCAGCCTACTCCTACAGACTTATACACCGCCCGGGTAAAACACTGTCCCACGCTGACGCACTCAGTCGCTGCCCCTTGCCGGCCCCGGCTGAAGACCCTGCTCCTGTCCACGCTATTTTCGAGATCACCCAGTTGGACCTACCCATCACTGCCCTGGACATTGCTGCTAAAACCAAGGCAGACCAAACGCTCGCCCAGGTGCTCGACTGGGTGAGGAGGGGGTGGCCGGGTGGCAATGTTGATAACAAATTCACACCTTTTAAGACTCGCATGCAGGAGTTGTCCAGCTTGCAGGGCTGTCTACTATGGGGCACTCGAGTGGTCATCCCGGCCTCACTGCGTACCCGAGTTCTGGAAGCGTTGCACGAGGGACATCCTGGCATCGTGAGAATGAAGGCATTAGCACGCAGCTACGTGTGGTGGCCGGGTCTCGACGAGGGCATTGTCAATTGGGTAAGTTCCTGCAGCATTTGCCAGGAATCCTGTCCTGCTCCCCCCATTGCCACCCCTACTAGATGGGAAAGCGCCAGCGCTCCTTGGTCCAGAATTCACATCGACCTGGTCGGCCCTCTGCATGGGAAGATGTTCCTAGTGGTCGTGGACGCCTATTCCAAATGGATTGATGTAGCACAGCTATCCACGACCACCACGCTAGCAATCACCAACGTGTTAACACGCCTGTTCGTAACGCACGGGCTACCCGACTCCATTGTCTCCGACAATGGCCCACAGTTCGCATCGACTGAGTTCAGCCGTTTCGCTGCCAACCTGGGTATCCGCCACATTTTCACAGCCCATTTCATCCTGCCAGTAACGGATTGGCTGAAAGGGCCGTCAGGACCACTAAAGAAGCCCTGGCAAGGTTCAACAAGGATGACTGGCACCACAAACTCTCGCGATTCCTGATGAGCCAGCACTCAACTCCTTGTTCAGTCACCAATAAGTCCCCAGCTGAGCTCCTGATGGGCAGGCGTCTGAGGACTGTATTGGACAGACTACACCCACAATACTGCCCTGACTCTCCCCTCGCTTCCACATCGGGGGTTAGACATTTTATCTTACAGGAGCCAGTTTTCGCGAGGAACTTCGCTGGAGACCCCCTGTGGATCCCGGGCGAGATCGTAGCTATCACCGGGCCGTGTCGTATCGGGTCAGACTGGAGGATGGCCGCGTCTGGAGAAGGCACATAGACCAACTGCGTAGACGCCTCAGCACCATCGCCAGCAGGGACCCAGAGGCACAAGACGAGGGGAGGCTTCATCCTCAGCCTCACATCCACATCACGCCCGGCGATCAGTTCACACCTACAGTCGGTCCCGAAAGCCCGAACACAGACAGCGGCGCCCAGACAGTTGACCAGCCCGATCCAGTCTACGGGAGCACATCCCCAGTGATCAACCCTACGAGCCCCGGGCAGGCCCGAACCGAGGGGCACACTGGTGACACTTTGCCGACCCTGCCTTCCCAGGCAGACCCCGGACGGTCAGACGACGTTCCAGAGCTACGCCGTTCCGGGCACCAGCATAAACCTCCTGCCTACCTCAAAGACTATGCATGTTCGCATCTGGGGGGAAGGGGTGTTATGTCCTGAGAACTCTAGGAGTTCTCACTCAGGTCCATTCACTTTGTGTGGGCGTTCTTCCCCCTTTCCTCATTGGTTGGTTCTCCCCAGCAGCCAGCTATAAAAGCAGGCTGCGGGGTCCAACCAGTTGCTGATTGCTGCGAGCCAGTTCCAGGCGTGGCAAGCACGGTCAGCCCTTTATTGTTATAATAAAGTATTGTTGCACTCATGCTCTGGTTCAGCCTCTCTTTTCCCAAACTTAACACAGTCTACCTTCGCAGTAGCTGCATGAGCTTGATTTCATTGCTGAAAATTATTTTTTTTAATGTAATATTTTTATTATTTAGATGTATGTTCTATCTTTCATCCAGCAGCTCGAAGCAGTATGCCTAGCAATTCCTTGTCAATTTTTCCCCTAAGACAAAATAATTAGTCCAAAGATCACCGGTTAATTTCTATGGTTGACAGTAAATGCAAACCTGGGCCTTCCAATCCTAAATCCACCACTCTCTTGGTATTATTGACAAAGATCACTATACTATTTAAATATCAACTTAGAACCTGTGGTCTATCCTCTCATTAAGAGGGCAGGAATATTTCCTTTTTGAAATTAAAATATACAACCATTTATACTAAGCATCCCTTTACTCTTCCCACAGTTAGCATTGAGGTTAATTAGCTGTTAAAATTAACAAGGATTTAAGAGCATCCGTTTTTGTTCCAGTTGCAGTAATAGATCACTATTTCAAGAGGGAGCCCACATGAATCATTGTCATAGTTGGATTCCCTGACTATTGGCCAATTCTGCCTGCAACCATTAGGAGCTAGAGACCACCAAAATTTCTAGTTGCTTGCTCCTAAACAGTAGTCAAACCCACAGTTCACCTGAAGAGAGCTTTCCCTGCCCCCGCTTACTTCCCTTTTAAAATGCACATGGAAAGGATCCCACAGGCTACTTGCTATAATGAAGTTCACCTGTTTTTCTCCTAGCATGCTGTATGACCCCAGCCAGTAATCATTTAGTCAGTCAATCACAGTTACACAAAAACCATGGCTTATGTAATGTGTGAAAGAATCACACAATAACTGATCAACTTACATGAGGGAAAAAAAACCTGAATCTTACTCCAAATTAAACAGGAAAAATATCAAACCAAGTAGAATGCCACATACACACATACTTCAGTCTCCTGCAGAACTATCTCAGAGACAGAATCAGCCCTAGCATTAGGCAAATACTGAACAATGGGGAGGAGAAAAATAGTAAGAATCCTCTGGCTATTCCCCTCTACTGGAAAATAAAACAGTTGCCCAGCCACCCCTCTTAAATTAGTCTATTGTCCCCGTATGTTCAAACCTGGGTTATCCAATGGCCAGTGCTGAAATAAGATTTTGTTGGGACCCTCTAGGCCATGGATGCCAAACTTGAGGCATCATGTTGCTGTCATGTGATGTTTTGCGATGTTTTCCCCATTCGTAGAGCTGAAGTGGCCGTGGCTTGCATGTGACTCATCTGGCCCGCGGGCCGCCAGTTTGACATCCCTGCAGTCTAGGCAGAATGGATAAGGAGCTCCATTTCACGCTTTGACTTGGACAGCAGAATATCTATAACTAGCTATGGAAAACTGTTAAGTATCCTCCCTTAACAGCAAAATATAGATAGTTCTCAACTTATGATTGTTCAGTTTATGACCCTTTGAAGTTACATGGTGCTGAAAAAAGTGACTTATGAGCAATCCTCGCACTTATGGTGGTTGCAGCAACCCTGTGGGCACATAATGATAATTTTTGTGCTTGGCCACTGACATGTGCAGGTAACCCTCAACTTACAGCAGTTTATTTAATGACCGTTCAAAGTTATAACAACACTGAAAACGGTGACTTATGACCATTTTTCACATTAAAGACCTTTGTCTTTAATGATCACATGATCAAAATTCAGATGTTTGGCAACCGACTCATACTTATGACCATTGCTGTGTCCCAAGGTCATGTGATCCCCTTTTGTCACCTTCTGACAAGCAAAGTCAGTGGGGATGCCAGATTTGCTTAACAACAGTGTTACTAGCTTCTCAGCTGCAGTGATTCACTTAACAACTGTGGCAAGAAAGATTGTACAATGGGGCAAAATTCACTTAGCCAATATCTCACAACATAAATTTTGGGTTCAGTTGTGGCACTGTACCTGTATGTCAACTCATAAAGCATTTTGTATATACGTTTTATAGTTGACAACAGAGAGAAGGGGGAGGGAGTTTCAAAGAGCAGGCAACAGTGTGGAATCAAAAGTACATTCCATTCATATTTTCTTCAAAGACTGATTAGATGGCTGAAGCTTCTGCCTCGAAAAAAATCTAATTGGAGAGCATGATTGATGACTCTTGGCTAACAATGTTTTTCGTTGGATGATACACCCAGAGCGGGTAGAAGCAGGATCAAGGGTGACAGTGAATTACGTATCTCAGAGTTGGCTTCGCCCAGGTAAATGCCGGACGTAGAATGTTAACTTCAAATAAATCCTCTTTAGTTTTGCAAGTGTGGCCCGAGGCTCATGATTTAATTGGAGTAACTGACACTGTATTTACAATGGTTGCAGCATCCCAGGATCACCATTCACTTTAGCCTTCCTGGCTGGCTTCTGACAAGCAAAGTCAATGGGGGGAGCTGGATTTACTTGACAACTGCATGATTCATTTAACAACCACGGTGATTTGCTTAAACAGCAAAAAAAAAAAAGGTCGTAAAATTGGGCACAACTCACTTAAATGGCCACTCAGTGAGCAAAGTTGCTGTCCAAATTGTGGTCGTGAGGTCATACCTCTATCTGTTCTCCTTGACCATGATATCAAGTCAAAAGATCAGAGAAGTTTCTTTCTAAGTGGGGTTGGATGGTCCAGGTCAGGTGTACCAAAGTGCCCAAATGACCAGGCTGAAAACTATCCTACTTGAGATACAGTATGCAAAGACCTTGTTCTCTGAAGAAGGCTCTAATGCTGGGAAAGGTGAGAGGGAACAGAAAAAGAGGCCAACCAGCAGCAAGATACATGGATTCAGTTACGGTGGTGATGAATGTGTTTGTGATGACCCCAAAACAACACAGGCACAAAAACAGGTGAAGTCCCTTTAATTTCTTCAACTTGGCTTCAAAGATCCAAATATCCTTGACTGGAGACAAAAAAAACCTCCCCCACAAACAGTTGCAAAAAGGAGGACATGCCATTTAAACTAAAAATATCTATAAATTATAACTAGAAAAAACAACACAAACCACAATTAAGCAATTAAGGGATCGGGGCAAGATAAGGGCTTGAAGATGTCCACAGATATCGGAATACACACTGGGAAGGACGCCAAACTCAGGTAAGAATGGACAGACTAGAAATATTTTCACGCTTTGTTTCCAGCACTGGGTCATGCGCAGTCCGTCCTTTTAAATAGTTCTCACAGCTGCAGCCCATGAAGGAGATCAAGGCCTTTTCCTCCCCCATAGACCACACCATTCACGTTTCTCCATTATCCTCTCCTCCCTGTGTGCCCTAAGATGGAGAGTGGATGGGCCTGGGTCCTCCTCTGACTGCCCAGCTGGCCTGTACCCTTCTCCAGCCTCCTCCACAACTTCCAGAGCCACACTTCCACTCCCTGTTGGCTGTTCCTCCTCTCCCTCAGAGTCAGTCTCCACCAGGGGCATGACAGCATTGTTGGAGGAACTGAAGGACCAGGTTGGGGGCTGATCAACATCAGACTTTCAAGATTCTCTACCTCTTCAGGCATCGTAAGCTTTTCATAAGCCTATGTAGCTCTTGTTTCCTGAATTTACCACTCTCACAGGGTTTGACATCTAAGCAAAATTGTCTGTATTTGACAGTTCATTTTAACCATCTAGGGCTGATCTCCAGGGACTTCTGACTTCAATTCCTATAATCCACAACCAGCATGTAAAACCCTAAACCCGAGTCTCTGGGACACACCCAATGCCTTTTAGTTAGAATATTGGGCTTCCTCCATCTATTGATTGCAGTGGGACTATTTGTTATTCTGATCTCACCCAAAAGGGAGTCCTAACAATCGAACTGAGGTCACGACCACAGGGTCACACACCAGCATTACATCAATCATAATTTATTTTACAGATGATCAATATTAACTGGTGCTGTGTAATAGACAGTGCTGTAGTACAAGGCCCTCAGTGATTAAGGCCAAGCAAAAGGACCTCTGTCCCTTTATATCTTACATAGCAAATCATAATCCAAGCATAACACCTAATGAAATTTGTTAACTGGTTTGTTGATATTATTCTGCTGTGTTCTTGCATATCTGTCATATAAAGATACTTATCGTTGTTTTTCCATTTAACAGCTATCTCTGTTTTAGCAGCTGTTTCATTTTATAAGAATCCTACAGCAGATAATTAAATTTACTCAGACAGCTGACAGGAGGGATACTGGATCTAATGGAATTCCATATATTGTTATCTCTTTGATTGCACCAGTGATTTAAGATCTAAGTTTTCTGCATTACAGCTCAAGCAGTTTTACCAGATATGGCTGTAGGCCCAGTCAGCATTTGATGAGCCTATTAAACAGTTGACAGAATTTGAAATTGTAATGTAACCAAGGAAAAATAATTGCTATGTTCTAACTTCATAACTTACAGCACAGCAAAAGTGATGTTAATTCAAATCGCACCAGAGTTAATACTTGATGCATATTTTGTTTTAACATGAATTCTTTTCTTACAGTGTTTACTTTAGAAATACCAATGAGAATTCTCAATGAATACAGTTGTTTCCTTGATGATTATTTTTAAATTGTGACTTAGTATTTAAGTTGAAACTAGGACAAATACTCAGAGACATATATTATTTTATAAAGGAGAACAGTAATAGAACTTTGAATCATTAGATAAAATCCTACTGTTTCATTTACTTCATTAGAAAAAAAATTACTTTTCTTTAGTAAAAAAGATATGTCCAGTTTCCAATTGCTTTTAAGATCACTGATGAGGCTGAATTTATACAGATATATAACTCAATCATTTTTAGATCAACATATTAAACTAGATTTAAATAACCACAATTAATGTGAAAAAAGCCCTTTACCTGTGAAACTTCCTATGCCTGATTGGTGGTGTTTAAATGTACATACTTATACATGAATAATCCATACGGATTGGTGGTATGTGGATATTAATGGAAACCCTACCCGAGCCACTGATGTTGGGCATGTGAGCCTTACTATGCAAATGAAAAGATATGAATATTTAAATAGTCAGGTGATTGTTATAAGTTTGTATGGAAAATACCTTTGCTGAAGATCTTTCATAAATTAACGATCTGAAAAGAATGGCACTTGCTGTTTAAGAATCTTATTATCGATTTCCGGTTTGCAAGGCTTCGGCGGCGGCAGGAATCCGTGATCATGTGCGGTTCCTGCTGCGCTCGCTGCCGAAGTGCCTCCAATCCAGCCGGATCTGGAGGATATGGTTGCCCCGTAGAGGCAACCAAAGAGAGAGGAGATCCGGACAGGGGTTTGGAGGTATCGCAAACCCCCTCCTCAGCTGGCTAAACTCCTTTTCCCCAAGGCGGTGGAGCGGCGGTCAGCAATGGCCGCCACAAAGAAGCCTGCAGCCAGGTAAGATTGTGCAGGAGGAAGTTGGAGAAAGTGAAAGTTTTTTGGCTGAACCGGGACAACAAGGAACTTTTAAATACCCTGCAATCTTAATTGTTTGAATGATACATTGTTCCCTAAGAAGACTGGAAAGTGGCGGAAGAAAAGTGAAAGTGAAAGTTATTTTCTCTCACTCTCCCTCCCCATGGAAATAGCTGATGGAAATCGGAAAAACCTGCTTGGGCACAGAAGGTAACTAAACTTGAAATTTAAAGCCAAGGGGATAAAAGATTTCTGAACATTGGAATTAAAAACTAAAATCTTCTTTGCTGTAAGTGGGAGGGAAGAGGTAAAGAACTTATTTTAAGATTGTATTGAAGGAGACTGCTTGGAGTTTATAAGACCAGAAATAAAAGGCAATAAGGATTCTAAAAAATTACTTTGGAACTGTGTAATTGAACTCTACCCCAGGAAGAGAAAATATAAAAAGAAGAAAGTGCTAAATGAAACAATTTATTTTGATTTGGATTGCTTTGTGACTTTGGGATTTTGGGGAACTATTTCTTGAAAGATTAAAAACATTTGGGTTGTTTTTAAGGAAAAAAAATGGCATTATCTGTTGAGGAATTGCAAATGGAATTTCAAAAGCTAAAAGAAGAGGAACAAGAAGGCAAGGGCTCTTCTGGATCTATTTTTCACTTTTTAGAAATGGCGATTTCTACCTACCAAGAAATACAATAACAAGAAGGCTGGGATGAAGGAGAAGAAGCCATCTTTAGTGGACAGACAATCTTACTTGAAGAAGATAAGAGAAAGGGGGGAAAGAAAATGGAGAATTCAGAACTTAAAAAAGCAACCAAGAAAGGGAAAAATAAGATGAAAAATCAATACAATGTCAGAAAGCAACAGAAAAGAGAAATACAACAGAGAGGGAAGACTAAGAGAGGGGAGTTTGAGAGATGTGGGGGCAAAAAGGCTAGAATTGATAAGAAAGAAAGGGGAAAAGGAAAAAGAAGTCATAAAGGTTTAAAACAAGATGTTAAAAAACAGGGTTTTTTCAGAGACAAAGGGTAAATTATAATTTAAAAAATGATTCTGCAAAAGTACATAAGATTGTATTGTAGATTTTAGTATTTGAAATTGAGTGAGAAAACTGAAATATTATATGAGTTAATAATGCATTAAAGGGAATGTATAAAAATGTTTAAGATTTAATAATAGAGTTTAACTATCTATGGAATATTGTTTTTACTATCTTATAAACTTAATTCTCTTTTTTGTTTCATTATTCTAAAATGTAATATTTAGAATGTACTAAGCAGAATCAGTATGGAAAGTATGTATTATTTTAAGTGTTAAATTTAGGGGAAAGATAAAAAGTTGTCATACTTCAACCAGTGATTACAGGAGAAATATTGTATTAGAAAGAAAAGATAAATAGATAATTGAAAGAGAACGGACAAAAGATGTAAGTATAATTATCTAAATTGAGATGAAATAAATAAAATAGAATTAAGAGAGTGAATGAAGAGAGAAAATATATAGAAAATATAGAATGTAAAATAAGATATGAAATAGTATATTAACTGAGCATGAATTTGATTTATGTCTGTACAAAAATATGTAACCTGGGGTAAGCCGCTTTCCAAAAAGAAATTTTATGTATTTATGTTTTGTGTTTTGTTTGTCTATGTTTGCATTAATAAAACGTTAGAAGAATGTTGGAAGAGAATAATGAAATTGTATAAGACAGATGGATTCAATGAATATATACAATTCAAGGCAATAGAAATATAATTGAATAGAAGGAAAGGGAGAAATAAAGAGAAGTTGGGAAAAGATATGAAGTTGATCAGATAAGATAAATATATATATTAAACTGTGCTTGTATGGAAATGTGATAATTTGGAATTATCCTGTCTTTAAATAAGATGTTTTATTTGTTTTTCAGAAAAGATGTCTTATGTAATTACATTCTACGTTTTGTTTGTTTGTGTATTGTTTTTAAAAAATTAATAAAATTTGTTTTTTAAAAAAAGAATCCTATTATCACCAGTTTTCCTCAACTATTCCAAAAGATGTATGTCTTCAGCAATATTTCCCAATAGTGTAACTGACAGGCTAACACAAATATTAAAGATTCTGCAGCACTGCAATTGCTCAATATTTAGTTAGGGGTTTATTTTAAACACCAGATTCCATTCAGATCCTGCTTTTGAAAAAGAAGGCAATTCTACTTCGGGCACTTATTGCAGAAATCAGCTCCCAACTACAGCAAACCTTATACTTTGAACATATCCTCACTGACTTAACAGTTTATTAGAAAGGAGCATTTGCTTTAGTAGCTTGAATGTTAAGCAAATGTTAACTTGTGTAAATACTAGTAGGAAGGAAATGAATGCCGCATCATGAGGAATTATTGTTCATTGAAGAACCGAAAATGGCTGTGTAACAACATATGGTACTTGTGTTCATTTTGTTACATGAAAATGAGTTTGGGCACCAACTTCCGACTCTTTTTCTTTTCTTTTGTTTTCTCCCGTTACATTATATCCCTCCTTTTCCCCTCCCTCTCTTCTTACTTTTCCATGTTTTTTTCCCTTTGTATTTTATATTTTGATAAACTAATAAAAAGTTAAATTGGAAAATGAGTTTGGGATACATTAGGAGAAATAAAAAGTAAACTCAATGCAGTGAAACTAGGATACCCAAAAAGTATGTATGGATAGAGTCAAGAATGAATGAGTGATAAATGAATATGGACTAAATGTAAAAATGAATGACCAGGATGAAAGAAATACGTTGTGGCTTTCATCAAACTCTGGCTCACAGGAGTTCTAATACCATGGAAATTCTTTCAAAGCAGCCAGCTTCTTTCCAGAGTTCAAATCAAATCACATCGACCTTCATTGTGGTCAGAAAGCATAAGGAGGGTGGGGTACAAGGAATGTAAAAATAAAAGAAATATAAAATACAAAAATAACATTCCATTAAACAACTAATAAAATATGTTTTTAAAAATCTAAAGGGAGGAATAAAAACAATAAATGAACAACTCCTCTGGAGTTGACTTTAATCAAAGTGCCTGACTATTCTAACTTGGTCTGTTGAAAAAGAAATAATTTCATTTCCTCTTTTTTTTAAAACCAACATTTCAAACAAGGTTTCAGAATTCTCATGAGTTAACTGCAGGTTCTCACCTTTAATTGAGTTAGGAGCTTGCTGAGACAATTGTTGGGGGTCGGGATAGGGTTGTGACTTGTCTTTCAGTGTACAGTCGTATTCTCCCAGAGTCTTAGCCTCCCTCATTTCCCACATTTCCATTGAATACCACAAGGGGACCATGAGGGAAGTCCTTCTTTACTGTTTTTATTTTATTTTATTCGGATTAGAAAGTTTTCAGGACAATGGGAAGTTGTGTATAATATAAGTCAACACCAGCACTTTCCACCACCTAACAATAATAAAGTCAGTTCTACATTCAACTTACATTCTTCCAATTCTAAATCATCCCGAGAACAAAGTAGAAGTATAATAATAGCCTCTTTCACAGGTGAAGAACATCTTAGGAAATTTCCAACAGATTTTGACATAGCATCATGGGCTACAAAATACAATAAAAATATAGCCTGATCTATTCATGCTAAACCAAGTGAGACCCATTAAGTCCAATTAACTTATTTCCAGATAAATATGCATTGAACTGCACATTTAGAAATAAAATTGACACAATTACCATGTCAATTTGTAAAGTCTATTCATGACTTTTTACAATTAAATTTGCATTTGCAAATTTTATGGAAACCTGTATCCCCTTTCTCTTTTTTTTCCAGGAATGTATCAGTCTACTACTTCTATTGAATTTCTTTTGAAATTCCTGTGAGGTATTAAGATAACAGTGCCTAATTTGGGTTACTTTGGTGGGCTTTGTTCAACATATACAGCAGCTGTGCTCCAAAAAATAAGAAGAGTTCATTGGTGAATGGGTTTTAGGAGTTTTAAGGGGTGAAATGTACGTCTTAATCATTTGGAAGATACCTCTTAACTACCACCCTATCCCACCCGACTTCAATCCTGAAATCATTAAAAATGCAAAAAAGGGGAGGGGGATCTTTGGCAGCATCCACTTGGAGACCGGGAGGGGGAGGGAAGGAAGTAAGAACTGATGCTGGAGGTCATGACATGTTGGATCAAACCACAATTTTTGCACCTGAATTATAGGATCATAGAAGACCATAACCTATTCACTGCTTCTTCTTTAAAAAATACTGCCTCACGTACAAACTGCTATATTAAGCTTTTCCAATCTTCCCAAACCAATGAACTATAATAATGTAAGGGAAGGACATGTCAATTAATGAAGCCTTTCCAATCTTGAGGGAACAGATTTGCTTACCCTAAATCATCCAAATTTACAAAATAGACTAAGTAGTTATTAGGAAGTGGGAACTCTCTTCCAAATAGTTAGCTAGAGCTAGCCAACCACTTGTCTACAATATTTGCCTGTTTTTCTGAATCTTCCAAGTCATACAACTTTTTGTAATTGATGACTTGAATTGAAATTCTGTCCATTCCTATTGTGTCCAAGTGGTTTTTCAGTTTTTTTGGTATGACACTAAATGCACCAACAACTATTGGCACCATTTTCTTTTTCCACATTCTCTTGACCTCTGTTTGAAAGTCTTTATATTTCCTAGTTTCTCCAGTTTTTCTCATTCATCCTTCTATCTCTAGCCATTGCAATGCCAAGTATCCACACTTGTTTCATTGTAACAACACTGAGAGCTGGCTTATTATGGGCTAAATGATGTTGAGTGCATTATTTCCTTAATTAGTGATTAGGGCAGTGCCAAAATTCACCAGCTAGCTCTGGCTAAGGGTTTCTGGAAGTTGAAATCCACACTAGTTACTAAGGTTGAGAAACACTGGATTAGGGTATTGGAGTGTTCCTACAGGGAGACAAGTTCTAGTCCACCTTTAGACATAGAAGCTTACTAGAGTTACTTACTCTGTCTCAGTCCAGTCTACCTCATAGTTGTTGTATTGCAGAAATATACTGTATAAGCAATGCAGTGCTACTTTGAGCTCTTGGAAGAAAATCAGGATATAGATCTAATAAATGCATGTTGTAAATATTAGTGTTAACAGTTTTCTTAGACTTTTACATTGTTATAGTTTGTGTCACTAACTGAAATAGTTTTCTGTCCTTTAGAGCACACTGACAACAGATGGATGGATCCCACCTCATTCAAGATGCTACAAATCATTTTAGGATGTAATGAGATCCCCTGATCCTTTTTATTTGCAGAGCTATCCCAGCTTCCACCACAGAGAATAGCACTCATTATGCCAAAGAGGGCAGTCCCCTTCTATTCAAATGAATGGGGAATCCCACCCAGTGGGGGGAAAGGGCATGACATTTATTTCCAAAATCTACTTTATGTCAGGTAAAGGTCAAGTTTGACATGGTCTTGCCTTTCAGATGCCTCCTTCCTTTCTCAAAATAACAAGGTCTGGGCAGGGAATCCTTGCTCGTCACCATTGTCCAGGGAAGAATATGTTTGGAGAACAGAGGGAGAAAATTGCAGGGCAACACTAGCAGGGTTAAAGTCACCAGCATTACAATGAAGCAAGGTGAGATTCACCTTCAAAAAGTGAATTGGGAGATGGTAAGGGCTATGCTTCTGCCTGCCCCCAACCCTGCTTTTCTGTTCTAGGAGGGTAGCCATCGATTGATTCCCTTTTCTGGTTGGCTAATGGCTCTAACTAACTAGGAAGCCCCCTTCCTTGCTAGGTACGTAAGGATGGATCCTGCTGAACAGTCAGGCCAACCCTGTTGCTTCATTAGCAAATGGTGCAGTAGGAAAAATGATCTTGGTGATTCTCTGGAGAAGTCCCATGGTTCAATGACATATCCTAAAGGAGAGATTGGGGATCTAAAGGAGAGATTGGGGACTTCTAAACATAGAGGGGTTTAAGTTGATTTTTCTCCCATGGTCCTCCTATTATTTTGCCAGTTTGTGGTCATTCGGGAATTCTGTGTAGTGTCTTATCTCTCTAGAGGAGGGAAAGGGAGGGACATGGGCTCCACTCTTTTTTGTATGCAAGTAGGAATGCACCGTTGCACACAGGGAATTTTGGCTCGGTTTTTTTTGTATCTGCTCACTTCATGGCTGATCTCCTCACCTCTGTCTCACAAATTCCCATTCAACCCCAATAAACTGGTATAAATGAACAAAATTGCTTTCTGTACATTTATTTGTAGGCACAGAACCTGGTTTTTCTTCTGCCATATAAGCCAGGATAATTATAATGCTAACAAAATGCTCTTTTCATTTCCACCAAACTGTGTTATTCTAAATGCTCAAAATATTTGTTTTAAGTATATTTGATGAAGTGGACTGGAGTTCAAGAAAATGTATTATTCCGTAACAATACATTAGGCTTTCAAGAAACTATAAAGCTGTTTATTGTTTTTTGCCGAGTTAGAAAGTTTCTCTTTCTAATCAATTGTTTCTGTGAACAAATGAAGCAAATGTATGTTTAAGAATGATGAAGGAATATTGAATATCCTATGGCATCCTTTATTTTTATTTTAGTCATCAAAAATCTTAACTGATGACATCCCGTTCTTTTGAAAGTTTTTTCTTTCCTTCTTTTCTTGTTTTTTTTTTACAGGGGCTCTAATGCTTTCCTTTTGAAACCTTTGAACCAAACTGAGAGGTGAAAAGTCTATGTACTTATCTATTCATTCATTCATTCATTCATTCATTCGACAAATGAACCAATAAACCATAATTTTGTTTCACTCCGTTTGCCTTCCTTGATCTCTAATTTTTTCTCCCTTTGGTTTGATATTCCTGAACAAAGTCTTGTCTGAGATTTTCATTGTGAAAACTCTGGAGAGGCCTTGCCCAGCCACAAAAGAACATTTTTAATGTATGGGGGGAGGAAGTGTGGGAAAGTGGGGGGAAACTGCTGTGATAATAAAAGCCAAAGTGGGATTTGCTTCTGGAGTCCTGAAAATTGGGACCCTCCTTCCTGAACAAGGAAGAAAAGTAGGCAGCCTTTTCCCAGACCTCCCACCTCCACCCAGATTCTGATCACTGGAAGGCCCTCTCACAAAGAAAAATACTCAGACCATGACAGCCTAAGCTGGGCCCTTCCTCTTTCCTTTTATGTTGCTCTCCATCCTAAGGTGATGCCTTTGAATGCCAATAAGGAAACTGTTGGGCAGCCTCAGACAGCCGGCCATTTCTTTAGATGTCCAATCTCCTGCCCCTGTTGGGGGAGAGAGAGAGAGCCCATCAGGTAGGCTATAGCAGCCACCGTGAATCTGGGTGGTTGCACCTGGCCAACTAGGAACCCAGGACAATATTCATCACCCATGAGCTTACAGTGGAACAAATGAGCACACAATAGGCCTTTATGGCTGCTGCCACTAATCAACGTGGTGGCAGTCTGGTATTGGGATTTAGGAGAGGCACAGCAAGGGAAGTTCATACTCTACATAAATGACCTCTGTGATCATATTAAGAGCAACTGCGTTCTTTTCGCTGATGATGTAAAGCTGCTCAACACCACAGACAATACTGCTACCCTTCAAAAAGACCTTGACTATGTATCAGAATGGTCAAACAAATGGCAACTTCAAATCTCAACAAATAAATGCTCTGTCCTACATATTGGCAAAAAAAAAATCAGAAAATAAAATGCAGGCTGAATAGTCAAGACCTTGTTGATGATCCAAGCTCTGTAAAGGACCTTGGAGTTCTCATCTCTAATGACCTAAGTGCTACAGCCCACTTTAACTACATAGCCAAAAAGGCATTAAGAGTTGTTAACCTAATCCTACGTAGCTTTTTCTCTGGTAATATCACATGACTAACTAGAGCATACAAAACATTTGCTAGACCAATACTCGAATACAGCTCATCAGTCTGGAACCCACTTTACGTATCTGACATTAGCACAGTTGAGAAAGTCCAGAAATATTTCACAAGAAGAGTTCTCCACTCCTCTACTCATTGCAGAATACCTTATGCCACCAGACTTGAAATTCTAGACCTAGAAAACCTTGAATTATGCCGTCTTCAGCCTGATCTAAGTATGGTATATAAAATCATACATTGCAATGTCCTGCCTGTCAATGAATACTTCAGCTTCAACCATAACAACACAAGAGCACACAATAGATACAAACTCAAGGTAAACTGCACCAAACTTGATTGCAGGAAGTACGACTTCAGCAACAGAAGAATACTCTACCTGAGTCTGTGGATTCTTCCCCAAACCCCAAAAACTTTAACCTTAGACTGTCTACTATTGACCTCACCCCTTTCCTAAGAGGTCTGTAGGGGGCGTGCATAAGCGCACCAATCGTGCCTACCGACCCTGTCCTATTGTTTCTTTTTATTTTTCTTATATATACCCATTTCATGCATTCATAACTATATATATATATACTTATACCTGTTATCTTGTAAGCAATTGATAAAGAAAGAAAGAAAGAAAGAAAGAAAGAAAGAAAGAAAGAAAGAAAGAAAGAAAGAAAGAAAGAAAGAAAGAAAGAAAGAAAGAAAGTTAGTTAGTTCACAGCAAGAGAGGACAGACTCTCCTGAAGACAAGGGCAAGGCTGGGAGGGGGAATGTCCAGGCTACACAGCAAGAACAAAGCAAGTCTGAGGACTATCCCAGCAGCCACATTAGTCTTCAGCTGCTTATCCTTAGGTTATCCTTCTTATCCTTCAGCTGCTTATCCTGCAATTGCTGTTATTAAAACCTGCAGTCCCAATGCCTTTTCTTCTTAGCAATTCAAAGGTAATGACCATTTACTAACAAAATTTGTTCTGGGCTAGATTTCATCCCATAGCTGCACCAGACTTATCCATGTTTGCAGTTTTGTGTTTACCTCCTATTTTTACTGAGCATTTGGGTGCTCCCCAGGGTTGTTTCCTTGGCTCCTCTTTCTGGGATGTTTGGAACCACCAAAATATTTGCCATTATTTGAAGACGGACACGAGTAGGCCAGTTAGGAAATGAAGCAGCTGCTTATGAACCTACTGATTTTATGTTGCTACTTGTGGAGGAGCTATCTCTACCTTTGCTGTAAATTGGGGAAAACATTTCATAAGTTATTCCTACGATGTATCTCAATAATTTTCCATTAATCTCAGTACAAGTCTAATAATACATTGGTGCAGTAAGCCCTGATTGCATACTGTGCCAAACAAGACATTTTAGTGAATCTGTACCATTGTTTTTAAGAACTTTTTTCAGAAGGACTTCTTAAAGGATAAATGCTGCCAAACAACTTTCACTTCTTCCGTATGAATGGCTCCCAGCAGTACCAAGAAAAGAGGTAGGAGGGTGGGAGGGTGACCCCAGTCCGTGAATCGGAACTCGTCCACGGCGTGCCAGAAATCGGACTGCACAAACCCCATCTGTGGGATGCAGGCAGCATACGAAACCACACTCCCTCTGGTCCACGGAAAAACCTCTCTCCACAGAACCAATCTCTGGTGCCCAAAAGGTTTGGGGCCATTGCCTTATAAGATTATATGAAAAGGCGGGGGGGAAGAATCTCCATTGAAAACTTTACCAGAAGCACCCATCTCTCAGTTGATGTAACTCCTATCCAATCATTCTTTATTACAGTCACATACTGCAGTCAAATACAAAAGTACAGTCAAATACAAAACTCATGACAAAAATTTTCTGTTGATACAAGCTAAAATTTCTAATAGAATGGATTTTAAAAAATTAACCAATTTCTTTTATTAAAGATTATCATGAAACAAGACATTATCTATTTTGTCAGTTTGTCTTCAGACTGATCATCTCCTCTTCAGAACTGAGAGAATCAACCTGAAGACATACAGTACTTTGAACGAGATCAGGAGTAAACTGTTATATCTTTAAATACTGAAATGAATGAGAATTGGGCTCCTATTCCATTTATCTTGGATGTATTACTTATTCTCAGATGGTTGGCCTATTAAATACTCAAGCCTTAAATCTTTGAACTTCCAAACATTTCCAAACCCCCAAATGGCTATGGTATTCTCTAAATTAAAATATTTAAGTTATTATCGAGGAGAGGAAAGAAATAATAAGTTCAGGTCTGAATTTGTATCCATCTGTGGATGGCAACTGATTCAACATGAAATACCATTGCTTAGGCTGTTGTTTATAACATGTTCATCTCATTCTCAGAAACAAATACAATGTTTTACGTTTTTTTTAAAAAAAGAATCCCTATTAGGATCTGGTGCCTTTTTCATTTTCTAATTTGCAGTTTGAGCATTATTCTCATAGTTTAGGGACAAATCCTGTGGGAGTGTGACTCACTGCTGTCTTGGGATGGGCTACATAATTCTTTCCTGTGATGTTGATTTCACCTTAATTCCTACTTGCGCAGTCACAAAGCATACAAAGCAGGGATTCTGATCTCATCCAATAGTAACTGAGACGAGCACTAGAAACAGGGGGGGTTTTGTAGTGGGGTTGAGGAAATTCCATCCAGAAGATATTCTTTTAAGTAATCAGGTGTTCCCACGCTACGTAAGCGTTTCAAAGGTAAACAGCAATATTTTGAATTATGTTCAGAAACCAGCCACCATACGAAGATATATGCAAGGGGAAGATTTAAGATTACATTAATGGACCCATTCCATTCCAATGCTTCGTCCCTATGGAGCTCTATCAGCCGAGGTGCCTACACTGGTTCATCTAATCCAGCATCTACTTCATCCATACCAACAATGATACCACATTCAGGATTCAGTGAGGTTCACTTCTTAATTAAACATGCATAGAACTGCTCTGGTTAAATGCATGCCCAATAATAAGAGAACATCAAAATATTACCACTGATATGTGTTAATCTGATTAGCAATAATAGGGAAGAAAAGAACAATTATTACTATGCAGTAACCTTAACTGCAGTAATGTAAAGTATTTAATTTGTGTAATGGATTGCGGTTCCTTTTTGCTTGTCTCACAGCATTTCTTCATTAGTGTTTTAAATTCTGCCAATATGTAATTACTTTTCCAAGCTCAAGGGAAAACTAGAAAGCTAGTTTTGCTGAACACATTCAATTGTCTTCCTAATGAATCTTTCCTGATATAAAAGTGGAGTGCTGCCCAAAATAAAGTGTAAGAAATATATCTGGTATTCTGAGGCCGCAACACAAGAATTACTGTTGTTGTTGTTGTTTTACCACTGTAATGAGATGCTGCATATGAACCCCCATGCTCTTCTACTTGCTGTGACTGCAAAGGAAACAATGAAGCTTCTCCACATTTACTTGAATGGGGATCTGAACTTCTCAGAAGTATTAATATGAGGTGCAAGATCATGAGCACACAGGTGCTTACACAGTCACGGCCCACACACAGAGTCTCCGCTGGTAATGGCTGAAAATTCTGGCATGCATCAAATCCATCTAAGACAGAAACATGTCCAGCAAAACTAATGGCCTCTCACGGCATCCTATCACTCAAATCCTATTTTGCAAAATTGGGGTTCCTCTGCTGTTCTTTCAGACAACAGCATATCTTTATCCCCTACAGAACAATCTCTTGTTGTGTATATCTGGAAATAGTTCTTTGCTCTTGTAAGCAGTTCAAATGACTTCACAAGAAAATGACTTTGGCCAATCCTGACATTCAGAAGTCCCAAAGGGTCCATAAAGCCAAACCAATCGATGCTCAATCATACTCAGCTCTGTCCAGTATGCAGCTGTTCTAAGTCATTACAAGGACTTGGATGTGCAGGCAGTTTTTAATTGCTTCATTGCCCGAACACTCAAGTTGCTCATGGTATCTTCACAAGACCTGCATCCAGAACATCAACAAATCAAGGCCTTCACACAGCACATGATTCTTGTAACACTCCTGACTCTTGGGAACAGCAAACAGCAAAGCAGCAAGTTCAGGTAGAATTGTCCCTTGGCAACCATGGGTCCACCAGACAGTATATAATAAAAATGAGAGTTTCTGTCACTCTACATAAAACCATCACTGCATTCTGCTCTTATGGACTGGAGACATAGGAAACAGCAACCACAGTGCACGTCGAAGCATAAGAAACGGAAACAGCTCCAAGATCTTTCTCTGCACATGCCTATTCCATCCTCGCTGTTATCTCGCATATTGAAGGCTTTGTATTTTCCTTTGGTTCGGTGCCTTCTTTAATCTTTCCACCGCACTCATAAAATGTGGTGACCCCACTCATCACCTTATTTCAGCTGAGCCTACCTACTGCCAAGCCAAGTATTACTGTTTGTTCTCAAACTAGCCCCAAAAGACATTTCCATAAATTTGGCATTTACTTCCAAGCTTCCATGGACTGATGGAAACATTCATTTAAAGAAGAAAAGAAAAATCTAGGTGCTTAAATTTCCCAAGTCCAGCAGATCATTAATAGTACTGGCAACATAGCTTTACTGCTGGATCACCAAATGTTACAGTAATTTTAGCCAACAGAAACAAATTAAATTTCTTGGCCACTTGACCACCAAACTTTGCAGTACTCTTCAACTCTGCAACATGCCAAAGAAGGAGGAGCTCCAGGGTATATCAAATAGCCCTTATTTCTAACTCCTTCGAATTTGTTTTCAAAGGTTCCTCAGCCGTCTTCTTGGGAGTATAGGGAGGCATGCAGAAGAGTCTTCAAAAATAAAGAGGATTCTATTCCAGTGATTGTATGCATTTTGTTGGATATCTGCTGGACTTCACTCAATACATCAAGGCGGCAAACAGAAAAATGTCTCCCCACCCTCCAAAATAAATATACAAGTGGCCCCCCCTCCCTGAAGCTGAAAGGCCTGCCAAGTGGGGGGGGGAGTCTCATCATGAACTTCTAGCATAAGACTGTAGTAAGACCTAGCTGATTGACACCTGACTATTAGCAGAGCCAAAAATAATATTGGATACTGTGAAAAATCTCACAAAAAAGTACCAAAACCATGGTTGAGAGGCAGATCTTTTTAGCTCTTATGCACAACTTAATTTGGTCTTCCCAAACCAATGCTTTCCAGGCTAGATAAGCCAAAATATCAGATCACGAGTCCCATCACCCAGGGAATGCTGATGAATATTTGAAAAAAAAAAACCAGGATAAGAAAGATTAATTTAAATCGAAAGACCTAGCTTATTATCAGTCTTTTGGCTAAGGTTAGCCTTTCTTATTCTTATAGGTGACCTTTTCAAGATGCTGTAAGATGTATGCCATAGATCAGGGCTGTCAAACTCCTGGCTCATGGCCAGATATGTTCCATGATGGCCACACCTGGTTTAGTGAAGGGGAAAGGATGTTCTGATACGTCACATGATGATGTGAGTTTGACACCCCTGCCTTAGATCATCATCAGTATGAAGCTATTAGCTCAGTGCCATCCCTTATGAATTTGTGAATGAAGAGCCACCATCTCTTAAACCACACAAATTCATCCTGTCTCATCCTGTCGTGGGATGTTTTAGGCCCACTCACATGCAAAAAAGCACACATCTTTTATTACGACAACAAATCAGGGAGGAAAATTAAACTGAGAGTTGATGATCACCCAATTATTTTTTATGGCTGAGCAGACCTTTGAACCAAGGACTTCCAGTCTCAATTGTATGGTCTTAACCAATGAAAAAGTCTGGTTCTCAGTCTTTTTGTTCTTCCTCAGTCTTTTTGTTCTTCCTTTATACTCTTTAAAACTTCTTGGCTTTACCAAAGTCTAGATGAATTAAAGCCTCTGTGCAGCGTGTGCAACATTCTTCCTCATCTCTGGTTATTGATCATGAAATCATTCAGAGAGCCATTTCAGATAATGAAAATGTAAACTCAGTGGCATTTTAAGATTAGTGCATGATGACATCATAATTTAAGAGCTGCCAGATATTGATGGGTATCAGAGATTATGCTATTTGCACACCTGTTTGCATAAGCCAGCCAATAAATAAACCATAATTGTTTGGGTTCACAAAAATGAAACCATGTTTTACAAACTTGAATAGCTGGCTTCATGCAACGCTGTCAAGCTCAAAGTAAAGAATCATATGATAGCCCAGTGTAATAAAAGAAAATACCAGGTAATGTACTGTATAAAACCCTTTCCTTAAACAGGTTCGCTTTGCTGGCATAATTCCTATAGTTTGATGGGAACCAGTATAAAACTATTGTTGGCCCTTTGGGAAACAGTCTCAAATTGTCTGTATTAATACAACATAGGCCTTTTAGCAACAATTTAATGTCCCTGACATAAATCTAAGTCATAGTTTTAAATCTAAATATAGTCTTAATGTCAGGTCATCAAATGCTAACCTTTTCCCAAGAAAATCACTGTACTCAAAAGCCACTCCAATCTCTCCATCAACCTCCAATCTAGTCATCCAAATCAAATCAATCCCAGAAAAGCCAGACTGCAAAGCTGAAAAAAACAAAACACAACCAGCAGCCATGTAGCTGTGTTTTCATTGTCTCACTAAGACAATCCACATTAACTACCAAAGCTTCTGAGCAAAACTAATAGAATGTTTTGGCTTTGTAAAGGAATAGCTATTATAACAGGCCTCTATTGAAAGACAAGAAGATCAGAAGATGAATGAGGGGAACTCATTTCTCACATATTTCTTTGTTTGATCAACTGACTGACAATACAGTCCTTCCCAAGGATTAGACCTCCCAGGTCCTGCCTCAGCACTCAAGATTTGTACAAGGAACCTGACTTATCCTCTCCTATCTCCACCTCCCCACCTCTTTAACCTAAGGCTGAAGTGCAGGAAAGCCGCCGGCTAGAACCTCGATTGCTGTCATTGCTGCTTTGGCACCCTAGCTTTCTTTTTGTTTTTATTTCTTGAACTTGACCTGGTTCTTTGCGTGTTTACATCCCACTTATTCTGCAGGAACCAATGGCAATTGAAGAATGGTTGCGGGAGTTGGGTAGGTCTAATTTAATGAAAATACGGACTAGCAGTGTTCCAATATTTGAGTGGCTGTCACAAAGAAGAGGTCAACTTATTCTCCAAAGCACCCGAACTCAGAACAAGAAGCAGTGGGTGGAAACTACTCAAAGAGAGAACCAGTCTAGAACTAAGGAGAAATTTTCTGACAGTTAGAACAACTAATCAGTGGAACGACTTGCCTTCAGAAGATGTAAGTGCTCCGACATTGTAGGGCTGGACTAGAAGACCTCCAAGGTCCCTTTCAGCTCTATTCTGGTTGATGTTCATAAATGAACTATTTAAAGGTCTAGAAATTTGCAGATGATGCCAAGCTGGGGAGAATTGCCAATTCTCTGGAAGACATACTCAAGATTCAGAAGAATCTTGACAGACTTGAGCAGTTCAGAAAAGTAAGGTTTATTTTACTTAGACAGGAAAGTAAGCTTGCCTCCAGAAGTTGTGGGTGCAAGAAGAGACTGGAGAACCATTTGTCTGAAATGATATATAGGGTTTCCTGCTTCAGCAGGGGGTTGGGCTAGAAGACCTCCACGGGACCCCTTCCAATTCTGTTCTTCTGTTAAGCTTCCCAGTACCCAGTAGATTGAACTGAGAGACAAGGATTGGTTCAAAATACCCCGTCCCACCCAGGAGAGACTCCAAAGTCCAATGAGAATTTGAATCCGGACCTCCCTCCCCCACCTCAATCCCCTTTCAGCGCGCTCTGCCCTCCGAGGAGGAGAAGAGAGAAGGAAAAGCCTGACTTTTCATTTCTTCAGAGTAAATCCGCCTGTCAGATCTCCCATGCACGGAATGTTGCATAATCAGCACTAAATAAAGTATGGTTCTAATAGTAGGAAAGTACAGAGAGTTTCTCTCTCTCCTCCCCCTTCTCCCCCCCTCCCTTTCATTACTTTATTACTTTGGAAGGCTTGAGAGCTCCAACTGTATAAATGCCAATAATTTCCCAAGTTTTTTAAGGCTCCTGCTGAAGTAAGAGATCAGATTTTAGCAAGTGCTTTGCAGGCAACCAGCCAAAAGCCTTCTGATTCACTAAAAGCAACGAGTGGACAAGAGGAGGGGTCCGATAAAAGTTGGCGAAGGAGGAGGGAGGATTAACTTCAGTTACCGCACAAATTAAAAAGAGAAGAAGGGAGGGGGAAAGGGGGGGGCTCCTCTTTTTTTTTTTTTTCCTTCCCCCTGCCAAGTGCGCCCATTTGCCGCGCGCAAACGCCTTTCCTTCCAACCGCAAACTCGTTTCCAGCCAAGCTCGGAGTGTCGCTTTCTGCCGCTTCCACCCCCCGCTTTTTTCTCCCTCTCGCTTTCGCCCTCACCTTCCCTTCAGAGTCCCGTTCCCGGGTTGTTGTTGTTGGTTTTTTTCCCCTACATCGTGGTTTGTTTGTTTTTGGGAGGTTTCCCCGCCACCCCAAGGAAGGTAAAAGGCTACGGCTCGCCAGATGACTCAAGATTTCCCTGCCAGCCACCCCTCACCCACCCCGGGGGGCTGAGCTCCTTCCTTCCTAAGGCGGAAAACAACGACCCGCAAAGAGAGAGAGAGAGAGAGAGAGAAAAGCCTGGCAAACAGGTGCATTCCGGGCGCGAAGGAAGGAGGTCGGAGCAGCGAGCTGGGAAAAGGTGCGGCCGGCGGAGCTGCGCCAGAGCAACTCGAGCGGGAACCCGCGTCGCAAGGCTGCCGGGGGAGGCCTCCGGGCGATGGGGGCGGGGGGGGGGCCGCAAGGCACCTGCTCTGCCAACTCTGGGACCGTCCGGATCGCGGGGCGGGGCTGCTCGCACGTGTTGCGTTTATCTCCGTTTCTAGCCGTTTGTGTGAGGAGACACACGCACACACGCGCGCGCGCACGCACACACACCAAAAAGAAAGCACGGCCGAAATCTTGGAATGTCCTGGAAAAAAATCCTTTTGATTATGACGATTCTCCTCACCTCACGTCCCTCCCAGGTATCGAGGGACAGGGATACGCGGAGAGTAACGCGGCGCTTCTAAGTTCTTTTTCCACTCTTATCTCTCGCCGACCCACCTCCCTCCTTCCCGCATCCGGGCTGGTTTTCTCTTAAGAAACGACGGTTGGGGTGGGATGGGGGGTGGGGGGGTGGGAGAGGAACTTGGCCCATTCGATTCCATTGTCGGTCGCCCTCCTTCCCTCCCTCGCTCTCCCTCCCTCCCTCCCTCGCGTACGTCCGGCTATGAGGAAGAAACTCCTGCGCTTTCAAGGCTGAGCTGACTGACCAAAACTGCAACCGCACGCAAGCCCCTTCCCTCCCTCCTTCCCTCCTCCGGGGCTCCCAGAACAGAAGCTCCTGCCCGCACTTTCCACAAGGTTGGCGGCGGCGGCGGCTAACTTTTCCTTCTCACCTCGTTAGCCGGCCTCTCAGGCCCTCCGCAGAAGCGCTCGCTACC
The DNA here is from genome assembly GCF_049901715.1 of Pseudonaja textilis. NCBI lineage: Eukaryota > Metazoa > Chordata > Lepidosauria > Squamata > Elapidae > Pseudonaja > Pseudonaja textilis. Next base: position 144,282,908 of record NC_141990.1, read on the forward strand.
CAAGGAGGCTCCTGCCGTCCACCAGGCGACGGCAGCCGTGTGGGAAGGAGCGGCCGGGCGCAGTGGCTCCGGGGTGGGGTGGGGGGGGAAACAACGGAGAAGGTGCTTTGATTTACACTTGCGGCTCCAGCTGAAGAAGAAGAAGAAGAAGGAAAAAAAAAAAAAACGTTCGGCGAGCGAGAGGCGCCGCTTTGCAGAGCCAAGGCGATTATCCGCCGGTTTTCTCCGCAGAGCAAGGGTAGAATTAAACCCCCAGACTACAGTATACAAAACGCCCGGGACCTTTACAAGGGAGCAGTAGTAGCTCTCTATGAAAGGTGCCTCCTCGGTTATGCCCCAAATCCACGCCGGCGCCTCAGAGGAACGGAAAGAGTGGTGGGTGGTGATGGGGAGGAAGAGTCAGAGCGGGGAAGAGGAGGGGGAAACAAGACACTTACCTGGGCTTGGATGCAGAGCAGCAGGTAATGTAACCACCTGAGGAGAAAGGAGTGAGGGGAAGAAAAAAAAAAAGATCAGAGGGCGAGGTGAAACGGCGAAACTTCGACCCACGCGGGGTGGCTTTGTTTATAACGGTCGCGAGGAATACCGTCAGAGAGCCGGACCGCTTTGTTTTCCTCAGGGGAAAGCCACCGCCGCGCCGCCGCCCCCCACCCCCACCCCCGGCCCTTCTCCCCCCACTCCAGCCACCGCAACAGATCCGAACCACCCAAACTGGGACTTTGCGAAAGCAAAAAAAGGCAGGCAGGCAAGCGCGCACGCCAGGAGTTTGGCGGGGAGGGGGGGAGAGAGAGAGAGAACGCCACTATCCTTACAGGCAAGTGCAGGCGGAGAGCGGGGAATAAGACATCGCTGAGTGAGGTGGAGCGGCGGAGGTAGGTCAAGTGGCTTCAAGGGAACGGCGTCAAATCCCCCGCCGCAGGCTGGCCATGGGAAGGGTCCTGCTCCGGGAAGCTCCGCCGCTTTCCAGTGATCTCGCTTGGCGCTCAGCAGCAGTGAGGAGAAGTTGAAAGCCTGCCTGCTTTGCCTCCACCGAGTGACTCCCTTAGACATCAGCTCTCCTCTTCTCTCTCCCCCCCCTCTCCTCCTCCTCCTCCTGGTCTGGGGATGGATGTGTGTGTGTGTGTGTGCGTGCGCGCGGGTGTGCGTGTGTCTCACTCCCTCGCGCTCGGTCTCTGGAGCGGCGAAGGTCCTGCTTGATTGTCAGCAACTTCCGAGCGTCAGCAAACAAGCCTGCCCCCCGGTCGCCTGTCGTCGTCCCCCCTCCCCTCGCTTCTCAGCCTATTCTTCCCGTCTCTTTCTCCGATCCGGCTGCTTGCCCTGACCCAAAGAGCAGCCCTTGCGACCCAGCCTGCGCTTTGGCGCTCAAGGATGGCTCTCGGATCCCAGCGGACTCTCCGCCTTTCTCCCCTTTTCTCCTCTTGATCGAGCGCAGCCTCCGGCCAGCGCAAAACTGCCCCCTCCTCCCGGCGACGTCGGACAGGTTCCTGGCGAGGGCATCGAAGAGGAACGGGCGAGGGCTTGCTCGGCCAAGGACAACCCGAATGGGGCCACCGCCGGCCTTGCCCCGCCGCCGCTTCAGCGCCTTCTCCGCCTTAGCCTCCCTCTTGTCTTCTCTCATCATCCTCCCCACCGCGCGAGAGAGCGCGCATCATCGGCCAGTGAAGGGAGGTGCTGGCGGCTGCTTGCACTTGCTGGAGGCGAAGGACAATCGAGAAGCCAGCTGGCTGCCGGCCCCCCGCCTCCCTCCAGTCCCGTGGCGGGTGTGGAGCTCCACCTGGGCAGCCAACGGCGACCGCAGCAATTCGGGGACAAAGCGAGTGTGGCCAAGACGCCCCGTCTTTTGGTGCGGAAAAGCGGGCGGCTGACAGACGAAACCGAGGCTGGGCGGTTGGAAGGGGGGAGAGAGAGAGAGAGAGAGAGCTCTCCCGAGAGGACTGTTTGCCCGGATCGATCGGCTATGCCCCGAGGCAGCCGACCCTTCCAAAAGCAAGACAGGGCGGCGGGCGGTGCAGGAGAAGCGCCTTACCACCTTGGCGACCTATGAGCCTTCCAGATACATGTCAGCCCTATTGAAAAGGTGATGTTGAACTAGCTGGGAACTTTGGCTCTGTCTGGTTTGCTCTTATCCCAGACCCTGCCTGCAGTAGCAGCGCACGTCGGAATGCGTAACCAAGAAGGCTTGGAGAGGGGAGGATGTTGTTTCCTCCCTAGGTCTCTACTCTTTCCAGCCTTCCCTCTTGAAATCTGCCGGGGTATCTTGAACATATTTTCTTACTAGTGGTTTAAAACACCATTCATGATGTTTTTAATTGTTTTCTATTTTTTTCTTTCTATTTTCTTCTCCCTTTCTTCTTTTTCTCTCTTTCATTTATGTATGTGTTGTTGGTTTGTTTTAATTGTAAAATCAATAAAATGCATTTAAAAAAAAAACACCATTCATGGGTGTCCCCCCTGTTCCTAACCACAGCACAAACATGCCCTGCAGCATTGAGATTGCTTGCTGTGTCTCCTTATGGTGTTACCTTCATCTCATTCTTAGTCCATAAGTGAGAGGGGCTTAAGTTGTCCTTAGCTATGCTGGTATTTAATAGCTTTTTCTTCTTTATTCCTTTATACTTTATTCCAACACTGTCCACTGTTAGGCTTTGTCACTCCTTCCACCTTAGGAGGAAGTTAATTGACTACAATGGCCCTGAGAACTGAGGCAGTCAAGGCAGAAATAGGGATCTGCAATGAGAAGAGCTGCTATCATTTTGATATGGATAGATGGCTCCAACTCACTAAAAAAAGAATGGCCACCATAAATTAGGCTGACTGGATGGTGGTTTCCATCCTGTGATCCTCCATGCTAACCAAATGCCTGGCCATCACTCTTGAATGCCACTGCTTTCAGACCAAGGGCCAATCAACGCGACTTGTACATACACACTCTTCCCATGATCTATGGGAGAAAGCTCATTATTTTCCCAAGATCTGGCCTTCCCTTCTCCAGAGGGATAGGAAAGAACTATGATTTTTCACTCTGCCTGGCAGGACCCAATAAGTTTAAGCAGGAAGAATTAGTTGTTCTGAAACAAGAAAGTTTACATCCTATGCTGGAGACAAGATGGAGCCAGGGTGAGGAGAACACTGTGTTGCCTATATGGTCTGGTATGAATATAAATTGTGAGTAAGAAAACAGCTTGATAAATACCGCGATACAAGAGGAGCTGTTTCTGTGGCTAATAGTCAGCCAGCCCTGCTATGTTGGGAGGACATCCCACCACCTCATTTTATCGAGCTGGGGTCCTGAAGTCACCCCATCTTTCCGAAGGACAATTAGGATCATTTAAAAAAAAAAAACTTCACTGTTTAAGAGGAAACTATTAAATCAAAGAAAGTTTGACTGTGACTGTGTGAAGGGACTCCTTACTTTACCCATATTGGAGCCCAATCCAAAATCTGGAGAACCAGGAACCTCCTGGGCTGAAACAAAAGCCCTTCTTGGATGGAGAGCCCATTAGAATCGGTTTGTGTCCCTGGTGAAGAGACAAGCACAGGGTCCAAAAGGAAGATCGGAGCAGAAGGTTCCTTAGTGTTCCATCCTGAGGGGTCCTCCTTCTTCTGCTGGAAATCCCAACTCCTTTTGCTTGCTGGACACAAGAGGATGCTTTGCTTCTGTCCAGATTTTTTTTTCCAAATGACCTAGACATTAAAGGTCTCATATCAAGTCATCTTTAAGAGCAGGCCCCAGGTGAAATCCAGTTCTATCTAATCTCCTTCCTTCTGCTTTCTTCACTCTACTGCCCTTCCCTCATCAGAAATGGCATTGCCCATTATGGAACCATAGCCATCTCCCAGCAGATTTTAAAAGCAGCAAGTGGTTTTGCCTCTTGTACCGCATGGGATAACCTGTGACCCTCCTAACCCTTTGTGGGAATCCCCCTCATTGAGATGGCCAAGGACAGAGTTGGCCAGCGTTTTGAGGTACCTAGCACTTTTAATGGGCATATCTTTATTTAAAAAGATCTAAAATTAGCCCCACTCTTATGTATGAGGTGACCCTATCCCAGAGGTCTCCAAACTTGGCAACTTTAAGACTTGTGGACTTCAACTACCAGAATTCCTCAGCCAACCATGCTGGCCCGAAAATTCTGGGAGTTGAAGTCCACAAGTCTCAAAGTTGTCAACTTTGGAGATCCCTGCCCTATCCTCTGTGGGTGTCAGCTGTCTAAAAAATATTAGTATAGTCCTCAGCCAGGAAAGGTTATCCATCCCTTATTTAAGGGAGTAACTCCTTAGGAGCACATTAAGCTTTATTTATCTCTGCCTCCCGTGCCCCTCCTCCTACCCCCAGCCTAATCCTGTATGTTAGAAAGCTGATCCATTCTTTTAACAGCTAAATTACGGAGGTTTTAAAGTGTGCATTTGCCCAACATTCAATCCAATGTACCAAAATGATGAGTGTTGTCTGGAAGCATCCCAGTGCAGTAGAAATGATGATACAATTAACACTCAGTGGTATACAGTGGGTGGATAATATTTTGATAAATCCAGATTCAAATCCCTGATTTGGGCTTCTTGCTGTCTTTTGGGCTAAATTCAAATTTCTATTTGTAAAAAAAAGTGGGAACTGAAACACAGGTTTGTTAGAGCAATACATGCACTTTTACACCAAAAACGAATCCAACCGTGGCCATTACATCTACACACACACACACACACACACACACACACACACACACACAAAATCACCCAGTTGTCTATGGATTCTGATTCACTTTAGATCCTAATGAAAACTATGACCATCCAAATCATACTAGTTGTATTTAAACCAAATGTCTTCTTCTGTTGGAAATATGTATGTCTTTGTGTAATATATCTGTGGGATATACGTTTGTGTCTTTTAGACCCTGGCACTAAAGAGCATGTTTGAAACACATACAGATGTTTCAGCAGATATCCAAGGTAGCTAGCTTCTAAAAAAAAAAAAAAAAAAAACTTCAGATTTTATGTTCCTAGCTGCTGGACTCACCTATTCAACTGCTTTTTTATATAACGCTCTTAAGGAAAGATGAATGTGACTCAAAAATTGTGGTTAAAGCATGAATTAAAACTTTCATGGCATGTTAAGAAAGTACATACTTCCAATAGAAGAAGACATTTGGTTTAAATACAACTAGTATGATTGGATGGTCATAGTTTTCATTAGTCTCTACTTAAGAAGGGGGTGCGTATGACCTAGAGTCACAGTTGAAGGAAGCGCACAGTAAGGAGCAGTAAGAGTTAACAATAAGAAGCTTAAGGTAGTACCTGAGATTGTAAACAGGTCCTTTATTTATGGAGGAAGGTGTGGAAATTCATTAGCATACACCAAGAGTGCTGCAGTTTTAATTTGGCCCTGCTGACATATAATAGGGAAATAGCCACTTTCAGATGTGTTGGGTTTCCACATCCTTAAGCACTGGACACTTGAAATGGAACATATCCGGAAGCTAGCAAGTTGGGAAAGTGGTCTGACCAATGGGAAGAAATAGCTTAAGCTGGGAGGAGAACAACTGCTGTATTGATGCCTTCCCATAAAACTATATGAACATAATGTGTGTGGGGAGGCAGTAGCATTGGAAAGAAACATCAGGAAAGGTGACTGTCTGAAGGGCAATTGCAGTCCAGTCTCAACAAGTCCACTGAACCTGTCTAAGCAATACCACTTCAAATGTCAAGTAAGGAAGAGTTAATTTTACTCAGTTTGGATGATACAATTTGGACAGAGGTTGACAAATGAAATGTGTCAAATAGACAAAGAGAAAGGAAGCAATAGTTTCAGAGACTGCCACCCATTTACCTCCAAGAAGCAATGCAAGAAGCACTCTCCTTCTATAAGCAGACTAAAAAAGACTTTAATCTCAAGAAAAAGCCAAGCCAAGGAGAAAGCACTGGATGACTTCCTTGTTTCAGAAAATAATAATCTCTTTAACCTGCAAAGACGACATTTCTTCGAAAGATACCTTGAATTCGTTGAACACCTTGCTGAATACTGGCTGGTGCCCATCTTGAAGCAGCCAGATTGAGCACCAAGCTGTGATGATTGGCAGAATCAGTGGATGAGAACATAGGATCAAGATGCTCTGAGGACAGTTTTCTTACAGAAAAATTAGATGAGCCATCCAGGGAAAGAAGCCTGTGTTCAAAGAGGCTTTTCAATACCTTGTTAGTCCAACTGATCAAGGCACATCCTTGTGTCAGTACCATCGACGTGTAAACATTGGCAAGATCTACAGGATAATCTCCCATTGCAGATCCTTTCTTCTATATATTTGGCTTTGGTGTCCATTTCCTAGTTGGATTTTGATAGGACTGTTTTCCATGTTTATGCAATGTTCTGCTTTGATCCAAATTTGTATTACTTGCTTTATCAAGTGTTTGGTTTTATATATTTTACTGATGCAAACCATGTGTAGGGAAACTGCCACAGGACTGTAGAAAAATATATGCTTACTTATGTACAATTAGCATGATGTTGGTTTTACAAAGCTATTTTTTAAATTGCTGCTGTTGCCTCACTGGGATATTATTTGTCTAATCCTCTCTCTCTCTCTCTCTCCCTCCCTCCCTCCCACCCTCTCTCTCCAGTTTTCAAGAACAAAGTTTTTTTTTAAGTCAAAGGAATTTTCCCACATCCCAGCTGTTTTCCACCAGTTGCTGGTCTGAAAGTGTTTCCAAACACTTCGCTTGCCATCTAGTGGTCAAGTAATGGAGGTGAAAATAGTATTTTGGAGCAAATAAAACTTGCTTTTGCTATTTGAGGAAAATATCCACTTTTTTTCTTTTTGAACCAGCAACTGTTATGAGAGAGCCAAATGTGAAGATGTTTACACTGGGGGCAAACGTTTATGGCTCCATATCTAAAATATAGAAGGAAATAGTTGCATTTGTTTGTTTCTTTTGGAACAGAAAAGTTTTTTAAGGATAAATATTCTATATTTATTATGGGCCATAATAAATTACTTCCCATTGGTCTCAGTTAGAGATAAATGATCTTCTGAATTAAGAATGGACAAACCATACCACTTTTTAAAATCATATGATTTAAGAAATTGCATACTTGCATTGTATTTCATAATTTACATATCTTTGAGCAGGGGGCTGTTGCTTTTATAAAGTAAGTTTCATTAGCACAAGCAAAGTTCATAAATCTCTGGTGGAACTTTTCAGAGTACCAAAAATAGCTGTAATATCATGAGATAAATCAGAATAGCAAATAATTTGAAGGTAGTAACAGTGGTGGAAGTGTTGAGAATCTAATATCGGCTTTCATTTAAGAAAAAGCATCCGTAACAGCAAATTTGCAAAAACAATGAAAAGGGCACAACTGAGTTGAAAAAAAAAATGAATTAGAGTCATTACTAAAACAATTTAACACTATACTGTGTAGCTAAAGATAATATGTGCAAGTCTAAAACAAATATGCATGTCTATTTGATTGACTGATTTATATTTACAGGTCGAAAAATTAGAATATCGTGCAAAAGTTCATTTATTTCAGTAATGCAACTAATATATGAGGTAGACTCATTACATGCAAAGCAAGATAGTTTAAGCCATGATTTGTCATAATTGAGAGGATTATGGCTTACAGCTCATGAAAATCCCAAATCTACAATCTCAGAAAATTAGAATATTGTAAAAAGGTTCAATATTCTAGGTTCAAAGCGTCCCACTCTAATCAGCTAATTAAGCCATAACACCTGCAAAGGGCTCCTGAGCCTTTAAATGGTCTCTCAATCTGGTTCAGTAGGACTCACAATCATGGGAAAGACTGCTGACCTGACAGTTGTGCAGAAAACCATCACTGACACCCTCCATAAGGAGGGAAAGCCTCAAAAGGTAATTGCAAACGAAGTTGGATGTTCCCAAAGTGTTGTATCAAAGCACATGAATAGAAAATTATGTGGAAGGGAAAAGTGTGGAAGAAAAAGATGCACAAGCAGCAGGGATGACTGCAGCCTGGAGAGGATTGTCAGGAAAAGGCCATTCAAAAGTGTTGGGGACTTTCACAAGGAGTGGACTGAGGCTGGAGTCAGTGCATCAAGAGCTACCACACACAGACGGATCCTGGACATGGGCTTAAATGTCGTATTTCTCTTGTCAAGCCGCTCCTGAACAACAAACATCAGAAGCGTCTTACCTGGGCTAAAGAAAAACAGAACTGGTCTGTTGCTCAGTGGTCCAAAGTCCTCTTTTCTGGTGAGAGCAACTTTTGCATCTCATTTGGAAACCAAGGACCCAGTCTAGAGGAAGAATGGAGAGGCACGCACTGCAAGATGCTTGAAGTCCAGTGTGAAGTTTCCACAGTCTGTGTTGATTTGGGGAGCCATGTCATCTGCTGGTGTTGGTCCACTGTGCTTCATTAAGTCCAGGGTCAACACAGCCGTCTACCAGGAGATTTTGGAGCACTTCATGCTTCCTTCCACAGATGAGCTTTATTGGGATGCTGACTTCATTTTCCAGCAGGACTTGGCACCTGCCCACACTGCCAAAAGCACCAAAACCTGGTTCAATGACCATGGGATTACTGTGCTTGATTGGCCAGCAAACTCGCCTGACCTGAACCCCATAGAGAATCTATGGGGCATTGCCAAGAGAAAGATGAGAGACATGAGACCGAACAATGCAGAAGAGCTGAAGGCCACTATTGAAGCATCCTGGTCTTCCATAACACCTCAGCAGTGCCACAGGCTGATAGCTTCCACGCCACGGCGCACTGAGGCAGTAATTGCTGCAAAAGGGGCCCAAACCAAGTACTGAGTACATCTGCATGCTTATACTTTTCAGAGGTCTGATATTGTTCTATCTACAATACTTTTTTTGTTGATTGCATGTAATATTCTAATTTTCTGAGATTGTGGATTTGAGGTTTTCATGAGCTGTAAGCCATAATCATCTCAATTATGACAAATCACAGCTTGAACTATCTTGCTTTGCATGTAATGAGTCTTTCTCATATATTAGTTTCACCTTTTAAGTTGCATTACTGAAAAAATGAACTTTTGCACGATATTCTAATTTTTCGAGTTTCACCTGTAGATCTTGCTTCTCCACCAAAACTGTTACAATATTATTTGCAATTAAAAAGTTCATTATAAAATTGGAAGTTGGTAGCCATCAATATTGAAATACACACATCATGTAGAAACACTGAGCTATCAAAGAACATTCCACATTAAGTTAAGTTTTTGTGTCTGTTTATAAATGTTATTAAAAGCAATTCAATTGCTTTCCTATCAAGCAAAATCCACACAGCCATTCAAAATCACTTCTTGTGTTAGGAATCACTTTTATTCTTGGCAAAGCAAGTCGGCAGTGCCTTCCTGCAATAATGTTTTCAAAAAGAATCTCCTATAGATTGTGAGACTTTTATGGCTACCCATTTCTTGTGAAGTCTTATTTAACACAAATATTATGTTCAATGCTCAAAGCAACATATAGAGGTAAAGAAATCCTTGCAGATTTTACTCCACTCGTAGCTGATTGTAGGTGTTGCTGATCTGTTTCTAAGTATTTGAACCAGCACTGTCCAAAGAGATTTCTGTGTCATGTAGCCGCAGTGCAGGGTATGCAGCGAAACAGAGAACTATCTTCCCATCAAAGTAGTACCTACCGGTATTTATCTACTTGCATTTACATGCTTTCAAACTGCTAACTTGGCAGGAGCTGAGGCAAGTGAGGGGAGCTCACTCCATCACACAGGGGTAGGACTCAAACCACTGGAGCACAGATCTTCTCTGGCATCTTTTAAGGCACTGAGCTAATGCATCTCCACCAAAACAACACGAAGCACAATAAATATTTTCAGCTTTAAAAGCCACTGCTTTTGCTGAAATAATGTTACATTACCTATAGTAGGTCCAGCGAATCATTGCAGCCAAACCGACAAATTAGGAAACCTAAGTATTATTAGCTTCAGGTTCTCAAGAAGCTCCTTAAACTCCTGCTAACTTCTTATTACAATGAATAGAGCCACACAAAACACTTTTAAAAGAAGTGGTTCAGATTTTATATGGTTCAGCATCTCTTTGTTCATTTTTTTTCCAGGCTTCCACACAAGTCTAAACAATAGGACCACTGTTTTAGGAGTTATATTATGTTTAATGTGTGCATTCCATGAAGCAGTGGCCTTGTTTCTTTACAAATTCCTTCCTGATAGGTTACTCCATAAGAGCCGATGCAATGTATATAAATCACACTGGCACGGTAGTTGTGATGGTTTCTTTTAAGAGAGAAATCAATGAATTCCTCAAACAGCCTGGGTTGCTTGTGAGATATTCATCCAAAACAAAAATATACTATACAACTGCAACCGCTTGCTTCAACTGGGATAACAATTTGGTATGGACAAAACCTTCCATTTTTCTTCCGGACCGTACCAATCTGGTTTTATAAGAATGGCCCCGACAGTTTGTCCTTTGAACTATATATGAGTAGTGGCATTCCAGATATAGCCTCCTCATACCTAAAATTAAGCAGGCACATAAACAGGGTGGACAAAAACCAGTGGTCTTGTCTAAAAGATCCTTTTGGAGGAAGATAAGAAGGAAATAAGTCATTAAGGAAACATGTCACCTAAACCGGACAAAAGAGGTTGGGCCTGAGACATGGGAAATCCCTCCCCAAATGCCATCAACAGCTACCAGACTTAAAAATCAACAAGGCAAGAGTAGCTGCCAGACTTGAGGATCAACAAACTTTGGTGAATAAAAGAGGCTCTGAAGCCCACCCACTTTTTGAGTCTTTAGATCCAGACTTGGTGCCTTCTATCCATCTTCCTTTTACCTACTAGCAATAGCACTTATATTGCTTTATAGCCTTCTCTAAGCGGTTTTATAGAGTCACCCTAGGGTCCTCATTTTACCCACCTCGGAAGGATGGATCAGCCTTGAGCCTGGTGAGATGTGAACAGCCGATAATTGGCAGAAGTGGCTGCAATACAGCACTCTAACCACTGCACCACAGAAGCTCTACTAGCTGGGGACCTGGTCAGAAATGGTCTGCACTCTGGCAGTTCGAGCCCAACTCTGTGAGGCAGAGTGAGCTCCCGTCACTTGATCCCTAGCTCCTACCCACCCAGCGGTTCAAAAGCATGCAATGTTGCGAGTAGATAAATGTGTACCACTTTAGTGGAAAAAACCTAGCTGTATTCACATGTGCTAAGAGTAGAAGTCTGCGCTGGACTCTGCCTGGGAATAAGGCATTGCAACGCTAGGCAAGGTGAGGCAAGACCAGCCAGGAGCACGGAAGACCCAGCAATCTGAGTGCCACTGTCAGCTGGAGTAAAGCTAGTTCACCCCATGATGCACCAAGGATAGGCACATAAGAGAATGAACTAGCATTCTAGGCTGTCAGGACTGCCTTATGTCTACCATGTGTAGATTTCCCTGACATATGCCATACGCTCGATAATAATACCTACTAGCATAGTTGAGCTGGGTGTGGAGGAGTACGTGTGTGCATGTGAGAAAGAGAAAATATTGATCAATATTTCAGAGAACACCAAGATTGGCAAATTTGCCACCAGCGCCCTGTGCTCTTCACAGATGAAAGCAGGTTCATACTGAGCACATGTGACAGGCGTGACAGGGTCTGGAGACGCCATGGAGAACGTTCTGCTGCCTGCAACAGCCTCCAGCATGACTGGTTTGGCAGTGGGTCAGTAATGGTGTGGGGTGGCATTTCTTTAGGGGGCCGCACAGCCCTCCATGTGCTTGTCAGAGGGAGCCTGACTGCCATTAGGTACCCAGATGAGATCCTCAGACTCCTTGTGAGACCATATGCTGGTGCAGTTGGCCCTGGGTTCCTCCTAATGCACAACAATGCTGGACCTCATGTGGCCCGGAGTGTGTCAGCAGTTCCTGCAAGATGAAGGCATTGATGCTATGGACTGGCCCACCCGTTCCCCAGATCTGAATCCAATTGAGCACATCTGGGACATCATGTCTCGCTCCATCCACCAATGCCACATTGCACCACAGACTGTCCAGGAGTTGGGGGATGCTTTAGTCCAGGTGTGGGAGGAGATCCCTCAGGAGACCATCCGCCACCTCATCAGGAGCATGCCCAGGCGTTGTAGGGAGGTCATACAGGCACGTGGAGGCCACACACACTACTGAGCCTCATTTTGACTTGTTTTAAGGACATTACATCAAAGTTGGATCCGCCTGTCATGTTTTTTTCCACTTAAATTCTGAGTGTAACTCCAAATCCAAACCTCCATGGGTTGCTAAATTTGATTTCCATTGATAATTTTTGTGTGATTTTGTTGTTAGCACATTCAACTATGTAATGAACAAAGTATTTAATAAGAATATTTCATTCATTCAGATCTAGGATGTCTTATTTTTGTGTTCCCTTTATTTTTTTGAACAGTGTATATTACTGTAGTTTGTAGGTTTTAAATTTAAATTACTCCAGAAGTTGTGGGTCCCCTATCACTGAAAGCTTTTAAGAGACTGGATAGGTAGAAAACTTTCGGTGGCATGGCAAGGACGAACAGAAGTGCAGAAGCCCGCTCGTGGTTTCAGCTAATCTCTTCTTGCAGTTGGTGCGATCCTTCGAGGGTGCTCGAGTCCCAGAGAAATTTGTGCCGGTGTGGGGAAGCCTCGGGCTGCAGTGTGGGGAAGGCAACCCCCCTGCAGCGAAGAGGAACCCCTCCAGAGCCCAACGAGCAAGAACAGCCTCCTGTCAATGGCAGCTCCGAAGTCCGGACTGCCACCGATGTGAAGAATCGAGTAAGTGACAGTTTGTGAGATCGTTTGGGAAGAGAGTGGTAGAGAAAGTTAGTGGCGGAGAGGAAGATTGGAAAGTTACAGACTGGTATTAGGCTGTTACAAGTGTTATGAGCTTCTGCCTAGAGCCCTAAAAGAAAGCGGCTAAAAGTGAAGCTGAGACAAGTGAAAGTGAACAGGCTCGGCAGACAGAAGGGAAAGTGAGGACAATAAAGAGTAAAAAGGGAAATCTATGAGATTGGGAGACTAGCATCTGGAAAGAGCCTGGAAGCCATGGAGGGTTTAGACTATTCTATTTGATTTCTATTTGGACAGACTTTATCAAACCAGAGAAGGGAAGAAGAGCGAAGCCGATGGGAAAAAAAAGATAGCGCGGCACCATTGGCGGTACTTTTAGAAACGCTGAAGTGGTTGCAGCACTGATACAATCTACTTAACAGACCTTTGGGAGAATACCGAGAACAATGATCTATTCGAGGAGGCGGCTTATTTGAAGGAAACCAGGACAACTGAACTTAGGAACGTTATGATAGAAAACAAAATCGGAAGCTTCTGAATGAGTGGGAATACCGCGTAACTGTAGTTATTATTCAGCAATTCCCACCCCACCCCCCATCCGGTGTGTCTGGAGTGAAAGCTCTTAAATTGAGAGACGGAAAACCAAAATCCTACCTCTAGATTTCCCTCCTTTCTTTATCATTTATTCCCTTTTTTGTTATATATTTGATCAATTTTTTCTCTCTTCCTTCTTTTTTTACTAGTTGGTATTATGATGAATTATCTCTCTTTATTCTCTCTTAATAATGATTATAAATATGCATACTGAGTAAAGGAATATTGACTGTTGTATTAGATTGTAAAATAATTGAATTAATTGATTTAATTAACGTATTAATAATAGAGATTGTTATATTTTGACCAGATATATAGGCGAAATAGTAAGAACATTAAGTATTAGTTAATCAATAAGTTTAGGGTTCTATATATTATTATTACAATTTATTGTGTGACTATAATTACGAATGTAATATTATCTGTGTTCAAGAATATTTAACACAAGATAAAATTAGATAAATATATATACAGATTTATAATATTTAGATATAGCTGGATTTGATATAATATTTATTATATAAATATTTATTATATGAAGTGAAGTACAGAGGTGGAGTACAGATCATACAAATTATATATTTGATTTAGAATCAGGATCTAAAATAATATATACATCCCAGTTAAGAATACAGCTACCCAATAGATAGATCAAGTAATTCGATACCGGTCAATTTTAGCATAGAGTTTATAACACTGAATGCTAATTTGGGATAATATACTTAACATAGTTCAACAACAAAAACAAATCTTAAAGGAAATGACTTCCACAACTACTACAGCTTTGAAAACTGGAAGGAAGGTCACCCCAACACTAACAACTACTTTGGCAACAACTTCACCCATGGCACAAAAAACCATAGAAGAAACATTACCAGTAGAGAAACAAGCCAACATTTCGAATGCCAACATCCAAGCAATGTTTTTGACTTTACAGGAATCAATGACAAAGCTGCAAGAAACAATGATGAAAAACCATAACGAGATGAGAGCAGATATTAATGAATTAAGAGGAGATGGGGAAATTAAAGGCAGAAATGAAAGCAGACATCTTCAAAGTAGAGGACAAAGTCGGAGTATTGCAGCAGGCCTTGGAGAAAAATGAAGCAACAATAAAAGAGGTAGAGAAAAGGACTGAATGAACGGAAAGGAAATTAGAAAGGGTGGATGAAGAATTAAAGAATGAGAGCAAAGAAATGGAGGACTCACTGTTCCTCTTAGAGATGGACAAGGCAGCTATATACCTGAGATTCCAAAATGTGGTGGAATCAAAAGAAGACTTGGAACATCTAATGGTGGAAATACTGGCTGGATTATTGGAGGACAAAGATGACATTCTAAGGGAGTTTGATGAAGTCTATAGGGTCAGTACCAATTATGCGAGACGCCACAAATGCCCAAGAGAAGTCCATATACGATTCACGAGAAGAAGTGTCCGAGATATTATGTATAGAATCTCTAGAGAGGGAACAATCACGTACAAAGGTAAAGAAATTGCGATTCTCAAACAGATACCCAGAAGAGTAAGAGAACAAAGGCGTGATTATAAGTTTCTAGCAGCTTATTTAAACCAGAAAAGAATTACATTCAAATGGCTTATCCCAGAAGGGATGTTAGTGTCTTGGAAAGAAAGGAAAATTAAAATAGATTCCATGGAAAAGGCTCAGGACTTCTATGAACGGCTGGTGGGTCTGGAGGATCAAAGCAGTAGGGAGGAATTGGAAACAAACTCCCAGGAAGATCATGGTGGACACAAAGATAAAGATGGAATTGCAGGAAATCAAGGGAATACTCATTTACACCAGGAGACAGAAGAAACTACACATCTTCAGACAGAAGGAGAGATCGGAATCGTTACAAGACAAAGAGTGAAACAGAATTAAATAAATGGAAGAAAAAAAATTACTATCAATTAATATAAATGGTTTAAATTCGACAATAAAAAGGAAAAGGATACTAGCTAAATTAATCAAACAAAATGCCGATATAATATGCCTATAAGAAACTCATATAAAGAAAAAAGATGAAAAATACTTAAGAGAGCCCGAAATTAGGAAAGCTATTTACCGCACCAGCAGACAAGGGAAAAAAGAAAGGGATTGCTGTATATGTTAAAGAGGACTTGAAAGCAGAGTTAATATGGTCGGATTTGGAGGGAAGAACTCTGGGTTTGCAGATCTGGATCAACGCCATCCCAATTCTCTTAATGGTAATCTACGCCCCTAATGGAGATCAAAAAGCGTTTTTTAAACATCTGTATGGAAAAATGGTAGGATTGGAAAAAAGAAATATTTGTATCATAGGAGATTTCAACTCTATTGCTGATTATCAAAAAGACCATAGTAACGGGGGGCGGGGGGGGAGAATAAACTGGGGGAAAGAGAGCTTCCTAAGATTTGTAGGGAAATGATGAAGGAGTTAAACCTAATTGATATATGGAGATTACGCCCCGAGTAAAAACAATTCACATTCTATTCAAATCCCCATCAAACATGGACATGGATTGACATGGCATGGATGAACGGGGAAATAGCAAATGAGACAAAAGAGGTGGAAATTTTACCTAATGAATGGGCAGATCACAATCCAATTCAGATAATATGGAAGGGTAGGGCAAAACCAAAGAAAAGATAGACATTAAATACCCAATTAATAAGAGAAAAAGAATATATCAACAAACTTAAGGAGGGATTAAATTATTTTTTAAAAGATAATGATAATGGAGAAACCACAAAGCAAAACATTTGGGATACAATGAAGGCAGTAATAAGAGGTATAACAATCTCTTATAATGCCAAGAGAAATAAGGAAAAATATGCCCAACAAAACAAATTACAACAAAGAATTAAGGAACTAAAAACTCAATTACAGAATACCCCAAAGGATCCAAAACTGCAAAATCAATTAGTGATAGCTAAACATAAATTGAACTTAATTGAACAAGAGAAAATCATTATGAATTTGAATCTGACTAGACAAACTTATTTCGAGCATGCTAATAAGCCAGGAAGATGGCTATCTTATAAAAAAAGGAAAGAAAAGAGATTGATATATCAACTAACAGACAGTAAGGGGGATATACAGCAGGAGATAGAACAGAAAAAAGAAATCGCCCATAAGTATTTTGAAGATTTATATAAAAAGGAAGATGTTAATGAGGATAGAATAAGGAATTATTTAGATGAAGTGAAGGACAAAGCAATTGGGAAAGAAATGGTAGAACTATTAAACAAAGACATTACTTAGTCGGAATTGAAATCAGCAATAGAGAATCAGAAAAAACAACAAACCCCCGGGCCCAGGTAGGATTCCAGGGGAGCTGTACAAGGCAATTGCAGAACAAATTGGACCTCTTATGGTAGAAGTTTTTAACGACGTTTTATTGGCAGCCAGGATGCCGGACTCATGGAGGGGGGCACTGATTTCGCTGATCCCGAAGGAGGATACGGATCCCAGATATATAAACAATTATAGGCCGATTTCACTGTTAAACACTGATTACAAAATATTCACCTCTATTATAGCAAACAGATTAAAAAGAATGTTAAATGTGCATATACATGAAGACCAAAATGGATTTCTCCTGACCAGACAAATCAGGAACAATTTAAGAACAGTATTAGATGTCCTAGAATTTTATGAAGCTCACCCCGAAAAACAAATTGCACTTATGTTTTTAGATGCAGAGGCTTTCGACAATTTAAATTGGCAATTTTTAATCCAAAAAATTTATAATATGAACCTAGGCACCAAATTTGAAAACATTATAACAACTATTTACGACACACAACAAGCTAATATTATAATAAACGGGGAATATACTTGCCCAATAAAAATAGGAGTTAGACAGGGCTGCCCACTTTCACCCCTGCTCTTCATATTATCATTAGAAACATTATTAACGTAAATTAGACAGAACCCAGATATAAAAGGATTAAAGGTTAAGAAAGAAGAATATAAATTGCAAGCATTTGCGGACAATATGATCTTTTTTATTGAGGAACCAATAGACAGAGGACAAAAATTGATGAATGAATTAGAACAATTTGGAGCAGTAGCAGGACTTAAAATTAATAGGAAGAAAACTAAATTAATGACTAAAAACTTAACAGAAAAACAGGAAATACAGTTAGAAGTTATGGAAATACAAGTGACAAAGAAAGTTAAATACTTAGGAATATGGTTGACAGCACATTGCAAGACACTCAAAGAAAATAACTATGACAAATTGATGTAGCAGGTAAAGGAGGACTTAGAATCATGGGGTAAGCTCCAACTTTCATTACTAGGTAGGATTACTACCATTAAAATGAATATTCTTCCTAAATTTCTATACCAATTTCAGACGATCCCAATTAAACTACTTTTTTTTTTTTAAGAACTCAACAAAATAACTCTTAAATTCATTTGGCAAGGGAAAAAACCTAGAATAAATGTAAAACCAATGCAGGATATGAAGAGCAGGGGAGGATTGGCACTTCCAAATTGGGAGTTGTATTACTCTTTAGTTTGAAGGAATGGGTGAATTTAACCAACAAGAGAACATTATTTTTAGAAGGCCACGATTTGCAAAGGGGGTGGCATGCTTTCCTATGGGATGTAGGGAAAACTAGTCAAAAATATTTCCATAGACATCTAATCAGAGACTCACTATTAACTAATTGGAAGAAAATACGGAAAAAACACTATATAAAAGTACCAATCTGGATTTCAACAATGGAGGTGATGATTCACCCAAACAATTTGGATATCACCAAAATGATTAAATATAAGGACCTATTGGACACACAAGGAAAGTTGAAATCGAGGCAAGAACTTCAGGAGCAAGGACAAAAAATTGACCAGTGGGCATACCTTCAAATTCAAAGTAGATACAAACAAGATAAGAATTCGGAATCAACAACAAGCTCCAGCAATTAGATAAAATTTCATTGGATCAGGCAAAAAAAATATAACAAAATTTTATAATTATTTATTAGAAGTTGAATTAGAAGAAGAAATTGTAAAAGGGAACATGATTGCCTGGAGTAGGAATGTAGGACGCATCACCTTAACGGAATGGGAAAAGGTCTGGGGTAGAAACAATAAGATCACAAAATCGGTAGCATATAAGGAAAATGCCTATAAAATGTTTTATAGATGGCATCTCCCTCCTTCGAGGTTAGCAAAGATGCACCCCAAAATGAGTCCAATTTGCTGGAAATGCAAAAAAAAAAGAAGGAACCTTTTTCCATATGTGGTGGTCATGTATAGAAGCCCAAAGCTACTGGAAGAAAATCAAAATTTGGCTGGAAGGAATGACAAAAGAGCAGATCGAATACAAACCAGAGTCCTTCTTGTTAGGGATCTTTGACAAACAAATTTCCAAAAAAGCGAAATACATAACAATACACATCTTAACAGTGGCCAGATTAGCCTTCGCCCAATGTTGGAAGCAGCCTCAGGCACCATCAGACGAAAAGATCATCCAAAAAATCTCAGGTTGTGCAGAAATGGACAAACTAACTTTGGCACTAAAAAACAAAGATAGCTCAATATACTACAATAGCTGGAACTGTTGGTACAATTGGATTGACCAAAGATAGATTTTACACTATAAGACGAAAGAGGATAGGATAAATCTATAGCAGTGATATATAGATATATGTAAAGATTAGGTGTGTGTATATGGCATAAACTAAGGGTTCTGGGGAAAAAAAATCTTACAAACTGTGGAAGATGAGAAAGTTTTTAATTGCTTTCTATTTTCCTTTCTTTTTTTTCTTTCTTTTCTTTCATTTGTGTATGTGTTGTTGGTTTGTTTTAATTGTAAAATTAATAAAATTTATTTATTAAAAGAGAGACTGGATAGGTATTTATCAGAAATACTGTATTCTCGTTAGAGCAGTGGGTTAGACTAGTTGACCTCAAGGTCCCTTCCATCTCTGTTACTGTTTCAAACCATTTCACCCCCCATCTCCCACCAAGTCTGGAGACTCTTAAGCTAATGGCAAGTGTTGTTTGCTTTGGTAGCAACGAAAGTGTTTTTTAAGTATTGCAAAGAGCATTGCAAGAGATCTCTGGAGGCAATTTAGTTCTAGGCTGAAGGCTGCTCTGGAAACAGCTGATGGGCAGCCCGCAGCATAGGGGAAAGTCTCAGTTCAGGCAGTGATCAATTAACAAATCAGAGGAAATAACTAGTTAAGTCAGATCTTTGTTCATTTAATGAGTTGATTCAATCTAGTTCATTTGATGAGGTTTTTTACTTGGGAGCCTAATGGCCAGGCTCCATTAGGCTTGTACCTTGAGGGCTTACCTATACTGTGAATGTAAGATCTCTGGTGCTCTTTGAGCTTGGTTTTCTTTCAGGTATTTTATTACTAAATTCGTCAACACCAAAGGTATATTGTGATACCTAATTTAGTAATGAAATGTCTGTGAGAAAATACTCAACCTCAGAATGCAGGTAACAGAAACCATTTTCCCTCAGAGCAAATAAAATAGTAGGAAACAATATGGATACAATAACTTTTTGTATATACTCTTCTTCCTAGCGTATTCCCGCAGGTGCAGGGTCTGCTATTCGGATCATTGAAGGCCACTTTGCAGTCAGTTGCATCTCCAGGGCACAGGCCTGCAGCTTACATATCTTTGTTGATGGTGTCTTGCCATCTGTTTGGGACACACCCACGAGCTCACAGGCCATTGACTTCTAGTTGTATATTCTAGAATGTACAACTTTTTGTATCAACTGAGATTACCTAAATGATAGGACTCCGCCAGTGTAAAAAGATATCATTCCAAGTTTATCAAAAGCATTCCACTGCAGGGACTATATTGATACCCCTTTTGCTATTATCTAAGAAATCCAACATATAATCTGTAGCCTTGATTTGCTTCAGACTCTTTTAACAAGAGGCCTGGAGATCACTATAGTTGGTACACATACAACAAAGAAAATCAAAACTTTGTTATCAATTTGGTTTGGTTTCTTATTTAAGAGCATTTTTCTGATAAGCCCATGAAACAGCTGTAACAAAAAACTTATGAAGTAGAGATATGCAAAACACTTAACACGCTCTTCGGTATTGAGATGGTTACAAACCTTAAAGCAGGGGTATCAAACTTGCCTCATCATGGCGGTGTCACATGACATATTGGGACTTTGGGGCCAGCAAGACACATCCTGCGGGCCATGAGTTTGACACCCCTGCCTTAAAGCATGTATTCATTGCCTAAACATGGACCTGAAATACACGCTCCAGCATTCCTTTTCTCTCTTTTATTCAGGCACCCAAAATGGTTTGGTGCGCTCCAAGTCCCTGGCTCCTATCATTCCCTCACAACTACCACCTTATTAAAGCAATTTGGTTTGAGAGCTTGACTAGTTCAGTCATGCAGAATTTCTAAGGATGAAGCAGCAAGAGAAAGTTGGCAGTGGAGGGGTTGAGGCTGGATTAGAAGCTTTCTGAGTGGGTGCAGCTGAGGGGCTCTATCAGGTGAACACAGAAAGATCAGCAACCAAGCCAGTAGCTATGATGGGGGAAGAAAAAGGCAAGGTGCCATGGCCTTGACTGTTTTGGCCCTAAAGGCTCCTCTGGATTTGTCTCAGCCCAAACTAGGAAAGCTTAAATGATCCAGATTTCATCTTCCTAAAATAATTATTTGCCTGGAAGGCTCCAACTAATGTCCAAGAAACAATTCATTTTATGCACTGAACAAAGCACATTTACACCACCAAGACTCCCTCTGATGGAGATGGGATGGTTCAAAAATGTGAAAAATAAATATTTTGCTTTCTACGCATTTCTAATGTGATTGTAGGGGAGATAAAGGAGAAAAAACGCACTCAAATGATATCCAACAGAAGATAGAAAAAGGCACCTCAGATCAATTACGTGTATAGGAACACAATTTGACTTAATATGCATTGCATGGACTGCCATAACTCACATTATTTTTTTTTAAAGCAGGAATTATAAATTCTGAAAAGCATTACTATCTGAATGGGTTGCTAGAAAATTGAGCATCTGCAACTGTAGTAAGTGATCCAGTTTGTATGACTGTAGGGCAATTCATACAGAATTGTTCTCTTCCCATAACAAAGCAGCAAAATGACTTAAAATACTAAATTTTTATTTTCACATTTACATTTAGTCTCTCTCTTCCCAGATCACCACTACCATGTATTATCAAAACATTTCCATACATATTTTAAATGAAAAGGATGGAATCTTGGTATTAAAAAACTGAACAGGCATTGTGGACCATACATTTTTGCCAAAATAATGTGGATGACATTAATTGGACTCTGGAGTTGCTTCAGTCAGATATTAATGGTTAAACACACAGGACCATCGTTTAAAATGGAGCCATTTGACTTCTTGCTTACAAAGACTGCCTCCACTGCCAGAGCTCTTGAATCACCTAGAAATATACACAATACACAAGGAAGTTAGCTTTATCTAAGTCTCCTGCTATAATTTGTAACCTTACAACACCATAAAACTTGTGAATAAACTTATTATTTAATAGATGTAATGCCTTCAAAACTATTTACGGGTACAGAATAATAACAGGTTTAAAACAAGATACACATACAGGAATTTCAGGCGAGTACTCATTTTTAAAAACATTTACTAAATGTCCCACTCAATTGATTAAAATTATTCAGTGTATTTTCCCATTTACATTTTACAAAGCATAGAAAAGGCCCTTTCACTATCTTAATTAAAACTGTCAAGAACTCTCTTTTAGGCAACCACAGTTTCACTCTCCATCACAAAATCTCTTGGGACAGGAATGAATTCCTGTGGGAAAGGTAACTATTCTTTCAGAAATTTGGATCACAAAAATTTAAATTTACAGCTCTAAGCCAATCAATTTGTTCCTAGCACTAATATCACCACTATCTACCATGTTTTCTCACATGCCGTTTGACTTAGGAGGAAAAAAAACTGAAAGCTACAAAATAGTTTTAATCTAGAAATAGGCACTAAAGGACAGGCAAGTGCATCAGGCAATGCTCAATGCAAAAGCATTTTACTTGGTCAAAAACGGGATTGAAGCACCTTATAGGCTTAATGAAAGGACTCATTGACCCCCTAAATCACAAAAAAAATGTTCTCCGTTATCACCATCAGAAAAAAAACATCCAGTTGTTTTTTCCTTGTAATGAAGAAGTAACACAATTCTGTTAATTTAAGTGATTTTATCGACATAATTCCATTACCTTGGGGTCTTCTGCCTTGTAACAACTCTTAATATAATTTGCAAACTTGGCTTCTAACTTAGGAAGATTCATTCCCTATTGAAAGAAACAGACAAATACAACATTAAAACAAC
Organism: Pseudonaja textilis; assembly: GCF_049901715.1. Taxonomy (NCBI): domain Eukaryota; kingdom Metazoa; phylum Chordata; class Lepidosauria; order Squamata; family Elapidae; genus Pseudonaja; species Pseudonaja textilis. Next base: position 144,305,605 of record NC_141990.1, read on the forward strand.
GAACTACAAAATCTATAGTTCACGCTACAAATAAGTTCATTTAAGATAGAACTGGTTCACATGAAAATGCCCGAGAGAAAGCTTGGAATTGTCAACAAAGACCCATAAAATTGCAATTCACATGGTAAATACTTTAAATGGAGACCGTGAGTAAAAACCACAATTGGTAGGAGGAAAAATCTAATTCTTCCACCAAACTACAGTTAATGCTACATGCCTTGAAGAATGCACAAAGGAAAAACTGGGAAGGCAGGTGACCCTCCACTGTAAAAATACAAAAATTAAAAGCATAAGATTTCTATGTTCACCACTATGTTGAAAAATCAAGTTTTGTACATTAAAGCACACATACTCTATCTCAGTAGTCACTACTATTCGGTGTGATAAAATTACCTTTTCCATGATTGACTGCATTTTTGCTTTTATCTCCTCTATAGAGAATTGTTTTGGTGATTTTGCAGGCCGTGGTGATTTGGGAGTCTCTGCTGCCTTTCCTTTTGGGGTTTCTTGAGTCTGAAACATACCGAACTAGGATTAAAATCCCTCAACAATAGAACAAGAAAACTGATGACCAACAATAGATAGGCAGGCCTCAGGTTATAGGGACAACCAAGCATATGACAGATAGGAAGGGAAAAATCTTGGGCCATTGTGCTATTTGGTCAAGTATCAGTGAGCAATTAACTTCAGTAGTTTTACATAATGAAATGTATTTTTTAAAAAGATTTGAAAGACATTTCAAGTATAGGCCTCTTAGCTTTTCAGTAAAAGTTTCTGTCTGTAAACATGTCTTTAAAAATTTTAACTTGGCTTTAGTAGATGCACGTAAAAATTTAATCACAAATAATATCCCGATACTATATAACTGTGATGGTGAACCTATGCCATGTGTGCCACAAGTAGCACACAGAGCTCTCTCCAGGAGCACCAACCATTGCTCTTCCGGATTCTGCTAGCTGGTCTTCACGCACACGGGAACACCGGAAACTGGAAGGGCAGCTTCCTGGCAGGCAAGTGTGTGCCAGCCAGCTGGTCTTCGTGCACGCATGCACATTTGAAACTGGAAGACCAGGTGGCCAGCGTGCATGCTGGAAAGCTGAGCTTCCAGTTTCCAGTGCTCCCATGCAGCATGCCAGGGAGCTGCTCTTCCAGTTTCCAGCGCTCCCGCCCGCATCAGTTTTAGCACTCGATGCCAAAAAGGTTTGCCACCACTGCTATATAGCTTTTGTCATTGTCACTTTTTCACTGATTATTTTATCCACAGTATAGAACATATTGCTTCATCTCTTGACTTCTGCATGATGGATTATGTGTTCATTCTTTGGGAGCCAAGACTGCAGATGATTGTAGAAACTATACAGCCTACTCATAAGTCTTTGCCTTGCACTCATTCTACTTCTGTGCTGTTTCAGCCAGTTCATTTATAGGAAGTCCTCATTTGGGGGTTATCACAATTGGGACTGGCAATTGACGCTACGCAACATGGTGATTAAGCAAAACATGTGGCCATGCCAGATTTGCATCATTTCCACTGTTGTTTAACCATTACTTCCATTGTCGTTTAACCATGCTAAACCATCACTAAGCAAAACAGTCATTAAGCAAGACATCGTATGACTCTGACTTGTGATTTTATTGCAGGCTTCTCCACTGAGTGCTTGTTGGAAACCAGCTATAAAGAATGCAAATGGTGGTCATGTGACTTCAGGGATGCTGTGAGGATCATAGTCTCCTTTTCAACATCATTGTAGGTTTTGAACAGTTTGTTAAACAGGACAGTTATTAAACAAGGTCTACCTGTACCTCTTCCAACTATTAGCTTTTATATATTTGCTATTAGCTTTTATTTTGTGTCAAGTGACAGGGAGAGCATTCTGTGTTTTTAAGATGTTTTCCCTGTGAGGGAGGAGCAGCTGCATTTATCAGACACTAAGTAGTTAACAAAAGCACTAATAACATTTGTTCTGAAGAGGAAATTCTGCCTCACAGTGACAGGTGTTAACTTAAACTATACCTTAATCCCAGTATGTAACTATCCACTTGGCAATTCATCAATACATGCAGATTCTTATTTAACTCCTATAATAAACCGGTATTATAAACCAGATATTAAAAACCTAGATTAGCACAACCTCCAATTTTCCTAATTTATAATAGCCAACTATGAAAATTAATCCATGTACTCACTTTCAATTTGGATGTTGTCAACTTTGGTGTTGCCAATTTAGAATCTTTTCCATTCTGTTTTGATTTTGGTGTTTTCTTCACAGAAGAATCTCTGGCAGGCTAAAAGTAGAATAAATGTTAGCAGCCTTATTTTAATATAATACACTCAAGAAAGAGACTAAAACAACTATTATTTACCACACATTTTACACTACAATTTCTACAGCCTATGCTATTGACCATGTTCGCCATGATTAATGAAAATTTACAGCCTGCCACTACTACAAAGAGTTAAATATCAGTTCTTATTGTAATGAAAATGTAAAGTTTACTATTCCAATGGAATCTAACCAAATAAACTGTGGTACCTTGGTGCTCATTAATTAGTTCCGAGAAGCTCGACAAATACCAAACAAATTCTTCCCATAAGAAACAATGTACATAAATTTAATGTGTTCCCAAACCAAAGACAATGCATTTTTAAGACAATAAGTAAAAAAGATAGGGTTGCATGTTATTACTTTACTTGAGAAATAAACCTAAAAATAAATACTGTACTTAGATTGAATAAAATAAAAACTTCACTTTACTTGTACTAAGAAGACTCCACATCCTAATGTGATTGTCCTGTTCCAGTCCATATGCAAACGCACAGGGAGTTTTAAAACTTTAAGACAGGTCACTTGCACCAACTGCAAAATTCCATGCCTGCTCAACCTATGCACAGGGTTGTAATGTCCGCAGGCAAAGGCACAAGTTGACATACATAGTCTGAAACCCAGACACAATCCAGAGTCCACACATGATAAAAACCAATTCAAGGTAAAAGTCCAAAGTCCGAAAAGCAGGTTCAAAGTCCAAACATGAAGTCACTATCGACCCTGAAGATGACTATGTGTAGCCATATTTTATTGTAGTCTTTGTTTATTCTTTTAACTTTCTTTAGGTTTCTGTAGCTCGCCACATTCTAGCTGTTGAAAGGTGGTGTTACAGAAGTAAGAAGGGAATGTTATGTCTAGTTGGCATTCCTTTCCTGTGGGAAGAGAGAAGATGCACGCAGCTGGAGGAAGGTGGAGCTTGGAGTCACCGGACTGATGGGACTGAGAAATGATTGGAGATTGTGACTGGGGAGAAGTTTCAAACTTTTGCTTTTACTGGGTGTAATTCTGGAGTCTGGCCAGAGTCAGAATTATACCAGACTTTGCCAATTTGATATGTTCCTAATAAATAGACTTATGGATGCCTTAGATTTTTATTCTGGGGACATATTATTTGGAACCTTGACAGTCACACGAAGCATAGGTCTGAACTTACGGAAACTGGAGTCATGGAGCTGGACACATGCACTGTAGAGAAAACAGGCGGCTGTTTCCAACATCACATCGCTCCGTGTGTTGGGCTAAATAAGTGTGCAGTAGTAAAAGGGATGAAGGCTGCCTTTTCACAAGTAACCTCACTGACTCCCATTGTGCCCCCTCTGATCAGCCCTTTGCATCCTAGGGGCTGATGGAGAAAGTAATTCCTTCTTATTTCCACTGACCAGGTGCGGCAATCTTTTTCCAGCATGCACTTCTGTCTGGGTTTCCCTGCGGCTACATATCCTCTCCTCTCCAGCCAGGCACTTGAATGATTATTCCAACAGTCCCCCAAAAGTTACTGGTTTCTCTTTTTCTTCTGACCCATTCACTCCCTGCACGGGGTGGAGAAGGATCACTCTTGCAGCTAGTCAGCTGGGACGAGAAGGAACTGCCCCCCCCCCACCAGATCCTAGGACACATAGGGTGAATGGAGAGAGGCACTATGCACAACATAAGCCAGCAAGGCTCCTCTCGAGGAGACAGCCTCACCCCCTCCACACCCTTTTAAATAATTTTTATTAAACAATTTTTCTTTAATAAATGTAGCATTACTGTTTTCTTACATTTTCCCATTATTATACCTAATAGAAAAGTCTCTGGTCTTAATTCAATTTGCTGTTTAATTATTTCTTCTATCCATTTTTTGGTCCTTAACCAATATTTTCTTGCTACAGGGCATGTCCACCATGCATGGTAATATGTTCCTTGCTATAGTTTGCATTTCCAACATTCTGATGATCTGCTTGAGAACTTTTCTGCTAATCTAGCAGGGAATAGAAGCCATCTGCAGAACATTTTGTACAAATTTTCTCTATATGAGGCCAACACCGTCAATTTAAATTCTTTTCCCACCTTTCTCCAATTCTATCGTGTAGCCAAAAAATTTTGCCCAAACTATCATTGTTTCTTTAAACCTCTCCTCTTCCACCTTATATTCCAATAATTATATAATTTTTAAATCAATTTCTCCTTTGGACCTTGTCGTATCTTATCTAATTGCAATAGCTCTCTGTGTATCCCTGTATCTTTCTGTATCTTTCTTGAATCTTGTATGTATTTGCATGTACATCCACCTCTCTACCTGTATTCCTTATTCTTTTAATTCGTTTCATTTTTAATATCCCTTGCTTGTTTTAAGATTTCCTTATATCTTACTACCTTATCTAGGTCTAACACATTTGGATATATTGATGCTTCCATGGTTGATAACCAGATTGGAATTTTGTCATAATGGTTCCTTTTTAATCTTTTTCCAAATTAATACTAACGCAGTTCTTATTTGGTGCCTTTGGAAAATAACTATGCATCTTATTTTTCCCATCCCATAAAAATGCGTGCCACCCTAAGTCATGTCCTTCAATTGTCAATGTTCTTTTGTTTTTCAACATTACCCAATCTTTAATCCATGTAAGGGAAGCTTTATCCCTCCTAATGAGTTATGCCAGCACACAGCGATTTAGCATCTTCCTGATGCTCCCCTGCGCCCTCTCTCTGAAGTCCCCAAGTCGGCTGGTCCTCGTCTGGGGAACTTGTTAGCGGGATGGTGGGAGGTTACATGGAGCATTGCTTGGAAGGAGACTCCCCCTCCAACATCAAGCACTTGAACTTCAGGTATTCTTTCTCTTTTCTGCTTTTTTTTTTCAATTTGCACCCCACAGGCTCTGACGCAGCCTTTTGTCATCTTTACTAAAAACATATGCAATAAGGACTGTTTGTCTTTTCAGAATTTCTTGAAAGTGTGAAATTGTTTGGTCACTGAATAAATTCAGATTTCTTCTTGTCGGACCCTTGTCCAGATGCTACTTCTCCACCAAGTTTTTGGACTTCTGCCCATTATGCACACATTTATTTTATCAAGTAAGTGGGGACATCCACCCTGATCTCATCTGAAGAAATTTCTTTAGCCACCTTTTGTTGCTGAGCTCTTCGTGTTCTTCCACTGACTCCTCAATATCAGCAGCATCAACTTCCAGACCCATGGATTGGCCCAAAGATACAATATCCTGTACAACTGTACCTTCTGTACCTGCAGGCCAGTCTCAAACCCTTCGAAGTCTCTCTGATGCATCGCTTTTGGACACAAATTCTTCCATGCCAAATTCATTAGGACAATGAAGGGACTTCTTCATTGTAAGAGATTTCTTTCCAGGATTTATCAATAAAATCAAGGCAGTGCAGGATATTGAAATGCTTCTTCTAGAATTCTATGAGTGTCAACTGGGCATCAGAGGTGGTCTCAAAGTATCTCTGGAAACATGCACAGATATACAACTTTTTGAAGTGAAGAGAGGGATAGTTTTTTGGGGGGCAGGATGCTTACAATGATGAAGCTGAACTCTTCCAGTAAGAGATCCTCCAATCCTGTACAGTGGGCAGGTGCATTGTCCATTATTAGGAGAGCTTTCAGAGGCAATTCTTTCTCCAGCAAATGGTTTTTCACTGAGACACCAAACACTCTATCCATTTGGTGAAAAATTGCCTCGTGATCCAAGTTTTGCCATTTGCCCTCCACATCATGCGCAGTTTGTTTTTTTATGACGTTATGCTCCTTGTAAACTCGTGGATTTTCACTATGAGACTAGTAGAGGCTTGATTTTTAAGTCCCCACTAGCATTCCCACAATATAGTAAGCCTAACCTTCATTGGTTTGTGACCTGGTAATGCTTCTTCCTGTTTCATGATGTAGGCTTTCCCCCCCCCCAAAAAAAAATTTGGTCTCATCAGTTAAAAACCTGGTGGGAAATAAAACCCTCAGCTTCTCGTAGTCATGAAATTCACAGACAAATTCATCAGCAGCCTTTTTATCACCACTCACTACTTCACCATGCCTCATAACAGTATGGACGCTCAAAGGGATGGCGCGGGGTGGGTGGGTTCTAATTCAGTTTAGTTCTAATGAAGCCTGCTTGAGCAATTTGATTTACATAAAATCTCTGTATCTGTACATTTTCTGAAAAAAACATTAAAGTCAACCAAAAATAATTTGCCTGTAAGAATCATGTATTCAAAAAGGAAGTCACATCTGACTGAATATTTACTTATTTCAACCATTTATCTATACGGAGAGTAAACTACTGTTTTGTAACCATTTTTATCTTCTAAGAAAATCAAACTATTATTTTAAGCTACAGCTCCACCTAGTTGTGCTGCCTCCAGAAACATTTATAATTATTTAACTCTGCAATAAACTATTAACTGAGCCAAATGCAGGAAAATTTACTTTACATTCCTTAACTTGAAAGCAAATTTTTTAATCCAAGCACTTCTTTAAACAAATGCATTCTGAAACAGCTCGGTTGCCATCCTTTTTCACTTTTCAACTTGTAACAGAAATAGGATGTTGTTTCTCCTATCTAATTCTTAAAAAAAACTTCTAAGACAAGAGAAACACCTTCCTCTATCTTATGATTCACAAAATGTTCTTACAGTCCAAACTTTTTTAAACCTTTTTGTAAATGTAGCCAGGTGCAATTTTCCTTCACAGGAAGTCAAGCATATAGGGAAAAGATAAAATAGCCCATTGTGCCAGCTGAATGGTATTAACATTGATTTCCAGAAGTTTGCTGGAAACAGTTCAGAGTAGTACCTTACCATTCAAAAAGTCAATGTAATGTGAGAAGGCATGAAACAGAGAAAAAGCAAAAAGCAAATGTACTTTCTGGAAAAAGAGGAGACAAAAAAGCTACTCCTAAGGTCCACTGGTGCATGTAATAGCAGGGAGAAGACAGGAAAATAATGCTCTGCATATGGACTACAGAAACCCAATTTCAGAGTTAGAAGCAACAAACACTAAGATGTCCATCCAAACTGTTTTGAAAAGGAAAAATAAAAAACTGGATTTCTTCGAGCACTGTACTTCTCCACGGGTGGGCGGGGAGTGGAAGAAGAGGAGCAGATGGCACCTGGAGCACCCTGCTGGCCAAAATGGGGTGGGGGGGGGCTGTTTTCACCAGCAGAGTGCTGCAAGAGGCTGTCCAGGCCAAAAACAGGATGCGGGCAGATGTGCCTCCCCGTGCCCCATTTTGGCCAGCACAGCTGGAGGCCTTTCAGGCCAAAAACAAGGTACAGGGAACCTGCCCACGCCCTGTTTTGGCCCCCAGAGTGGTGCAGGAGGCCATCCAGGGCGCAGAAGGCCACACACGGGCCCCCGCACCAGGTTTTGGCTGCCAAAGGCATCGCAGGCCAGTTCTTTGCTATTTCCAGGCTGGACTTGTGGACCAGATTTAAGCACGCACACACGGGCCAGATTCGGCCCATGGGCCTTGAGTTTGACATCCCTGCCTTAAGTTTACTTTCATCTCAGAACGAAGCACTTTTAGAAATAACTTACTTTTTTCTGTGGAGTCTTATCTTCCTCCTCCTCTTCATCCTCATCTTCATCATCACTACAATCAAAATTCAGTTTATGTAAATTCCTAAAGCCTTTTAAGTCGAATAAATTTGATATCCCATATCCAATTTTACTTTGGAGCAAGCAGGGGGTAAGGGGGGGGGTGTCTATGACAATTCGCCATGGCTAACTCGCTACAGCCATCTCACTGAAGGACAACTTGCTGTGGGACAAAGTTACACTGATATGGAAGAATTGGTGGAATAGAATCATTAAATGATGCAAAAGGAGGGACAGAATGAAATGTGAATGGCAAAAATTAAAATAATTTTTATTTTAAATAATTTAATAGAATTGTTAAAATTGTCCCGCGGTGAACTTTCCCATAGCGAGTTGGCCGGGGCAAGTTGTCCCATTCCCAAGTGGGGGATACAGCTATCCCTCTTTTTTGTTTGTATGTAACACACATTAAGAGTGGCAACTTTGATCTCATGGCTTTGCCCATCATCTTTGACTTTTTTGACCCTCTCCCAACAGATGGGCCTACTGGAACAAGCTGAAGAAAAACAAATAAATAGGAACTAAAGAATGTGGTATTTTAGACTAATGGAAAATTCACGAAAGGCCTAATTGTGTGACCACTTCCTTAAGTGCACTAAAATGTAGACTCTTCGAAAAAAATCATACTTCTACCCATCATCTAATCAAAGATAAAATTCAGGCATGCAATAGAGGCACTATTTTAAAAAGATAGTCTCTAAAATACATACCCAAAATATTTAACAACTCTAGAGAAATGTCTTTTAGTTGTATTTCCTGCCCAGGCTATTTATTTAAACCCAACAGATTACTTGAAATATAACATACTCGTCTTCATCATCATCATCCTCGTCGTCGTCGTCATCATCATCTTCAAAATCCTTGTCTGCCATCCTTGCTTTTTTCTTGAAAGAACAAATGTAATTTAGGAGAAGACACATACCATCTTCAATATTAATTTTTATGAATAAAAATAATTAAAAATTATCCAGGATGTCAAATCAAATTACAAAAATAGTTAATTCGTTTCTTTCATCTTTCACACTAGAAGCAGTTGAACCATGTATTCAGAAAATTCACTTTTATTCATAAGAACTGATTCGCAGAAAGTATTTTCATCTGTGAACTAAATTTGTGGATAAATTTACAGCACAGGCATACAGGTAGCCCTCGACTTACAACAGTTCATTCAGTGATCTCACAAAGTTACAACAGCACTGAAAAAAAGTGACTTATGATCATTTTTCATGCTTAAAACCACTGCAGCATCTCCACGGTCATGTGATTTAAATTCAGACACTTGGTAATTGACTCAGTTGCAGTGTCCTGGGATCATGTGATCTTTTACAATCCTCTGACAAGCAAAGTCAATCAGGAAGTCAAATTCATTTAACAACCACATGCAGTGATTAACTTTAACAACTGTGGCAAGAAAGGTCATAATGGGATAAAATCCACTTAACAAATGTCTCACTTAACAGAAATTTTGTGTTGAATTATAGTCGTAAGTCAAGGGCCACCTGTATTCCTAAAACCCTGCAGGTCAAAATAATGCATTCCATTAGATGCTTACCAGGGGAACTTTAGCTAATGTCACACCTGCAGGTCTTTTTACCATATTTTGTTGCACTTTATCTTCATCTTCATCTTCAGATTCTGGTTCTTCCTCTAAAGCTGTTACAGAAGACAAGAGTAAACCAGATATAAACAAAAGTTTAACTAAATTTATTTTAGCAAACTGAATAGAAATAATAACCCAAATTAAAACACAGATTATAAATATTCATACCTACAAGGTGTTGTCCACTGACATAGACAGGCCCTGAACCACTTTTCAATCTCAGAATTACTGGAGGTGTAATTTCAAAGCCACCTAATGAAACCTTAAAAGAAAAATATAAAGTTATGCTGAGATGAAAAAAAAATGTGACAAACAGAGACATCATTAACTAGAACTCAAACCAAACCAGGCTGAAGGAGGTTGCTGTTATTTCCAAACAAAGCTCAAGATTGCAATCCAAAACAGGTTCCTTTGCTCAAAGTTAAGATAGCTAACTCGGGAAAGACAAAAAAAGGGGAAGAAATGCAAATGCCCTTGAGGGTGCAAAGACCCAAAATACAGCAACCTACTTGGCACCCTAGCCAGAGTTCAGAGAATAACACATGTGTTTCACAGGCTATCAGTAGGTTTCTGGCTAAGATTCAAGGTGCTGGGGATTACTTACTCCACAGATTTGTTCCTTTGATACGGTTGTATCTTCCCACCCTATACGGCCCAGCAGGGAAGGATGCTTTGGGGACTCTCCCATCTAATTATCAGAAGGCTGAAATCCAGAGAATGATATTCTCGGTATTAGCATCCTTATTTTAGAATATGATCCTTGGTCCCCAAGCTTTTGTTCTTTTAGGCTGCATGTATTTCCTAACATTTTCATTTTAAACACAAAAATATACTAAAAAAAATAGTTGTATTGCACTATTCAAACCAAGTACATAAAAAAAAATAAACGTTTTATCACGAACTTAGAGCAAAGCAAGCTTGCCTTTTATGGCAAGCTTGCTTTTGCAAAAAGGGAGGTTTTCTTTTTCCCAGGCAGTTTTTTCCAATCCTCCCCTTTACAGTATTGGCAGAACAGGAAAATGCAGAAGAGCAAGCATTTAAGCAAATAGTCAAATGCCACAACTCAATGAATAATGCCTGCAATTGTTTGCCTTTCAATAACAACTAAAACTGAAGGGGATATAGAGAATCAGTTATCAGTCACTTCCAATTCAGGATATGAAAGATGTAATTTTGCGAGACATTTAGTACCTTAAATGCAAGCATACATTTCTCCCCAGCTTTCTGCACATTTACAGAAGTCTTCCCAATCGTATTTTGTGAATTTTACATATTGCTTTGAGCTTGATATGCATAGTGCTCAAATCTTGAGGATTCCGACTCAATTTTTATATCAATATTACACTGCTTTCTCGCTTGTTGAGCACTGCTGGCAGACCTTGCCAGATATGCAACTCTGCTATGTACTTATTCATTAGATAAAAGAGAGATGCTCATCAATATTTATTGGCATAGGGAGGGACAGGAGTCTTTGTTCATGGGCTCTGCTGAGCATAATTTTAAGTCGTAGCTTCCATAGATAATTATGTCTGCTTAAAAATAGCATCTGAATTTCTTTCCTTACAGGACCATCCATCACCAAGGATGAATTAAAGCCTGTGTCTTCCCGCTCCTTGGCTAACATCAAGCTACCCATTACACAAAATATTGCAATCCAATATCTTTAGCAATTGAGACTTGATTGTGTATGGCATTTCCAATATAAAGTGCAAAGAACTTAAATTATTTTTTGATTACTTTGGTGCAGGAGTTCCAGTCTATTTATTTAGTGTATGGCTTCTACAAACGTTACATAATCAGTGATATACAAATATAAGTAAATCAGTGTGTGTGTGGATAGATATATATAGTATGTGGACAATATATGAGATAAAATATTAATATTAAACTAAGATAAAACCATAAGAAAATCAACATATCATCATATAGTCACAATGGGAACCATGTAACTGCTTTTAGTGTGACTGAGATCCTAGGTGCCTTGAAATTTCCTGAGAATTCTTGAACTATATTATTGCAATGCAGGTTCTCAGCCATTCCCCATTTAAAGAATTTTTCTTTAGTTCTGGCCTCTCCTGTCCTGATTCTATTCAGGTGACTCCATATTTTAGGGCAACTGCATTCCTGGGTGTGCTTGTGTTGGATCTGTGTTGTCTGTTAGATTATGGCTCTTAAAAAGTTGCCCCTTTTAATTGCCATTCTTTATCTAGATTGTAAAACTGTGGTATGTTATCCCAAATTGGTTTCCTAGACTTCAGTCCAATGAAAGGTATAAAATACAGGTATCCCACTCTCAACTGTCTATTGTTGCCTGAAATCAGGAGGGGCAATGTTAGAAAGAACATGGAGCCATGAGTGTGGTGTGGATTTCAGGGTCTGAGATATTCTCACTGAACCATTAACGTGAACAGCAATCTGATTTGTATGACAATCTCTTCCCTTTATAGGTACATAGCATTCAACAACAGAGCATTATGATGATTATGCCACTATATGCAATGTTTTGTTTGTACTCCCCAGTCTGCTCCTGCAATTTTTCTAATCAAATTGTTCCTGGCAAGTGTAGTTTTATACAGTGAACCCAGCTAAGAATGCGAAGGGGAGAACAAGTTAGTTGACATAATTCAGAAAAGGTAACTCTATCCAACTTCCCCTACTGAAGCTGTGGATCTATGACCTCAGCAGGAAAATGATTGTAGCAACAAACTAAATCAGATTGTGGGAGTTAAAGAGTAAGATTAGGAATGTTCTTATAGGATCCACAATTGCTAAACCAAAAAATTGGATACTTTAATTAACTGGTATCTATATTCTACTCAGTCTTCGAACAAATATTTGATTGAAATAACATATTAATCAAAATGCATTTTTATTATATAATTTTTATAACTATTGAAAAACAAGTACATACAATGATACTCTATTTTTGTTACCTAAAGTTCCCATAATGGCCTCAGAGAAAGCAATGTACTTAATGCAATTTATAATTCTGTGGTAAGAATTGAACCAGTACAAAAAAAAATGGCAATTTACAATGTTTGTAATTCTTGCTACTCATTTTACTAAACAAGTAATATTCTTACCGTAGGCTGAACAGACATCTTCAAGGATGCCAGTGTGACTTTTATCTGGTTGCCTTCATAGTCCAATGCTTCTGCTTCAACAACATGCAATTCATCTTTAGCACCAACTCCTAAGCTAACCTGCATTAAAAAAACACAATGTTTGAGGCGTTCCTTTATGTCTCAAGTACCTCCTACAGCAATCACTAGTAAAAGAAAATGTAGTATTACTTATCCAGAAATAATGAAATGTACCAACCGGGCACATGCTGCCCTAACTACTTTGCATATTCAGCAACTAATTGCTGATTATGCACATCTGAAGATACTTTGCATGGTGATTAAGATCATTTTAAATAACTGCGAAGCATGCCCAAATAGCAGTTATGGTCTATTAAGTGTCAAAGAAGGGTTCTGACTCACAATGGAGAAATTTCCAAGAAAAAGGGGGGGGAGGGGGAACCTACCGTTCTTAGAGAAAGTTGATGTTCGTTTTCTTCATCGTTCACCTTAAAGTGATATGGCTTATCACCCTTCAGTTCACAGCCTGCAGAAACATGACCATGTATTTAGAAAAAGGAAATGTAATTCCATTTCAGACCAAAATACAAAATTCATGCAATTACATCTATCTATAAAGAAAAAATATATCACAGAAGTGTTTCCCACCGCCTACTGCCATGAACACAGCTGCCAGAAACAAGGGAATTAATCTTCCACAATGCCAGATTTTCAACCAAGCCAATTATAATTTGCAGGTAGCAGCAGCGGTCGAACGCGGTTTCTTATTCTGCCTGTAGGCCATAAAAACGAGGTTGCCATCTGCGGTTTGCAAGATGCATCAACGCCTTCCTACCTGCGGAAGCACGTGGCCACCAGTCTTTCTCTCCCCTGCCTATTCCCCAGTATAAGGCCGGCATGGGCGAGACCGTTTCTTGCCATTCGCTGCTTGGCCGATTTTTTTTTTTTTTTTTTTTTGCTCCCACAGTAGGATCGGCTTTTGTTTCAGCGCTAACCGATTTCAAACCACCGTATCAGAGCAAACTTCCCCTATATTCCCTTAGGCCGTCTGGTTTTATTATCAAATGTTCTTATCCGGATTCGCCCAAGTTGGGCTATAAACTGAACTCGACTAGCGCCGTTGAGAATTCAGCCAGCACACCAGCGGCTTGGCAATGCATGGCTTGGAAAGGAAAACGGGAAAGGGGCTGTGATAAAAGCCCCATGGGGAAAAGAGGCCCAAGCCGACCACGTGGCGAGGAAAGCAGCTGCAAGTACTTTAGGGGGGGAGGATCCAAGCTCTGAACATGCAGCGTTTCTCAGGGTCCCGCGCGCCGTTTTCTCCCACCAAACCCCGGCCACGTGCGAAGGCCCAGAGGAGCAGCAGCCCCGACTTCCCCTGCAGCGGATGAGAGCCCATCTATTATTACCGAAAAGGAAGGTCTGCGGGCGTAGGGAGCCCATGTTATCCATATCGCTGTCCTCCATGCTGCTTGCGCCCTTTGAAGCACCGGCCTCGGCCGCCGAAGATTCGGGAAAAACGAAGGGGTAAAAAAAAAAAAAAGAATCGAGCACGATGGCGCCAACGACGCAAACGCAGCGACAATCTCTGGGAAAGAAACCGCCTTTTGCCCCTCCTCCTAGCTATATGAAGTAGCAAATCTCGCGAGAGGAGGAGAGATCACCTTGGGCGACTCAGAGGCCCCGATTTTACGCCGGGGCCCTCGCCATGTGATCGGAGTGGCGCACGCGGTTGGAATGGGTAGGCCGGGGCGCGCAGGCGCTCTTTGAACTGCTGTGGTTTGGAATCGGGAATTCGGAGGGAGGGGGCCGGGGACTCCGAAGCGCATGCGGTTCTTCTCCTTGCGACCTTCGGAAAATCTACTCCACGTGCAGAAAATTGACTTGTCTTGTCTCTCTGTGCTTTTGGGTCACAAAAACGTCAATTTCAAAAGTTATTTGCATTTCCGGTCCCGCCTTCTTTGTTCCAGGAATTAATTCAGAACTGTTTGTTTTATTTTTATTTTATTTTATTTTTATTTATTTATTTTTGTCAATTGCTTACAAGATAAGAAGCATAAGTAAAAACATAGTTATGAATACATGGATGCATATAAAAAAATAAACAATAGGACAGGGACGGTAGGCACATTGGTGTGCTTATGCACGGGGCATAATATACAGACCTCTTAGGAAAAGGGTGAGGTCAATAGTAGACAATCTAAGGTTAGGTTTAGGCCAGTGTTAATACATTATTCAAATCTCATCATATGATAGTAAGCAGTAGTGGCAGCAAATGTGCTAACTTTATAGTAAATAGTAAATACAATCTATAAAACAAAATCTGTTTCGGCATCGTCCATAATCTTTAAAAATGGGTAGGACCCTGAGAAAAATACCTAAGAAACACTTTTAAACCCATGGTTTAAATCCTAGATGGAGACTGTCACACTCCTACATAAATTTCATTAAATAAATTTTTATCCCATCTTTACGGGTAGTCCTCAATTTAGGACTGTAATGGAGTCTGCCCATCACTGACATAAATCATGATAGTCATAAAATGGGTCATCCTGATTTTACAACTCTTTTGTGGTGATCATTTAAGAGAATGCCATGGTTCTTAAGCAAATCAGTGGTTTGCTATGGGTGGAAGTTTTGCTGAAAAATAAGTAAATACTGGTTTTCAGTAAAATTGTAAAACACCATCACATGGCTGCAGGGCAGTGCAAATGTACAGCCTGACTACAAGGCATCTAAAGTTCAGTTATGTGACTGAAGGTCCAACTATTGGAACTTTGAATCCAGATTGTAAGTAATACCCCAGTAGGTCAACTAAGCAATTGGGGACTGTTTGTATTACTTTATAAGTAACTTGAGAGTGAACACAATAGTCCCTCCTATTTTCCCTTACAAAAAAACCTGTGAGTTGAGCTGAGAGAGACTGACTGGCCTGAGTCACTCAGGTTTCGTGATATAAGACCAGACTACAACTTGTAGTCTCCTGGTCTCTAGGTCAGCAGTTTAATTACAACACTGAACACTGAATTAAAAGCATTTTAGGCTTTCAGATATCAGATAATTAAAAGAAAATAGATTTGATGGAGCATTGCAAATTTATATTAACACAATCCTATGCATCTCCACTTACTATTGAATTGAAAAGGATTAGCCTCAAATAAGTGAGTACATAAGTGAAGACCCAGATTGTTGGGGGCAATATCTGATTCTGTAAACAGCTTAGAGAGGGCTGTAAAGCACTTTGAAGAGGTATATAAGTCTAAGTGCTATTGCTATACAACTGCAATCTTAAAGGAGGGGTGTACTCATTTGAGTGTTATTTTAGACTACTTTGAAGTATGAAAATAAAAGGCTGTAAGTTGTCTTAATGTATATATACAGTAAGTAAAATACAGTGTGTGTGTGTGTGTGTGTGTGTGTGTGTGTGTGTGTGTATATATATATATATATATATATATATATATATATATATATATATATATAATATATTAGTATGCAATTATTTGGAAACCTGCACTCACAAACAAAAAATATTTATATTTACATACAAGCCATACCCAGCCAGTCACATGACCACTAAGCCACACCCACAACTTAGGCCACACCCACAGAACCAATTAGTGGTCCCTGGGATTTAAAATTAGGAGTTTGGTGGTCCCTGAGGTCCAAAAGGTTAGCAACACCTGAGATAGGTGGTCAATAAATTTTGCAAATAAATAAAGCAAAAGCAATTTACCTTTAAGAGTTGTGTATTCAAAATAGAAGCCATGTCTGACTGAATATTTCCTTATTTCCACATATATTTATAATATGATATGTAAACACTGCTTTAGAACTATTTTTATTTATCTTTTCTTCAGACTGTTATTTTAAGCTGCAGCTCCATCTAGTGATGCTCCCTCCAGAAATATGTATATCTTAACTCTGAAATAAACTGTTAATTGAGCCAAAGGCAGGAAAATTTTAATTCAGCCTAACAAAACACTTTTGAACTGGAATGCAGATTCTTTTCAAATTTATTCCAAACATTTCTTTAACCAATGCGATCTGAAACAGCATTTTGGGGATGCGCACATGCACGCTTTGGGCACGGTGCCAAAAATGTTAGCCATCACTGATATAAAGAAAACAAGTTTCCCACTGTCCCCTCTGAATGGTATGAACATTGATATACAAGAAGTATGTGCTGTTCAGTGTTCAGAACAGTGCCTTATTACTCAATAAACAATATGAGAAGGCATGAAACAGAGAAAAAGGAAATGCATTTTCTGGGAAGAGACAAGACAAATGGCTATTTCTAACCGGGTTCACTGGTACAATAGTGGGATGAAGGCAGGAAAATGTGTATGGAGTACAGAATTCCATTTAGAAGTCAAAAGTGACAAGATGTGTTCAAGATTGTGAAAATGGAAGCCGCCCATCCTAAATAGGTTTTAAAAGCAGAAAGAAAAATATTCAGCACAGGAAATATTCATCTCTTGAATCCTTTAAACTCAATCCACTAAGTCAACTTCCACTCTCACTATAAAATCAAACATTGTGAAGTAATTTAAGGAATACAATACAATACTTTTTATGTGGAATTTTTAGCTTCATCATCATCACCTTTGTCTTATCTTCATCGTCACTGCACACAAAATAACTGTTTATATAAATACTTATTTATATAAATTCCTTAAGCCTGTCAAGTCTAATAAATACAGGTAGTCCTCAACTTACAACGGTTTATTTAGTGACTGTTCAAAGATACAAAAGCACTGAAAAAAGTGACATGATTGTTTTCCCAGTTACAACCTTTGCAGCATCCCCATGATCATGTGATCAAAATTCAGATGCTTGGAAAGTGGTTCATACTTATGACCGTTGCAGCATCCCAGGGTCATGTGATCACATTGTGCAACCTTCCCACAAACAAAATCAATAGGGAAGTCAGATTCACTTAACAACCAGGTTATTAACTTATCAACTGCAGTGCTTCACTTAATTCTTCACTTAAGAAATGTAAAATGGGGCAAAACTCACTTAACAAATTTTCACTTAACAGCATAAATTTTGGGCTCAACTATTGAGGACTACCTGTACAAAGTATACCCCCCCAAAAAAATGGTTTCTTGGAAAGAAACTAAATTAAAAGAAAACACAGTCATAAATCATTAGGCCTTTATTGCCTTTCCATTTTAACTAACTTTTTCTCAGTTGGGCATACTGAACTAGATCTGTGTCAGAGTATTCGCCTCTTCAACAGCAGTTCTCATCCCTCAACCAAGAATCATAAAAAAATAAAAGGCAAATGAAGTATTATATCATGAAGGGGAAGGCCAGTGCCTAAAATGAGCTCCACTTTCTAGTACAAGTTGTGGCTATGAGTCAACCTCAGAATAATTCATGCTATCTGACTTTATATCAGGTTCCAGTCTTTATTCCAGCCTAGAGAAATCTTTTCAAGAAAAGCTAGTAAGAACAAAGAGTTCACAAAGCAGGTTTTATGCAGCTCCAATTTGTAGGCATTATAGAATCCAGAATATCATCCCTAGAGCACAGATATAAAGCCCTTGGCCTCAGTAGATCTGAAAACGACAGCAGCAGCCGTGCAAAATCTGACAGCGCAATGTAGAGGAACATTGGCTCCACTGAAGAGCCAATATATCCAGCAACAATACCACAGCCTGATAATTTAACTGCAACCAGTTGCTCACAGCCTTGGAACAAATATATGAGAATGAACTGCAGAAGCACTGTGAATATCATACTTCTAGGCTGGGTCCTTGTGGCCCCCTTTTCAAGACCATGTGATGCAATCTGGTGCTCTGTATGCAGAAGTTACGAAGAACCTCAGAATCCATAATAGAGACAGTAACCCTGAACACCGAAAGGAATCTGGAATGGAAGTGCAATGGCCACTTTAATGCTTGAAGAACAGCAGCAATATCAGGCCATCCCTGCCTCCCGCAGAAGCTGATATGAAAAGGTCTGCAAATTGTAGGAAAAGTGTCCCATGCTAGGATGCAAATGAGAGACTGACAAACATTGTCCATTTTCTCAAGTGTCAGGTATATTTTCTCAAATGAAAAGTTTAACAAAACTTTTGAAATTAAAGTTAAAAAAAAACACTGTCTGCTTTGATCTTGGGTTGTTACAAATTTGAAAATGCCTAACTTGACTGACTGACTGAGTGACTCTCTCTCTCTCTCTCTCACACACACACACACACACACACACACACACAAAACAAGTCTTTACATATTCATTTATTTAAAATAAATACAGTCTAATGATGTGTGCAATCCCCGGTATGCATTGCTTACCTGCAAGTGCTGTTCTTTTTCTCTTGACAGGCCCCTGCAGCCTACTTGAGGCCTACCTGAGGCTGCTACAAGTTTCACGAGGCCTTCGTTCTTGAAGTGGCTTCAGGGAATGCTCTTCCTGACCCTCTACAGCAGAGGTCCCCAACCACCGGGCCCTGGACCGGTACCGGTCCGTGGATCATTTTCTACTGGGCTGCCAGTTTGCTGGGCGCCGCCATCTTGTTTCGATGAGAAAGTGCTTCTGGGTGAGCTTTTCCGGTTGGAAAGCGACGTTTGGGTCCTGAAGGAATCCTCGTGCCTTAGTTTCATCGAAGGTGGGGCGGCTTCGAACGAAGAGCCATCCCGATGGCGGAGGAGATTAAGAAAGCACAAAAAAGCACAAAAAAGGTACAAAGGAGGAGTTGAAGGTGGCGGGGAGAAGCGGGGGACGGCTGGCTGGCTGGTCGCTCGGCTCTCCTTGCCTTGTCATGCGTGCTGATGCCGGTACCGGGCCGCGGATCATTTTGTGATGCCGGTACCGGGCCATGGCACAAAAAAGGTTGGGGGCCACTGCTCTACAGCCTTCAGAAAATGTATCCAAAAGCATGTCCCATTTTCACACAACTTTCAGAGTGTCCAGAGGCCATGTGAGGACATACCTCGTCATGTGGCCTCCATAGTTTCCAAAACCCATGTAAGAATATAACGTGCTTTCAAGAATAATTGTTGCCAGGTGTTGGTGAACGCTGCCATATCACCCAAAATATGGTGATATGGTGCCTTTGACACGCATGTCATAGATTTGCCATCACTGACTTAAGATAAAGGGGAAAAAAACCTGGAAGAAGAAAAAACAAATGAAACATCCATATAGCCACACAATTCATGTCATTTTGTCCTTATTGTAAAGGACCCCTTTCTCGGACTGAATATGATGTGGGGGTGTTGGAATCTATCATATCGTTAGGGCACCAAGATCAATCAATCAATCAGAATAGAGCTGGAAGGGACCTTTGAGGTCTTCCAGTCCAGCCCCCTGCTCAAGCAGGAGACCCTATACCATTTCAGACAAGTGACTGTCCAGTCTCTTTGTAAAAAACTCCAGTGATGAAACCCCTACAATTTCTGAAGGCAAACTGTTCCGTTGGTTAATTGTCCTCACTGTCAGGAAGTTTCTCCTTAATTCCAGGTTGCTTCTCTCCTTGATTAGTTTCTATCCATTGTTTCTTGTCCTGCCCTCAGGTGCTTTGGTGCAGAAGACTGGTCTTAGAATCCAGCCTACTCAGATTGATTTAGTGTACTACAATAGCCCACCCCTCAAAAATATTATATATCATTTCTATAGAGTACATCTATGCTTTTGCCATCCCTCCAGTGCCCTACAGAAATTCTGTTAAATTGGGATAACAGCAGGTGGCACTAGTGAAGCTAGCATGATTTAAATAGCAGCCAGACCACACAGTTCTGAAAACACAAAACACTTCAAATGTATCTTCGTGTTTATTCTTTAAGCAAGAATATACAAGTGGAATATATTAATGTGGAAAAAGCACGCTATTTTTTTTTGAAATAGAAAATCAACTTTTTAAAAACATATTCCATTGCAGCAATAAATACCACTGAAGCAAATTTAGATGATTTGACCCAACAGTACAAAGCATGTATTATCTCAAATTCTGTCTTAAGAGTGGTCTCCTAGTCTGCTACTGTTATAGTAGAAATTTAAGTAGGGTTTCTTTTTCTCTTTGAACTTGAAAATTACTGCTGTGGGATCAGAAAAGAAGAAAATAGAATAAGGAATAAAGAATGATGTAACTAGACTACTTTCCTCAGTAAATATAATTTAGCTACAATCCTGCCTGTTTGATTCAAAAAAGAAAGGGGAAGGAATCTTGTACTAGCACACGCTCTTCAAAGACTTTGAATCTCTAAAACCATTGACTTCAAATGTTCTGTTATTGGGAAATAGAACAATAAATGACCTGAATCAGAACATATCATATTGCACTGTTTTTTCAGTGATGGGTGGCATATTAAGTGTTTCCCACCAATTTTTCTCATGATTTTTTTCAACTTTTTGCAATTTTGTCAAGGTGTGTTAACATTTTGTAGTAAAAGCACTAATTAAAGTACTGAAAGAACTTTGTATCTAGAGCAAACAAATCAGAATCAGCCTTATGTTTTAAGGATTATTTCCAAGTTATATAGAAAATGGTCTCCTAAAATCCACAAGCTAGCAGAAAAATTAAAAAGCACAGATTTGCTATCGCTATCCAATCTAATCCCATTGGCCACTGTCCTGGCTGGCAGCCAGAGGACAGAGTCCTCCTTTCCTATGCAATTAGGCTGCCATTTCCACAACTTCCCAGGACCACTAATTGGTGGGGAATTCACTTGCCAATTATACAGTTTCCATGATTGTCAGTGGTACTGTCAGATGGATAGATAAACATTGGAACATTTTACTCCCACTTTCACCTTTCCAAGATATCTGGCCAGGGAGTGGTGGCAGGTGAAATGAAAAAAAAGTGAGACCTATTTAGCATTTTTCTATTTAATAACTGCTTATAAACCAGCTGACAGGTATGAGGGAGGGGGTTTACACATGATAGTGCTCTCTGTATGCCTCTTAATCACTCAGCCCCTACTATTACTGTTGATAACTACTATTAGGGATAACCCTGCTTACCTTGTCTAAATGATATCCAAGATAGAAGGACAGGATCATGCAAGACACCTCTGTTTCTAAGACTACGCCTCTCTTTCCTACTTTACTCCTCTCTTTCCTACTTTTTCTCTCTCATCGAGCTTCAGCTCTTCTGTAAGATATAAGAAAAGGGAAAAACAAAATACGGAATAATCCTATCAATCCTATATCAAGAAGTGTGGCTAAACTGACATTTTCTTTTAGTTGGGCTACTCTCCTCTTCCTTCCCTCAAAACTAAACTAAATACTAAACAATGACAGGATAATTTGGGGCATCACACAATTAATTTGTATAAAAAGCAACTGAAAATAAGTCTGATCCTGCTAACAGTAGTAATTCCTTAAGACTATTCATTTTATTTAATTATAACTGGGGAGAAGTGCTTGTGGGATTTTCTGTGGCATAACTTGGACACCATGCACCTTGATCTGGGTGGGGCAGAGGTTGGAATATCACTTACTATGGTGCCTTGGGTAAATTAACATATTTTGGGGCAGGCCTTGTTTTTTTATCTCCCTCCTCTCCTTTTCTCCCTTTCTCCTGCTTTCAGTCCTTCCTTTTTTTTCTTTGTAAAAAACAAATCCTTAAAAAAAACCCTACAATATAAATTTCATAATCTAAGCCTGTACTTTCAGCAAGATGACATTAAGTATTTAAATTGGCATTACATTAAGCAAAAATATTGCTCTGAGTAGAGCATTTATTTTAGAAGAGAATAGTGTCACATCTGTACTGTTATATTGGTTCTTTGGGATAAATCTTGTCTTATCTTTTCTTTTGCATGCAAATAGTTGCCTTTATAAAAAGAAAAATCAAATGCTATAGATAACCAAAATCAAGATACCCAAGCAACCTATTATTTTTCTAAATAATAGTACAGTTAATACAAATCCTTCTATCTCCATCATTTTCTTCTCTTTTATATTCAGTTCCATTATTTCAGGAATAGTCATTAGGCTTAAAGCAAGATATCTCTCTGCATTTTCTTATTACCATTCATACATCTTTCAGGGATGCAAATATCTTCTCAGAGAAAAAAAATCATACTTGATCTTCAAACCTGAAATGTATAATCAATATGATTTAGTGAGTTATGTGTTTTCACAGGTAGTAAAACTGAATATTAATTCAAATAAACAAGAAATGAAAATTTATTTCCAAAAGAACAGCATATTTCATCTCTAATCAAAATATTGCTTCATTCCTTTTTCGTTCTTGCAAATAAATAACTTCATTGTTGTGAATCAATCAAGTTTTTTTTGTGGGCTTGTTTTTGTTGTTTTTGTAAAACCAAAACATTACTTCCTTTTTCAAACCAGAAATGATAATACTAAATGGCCATTTCATTGTTACTTATTGCTACAACATACCTACGTGCCAAGTTCATTACAGTCTATATTTCTTTAAAGAGGCAACACTTGCAATAAATAAATAAAGACAGTACTCTTTGCCAGCCTTGTTCCTGTGGTAAAATAGAGATCAGAGCATATTAATGGCAGCATTGACTTTTCTGCTAGCTCAAAGATGGATGGATAGCACTTCAACCACCCAGATGAACTCTGTGAAAGGAAGAACACCAGATGCACTCAAAGAAATAGCTAGAACAGCCTACACCAAGCTGGTACCCTCCAGACATTTTGAAGACAATTTATATCTTCTATGATCCTACCATGTACCCTATGGTCTTCCCTCCCCACCCGATATCCCACCATCAGCAACCTATCAACATAATGTTCCTATAAACTTTTTGAACAAGTACATAATTTATTCTTAAAATCCCAGTTCAGTTTGTTGTGGGGTGTTTTTTTATGAATCATAAATAAAGAAAAAGTAACACCACTGTGAAGTATAATCTGCAACATTAACTCCTAGAATGCAATATATAAAGTAATAATGGGATGGATAAAACATGGTGACCTTCCAAGGGTATTATTCCCAGTACAGCAGAGTTCTTTAAATAAGGACTAAAATCCCAGCTCAGTAATGGAGGCAGAGCTAATAGCATTTGAGCAGTATCTTTCCCAATCTAATATAACTGATTCATTGTCCAATGAAGCCATCTAAGAGTACAAAATGATTAATATTACATTTCTACTGCAGTCTTCTTTGAAGAATAGAGCAGAACAACTCTGATTCAAACAGAGACAATAGAGGAACAGTGAATGAGAATGGGCCTGCAAAAATAGCCCTCTAACTGGGGTGCTCCAGCTGCATCTGGATATCACCACCACTTAATAAATGAGAACATTTTGTGGAATGCTTCTTTATCCCTAATTTCCCCTGCAGATAGAAAGCTATGGAATTAGTAAAAAAAAAATCACATGGAAGAGGGGGGGTAGGTGGGACATGATATCTATCTCTTGTGAAGATGATGAGTTAAGTTGCATGAAGTAATAAACAGTCAAAAGAGCCGCATAATTGGGAATCATCCCTAGTCCAGATTTATGTCAGCCAGTTCTCCCTGACAGCTACAGACTTATATACGATTACTCAGGAACTAGATTTGCAACTGTTTGAAAAGAAAATTGGCCTCCTAATAAATCCACCATCTCTATAGGGGCTTGCTACTAAATCATTTTCTAAAGACTTCCATATCTGCATTGTTTCTCATCCAGATTGGTCACTGGGGCATGGGATCCAGTTGGAGCCCGTCAGCAAAATTGCAGAAGAATTTTTTCTTAATGGACTGTGAATTAAAGTAATAAAGCATAGCTAAATCTCTGGGATAAAGTCTACCACTACAATTTCACCTGCTTGGTCAAGGAAGAATCCTTGCCATCTCTCTCATGCATGATTTCCTCTGGGTTTTTGTTTTTTAACAATATTTGCAGGACCAAATAATCTATAAAAAGAAATATTTATAACCTTTTCAAATTCATAAATGGCCTTTTTCTTTCTGAAAGTCCTAAGAACCAGAGTAGCAATTGAAATCGGAACTTTAATCATAATTCAACTATTAATATTGCATCCTTTGTTAAATGACAGTGAGACATGCTTTTCTTCACAAAGTAGGTAGAGAAAAAAAATTCCTATTATTTACTGTATTAATTTTTCATTAGAATCTATTGGAAAAAGTGATTTTGCCATTTTCCAATGTATTATAAAGATCCCTCACTGGTAACACTTAAAGCAATGCTCAAGCACTGGCTATTGTGGTGTTTATTCATTTTTAATGTGGGACCAGATACCTGAAAAAAAGTTCCTGGCAAGGATCTCTCTGAAGCCTGTTTTTCTTCTGTCTGGCCCACCAGCCATCTCATCAACATGTTGCAATAAAATTGCAAGATTTGGACAGGAGAATATTAACTGAGCCAAATGAACTGCTGGAGACTCTGTTGAATAGCAATATTGCTGTATATCACTTTATTAGCAAGATGTATGACTGATTGATGCTATAGTACTGCCAAGCTCAATCTTTTTTAAGTCTTCTAAAGAACAACATTCCTTTAGCTCCCCAAAAACCTGAGGATGGTAAATTCACGTGAAGGAAACTGAAAACACATCCTTGGTTAAAAGATTTTAAGAGAGACGTTAAGGAGTTAGGGAGATAGAAAGAAAGAAAGAGAGAGAGAGAGAGAGAATGCACCATAAAGTGCTTGCTGTCTTTTCTGGTGTTTTAATGAAGTAAAAGATTATTATTATGGTTGGTCAGCCAGCCAGCCAGAGATTTAGACTGGATTTGGCATTTTTATCCACCTATTGAGTCCTTCCCAAAGTCCTGGGATAGGTAGATGGTGTTGTTTAATGATATTAAAGTTATCATTACAGAATCTAAGCTGTTCTAAGTAAAGTTGCCTTTTGCAATTAACTGATTTTGTCAATGCCAATGGTGTTCAAGTGCACCATTGCACCCAAGGTGCTATTACTATTGATACTTCCTTTGCCTTCTTTTGCCACATCCATTCTATTTCTATAGAATCTCTTCTACTTTCTTCAGAGACTGCAATGTCTACTCTCCAGATTTTGTCTTTCTTATTGACAATCGTTGGTATTAGGTGGGAAATGCTTGTCTGTGTGAATTCTGAAGTCCCAGAGCACATTAGCTTCTTCCTGTTCTATTACTGTGTCCCACCAGTTCTTGTTTGCAGACAGATGGTATTTCTTGCAGATATTACAAGGTGCCATTGTTGCTACTTGGCTATATTATTGTTTGTAGGCATTCTGTGTGATCTTGCAGCAGCTAACTAGGTGGTCCATTGTTTTTATCAGCTTCTTTGCATTTGCTCTTTGTTGCTTCATTACTATTATTATAATTCACAACAATGGGAAGTCACAGCTGCCAGTTCTTTAGCTGTTGTTGGCTTTCATATGCAGCAAGTTCTTCTCAAGAACTGAGGATGTCCTAATGTATTGGTGTAATATATGTTCAGATTCAAGCAGTGTATCCTTTTGCATTTGACAGAGAGAAGTTTTGTCTATAGTTTTTCTAAGGGCCATCAAAGATTTTTTGATATGGCTATTCCACTGTCTCCTGATATTGTCACATCAATTATTCACACTTTCTTCTTTTCAACCACAGTTATATCTGGTGTGTTATGAGCCAAGACTTTATTAATCAGTATTTGGAAATCCCACAGTATTTTAACTTGCTCATTTTCAGCTGCTTTTTCCCACCAATTTTTCATTATGATTAATATTACAGTGCTTGACTTGTGCCTGCTTTATGCTTAACTTATATTTTTGTTAATAAGCTGAATTTTTACATTTGCATAAGCATTTATGCTTATTAATTCAGATCCCATCTTTTTCTATCGAAGTCTGATGTATTATGGAATTATTCTGTGTTTTCACCATGAATCTCAAATGTTTTTTTTTCTTGAAGTTTTATCATATTCAGCCCTGGTACTGAGGGTTTGGGTGGCAATTTCTGCCTCCTTGTATATTTTGTTTCTGTTTAATATGTTAATACGTTAATTTATTTTCAGTAAAGAATTCCCAGTAAGTGAAACAGGATCAATTTGCTCCTGATATACCATGTATGAAGTTTTAGATCTGCTAATCATTGACACTTGCAAATGAGGATAATGGAAACTTGTTTTGATTTGTTCTCTGTCTTCTTTTCCATCTTTACTCCAGTTTAATTCTACACCATTGTCCAAATTCAGCAAAAATAAATAAATAGGTTGCATAAATATTTGTAGATATTTTATAGATACTTCCGGTTTGGCCTCACCGAAGGATAATATGTAGTTAAACTTAAGTGTCTTTAAACTGCCCTCATGCAGACAGGAGCTGGCCATTTTTCTCTATTTCTTTTCTTTTTAAACAAAACACTTTGGTTTTCTGTGTTTATTTACTCTGGACATGGGCCAGAGTGGAAAAGCATTAACACTTTCCAATTTTGAAAAATTTGGCTTGTATTTTCATTGCTAGGAGCATGCAATTACAGACACTTAGTAAGAATTCAGCCTTTTTATATCATGCCCTGGAGCATAAAATTAAGAGGCCAATGCTGACTTTATGCGGCTTTCAGATGCAGTTGGCTTTAGCATAGATCAACGTGGAGACGGACTGTCGCCTCTCTATTGAATTAAGTCTATATTTTTGACAACTATGGCAGCCGTATCATCCCTTTAATCAGCAACAATCCATTGTGTCTCTTTATGCTAATAAATAAAACATCCCACATTGAATATTGCCCAGTAAGCGTTTGCAAAAACCTGCAGTCGCCACCTGCCTGCCTGTTTAGCAAGGAGAATAATAGGATGGTAATAAAATAACATCAAATCACATTGAGGGGTTGTATAGACACTCTCCGCAATTATTGCAAAGTGCCAATTGGAATTGAA
This sequence comes from Pseudonaja textilis, assembly GCF_049901715.1. Lineage (NCBI taxonomy): Eukaryota > Metazoa > Chordata > Lepidosauria > Squamata > Elapidae > Pseudonaja > Pseudonaja textilis. The sequence continues at coordinate 144,332,983 of NC_141990.1, forward strand.
TTGAACAATACTGTTTCTTTTTAATCCAGTGGCCCATGCATATTTCACTAACTCGTCTCTAGATGTAAAATGAATTTAACACGATGGTGATGGAGGTCAAAATACTCAGTAAATTCTTTAAGAGAGTCTCCGGTGTTCTTGCTCTTACTGGGCCAAGGTGTTAAGTTTCTCTCTGTAGAATTCTAAAGAGGAAATCGCGTTACTTGGGTGGAGGGGAGTGGACTTGCATGCCTTTCGCTCAGCAAAGTTGAAACCAACCACTCATTCGAAACTCAGAAGCTCAGATTCCTATGCAAGATCAGCCTGAGCAGAGAAGACCTTTATCTTAAGGTGCTTCTGTTGCTGCATCCTCTACCTCTCCCAGGCCACTCCTCCTCCTCCTCCTCCTCTTCCTCTTCCCATTCCTTTCCCTTGTCCTTCTCTTCCAGCTGGCATGTGGCCATCCATCCTATCAATGGGATCCCAGATGTTATTCCTTCAGACCAGTAGTGGGATTCAGCCAGTTCACACCAGTTTGGGCGAACCAGTTGCTAAATTACCCTCCCACCCACCTGATATCAAAATGGATCCTGGGCACTCCACTGTGCTGCAATGGAGAAACAGGAAATGCAGCAGCCACACAGGGAAAGAGGAGGAGCAGGGACAAGAAAGAGAGAAAGCGGCTTTTTCCTTCTCTCTCACTGGCCGCCCCATTGCCCTTTTCTCCAATGCAGCACAGTGCCCAGGATCCACTTTCATGGTGGGGGTGGGGGGGTTATTTAACAACTGGTTCACCTAGAGTCAGGTTGGCTGTTGCAGGAGGCTGGTCCCACATGTGCTGCGGATCTGGAGGAGGGGAATGGGCCACGCCTCCCACGTCAGCTAACCTGACTCTGGGGGAACAGATTATTAAATTATTTGAATCCCACCACTCCTTCAGACTATTGCTACAGCAGAGTCATCCCTCCACCATCTATGTTCAATGGGGCTACAGGTAGTCCTCATTAGTGACCATTTAAATTTACTGTGGACCCTGAGAAAAGCTACTTTAAACTCAGATTCAAAGTTCTGAAGTCTGCTCACATGTATGATCACATGACTTCATTTTGGGTGATCAGAAACCAGCCTGCATTTATGTCCACTTGTAATGTTTCATGGTCAATGAGCACAATTTACATCATTTTTTGCTAAAAACTGGCATTTACTTCTGGTTTCCAGCAAAAACTACCCCATAGAAAACAATGGATTTGCTTAATGACCATAGCGTTCCCTCTGCAACCATTCCATTCACTTAATGACCATTGCCTAGAAAGTAATAAACAGGATGTGATGGCCCATTTTACAACTGTTAGGAGGCTCGATTAGGGTCATAAGTCAAGGACTACCTGGATCCAAGGAAACAACACATGGCTGGAAGTCTTTGTAGTACTTATTAGTTAAATAGTGTTTATTAAATTTTCTTTATATAATAAATGTTGGTGGGTTGAAGAATGATCTAAAACTTCTTAAAGGTGTCAATAAGATGAACCGTTTGGGGACCCTGATCTACAGTATGCCCAGCAGGGTTGCAAATCATCCTAGGGAGCTATGCATGCACCCAATGGGTGAATGCCTACTCCAGCAATGAAGCAGAAAGTCATCTTGGCTCCATTCACCACCTGTCTAAATCCTCTGCTCAAAAGGCTATTTTATTTCACCTCTTAGCTCTACATAGCATAAGAAACCATCATTTATTGGGGAGAGTTCATTGTGGGCTACACATCTAAATTGTAGGCATTCACCTCCAGTGGAATATAGTTTGTGAGTATGTACACAGTCCATTACCCAGCTTTTCCTAGGTAAAATGTTTGGTCAGGGATCCGCAAAAGGATTTGATTGCTGGTTCTTTCTGTTGTGCTAAGATACTGCTTCCTAGAAAAATGAGTGCTTTATTAGCCTTCATCCTTACATCAAGCTGGGGATGAAGATATTATTTTCTGTAGGATCTTATTATGATGGCTAATAACTTGAATCCAGTTTTAATCAGAGACTTTTTTTTCTATTTGGAGTAGATCTGCATTTTCTATGATCTGACTGGAACAGTGTATTTTCTTTTGAAAATTTCCATTTAACTAAGTTATCAGGTGATGTATTGGTCTGCTACAACACTGAATGTTTGGCTTTTTAATATTTAATATTTAAGGATGAAAAGAGCTTTGTTTTTTTTTATTTCACTTTTTCTAAATACTAGAACAATGCCTATTTAGAGGGCTCAGCACGCCTATAGCCAAACTTTCCATCTCTCTGTCAGAAGAATTAGCAGCTAGCTTGGATCTAATTAATTACTCTCTTAAAGGCAGACCTTTAATCTTCTTCTTTTCATTGATCTTCAAACATATGTAATCATTGTTATTATTTTCATTAGTCTACCATTTTTACTCAAGAAAAACCCTGTAAATACATCTAGTTTTCTGCATCTCTTTGGTCTAGAATGGTTATCAGAATGAATAACTATTTTAGGATTCATTTTAATTTGCATAAGATTCCATTAACTATTATAAAGACAAATCCAAAGGCATGATTCTTTATGAGTGAGTATTATTTGCATGTAGGATTTTATATATACATGTATTTGTACACACACACACACACATCAGGGGAAAAAACTTAGGTTCAAGTAAGGAATTGTTAAGAGTATTATGATGAATATTGTTTAACTAATATTTTTATTTAAATTAATTAGATTAATGTAGGACAGTATGGAATACCCAGCTCATTTTTAAAACAAAGATTGATTAGAATTTCCTCCAAAGATCTGCCTGTTTTTAAGAATAATTAGAGAACTGAAGGAAATAGAGAGGCTTTTTCCATACTCAATTTGAGTATTGTTGCTTTTTAAAAACTGATGCCAGTTTCTTCCCCCAAAAACGGGAGAAACTTTTACAGCTTCAATTGAGAGAAACATTTCACGTTGCTTGAATAACAACACTGACAGGGCTCTGATTATGATAAATGTGAACAAAAACACTTTTTAAACCCTTATATCAATTATATTTGACATCATTGTATAAAATGATGTATACAGCAGATATGTTAATTGTTGACTGACCACCTGCCTACATTTTGCATACATCAAATAATTAAAGCTGAAGTGGCAATTACTGTTAAAATGTATCAAACAAATGATTGGTTACAAGTTTATAATTCCTGATGGTAGCTCTCAATTTACTATGGCTAGTCTTGAAAATCTGGTTAGTCTTTGAGTAAGAGACATCCAAAAAATTCTAAGATAGTAAACTGGATTGGGAAGTGTTAAAATGTTCTGAAAGAAGAAAGTACTGGCAAACTACTTCTGAATTGTTGAGAATACTACTACTTGGACATATTTATAAAGACATCAGAAGTCAAGTTTGACTGGAAAGAATGATTTTACTCATTCCTTTAGCATTCAACCTCAAGCCAGTAGATTGGTCAGATTCCTTATTCTGAGATCAGTAGGAACCTCAGGCATGGAATCAGAAAATGTAGTATCAGATTCCCAATAGGATTCTTGGATGGCTTTTTCAATCTCTGATGTTGGAAAGGTCTACAAAGGAGTTTAATAAAAGTTGGTGGACACATATTAGGAGGATTCTAAAGGAATCCTTTTGTTTTCCTATTAAATTCTATTAAACCTTGTAGGTCTTTCCAAAATCAAAGATTCTTAACTTTGAAAAGAACTATCGTGCCAATATACTTCTTAGCTAGTATCAGAAGTGTGAAGTAGTCTGATTTCTACCATGTGCTATGATGTGAATGTAGAGATGCATTTCCATGCATGATCATGTGAATGTAGAGATTCATTTTTGTTCATCTTAATACAACTAATTTTAAAAGTAAACACTTTAATGTGGTAGCAAATTGGGCACTTGCTTATGAGGACTCATTGCTCCATCCTTGTGATTTGATTCAAGAGGGCCTCTCGAAGGAAAATTGGTCTGATAAATTATTTGAAATAAAAATGCTCCCACTGAAACACAAATCAACAAGCACAAAAAATAGCACAGGCATGGAGAAACTTCTCTTTGAAAAAAGAAAAATAAAATTAAATAAAAATTATAAAACAGTTGATATATATTTATAAAATAGAATGGTAGATACTTTATTCTACTACTGATGAACAATGTGTATGTCATTCAGATTATCAGTCAACAGTGACAGGCATATCAGGAACTGTTTTGCCGATCACACTATCCCAATGGATTTCATCCACAGCTATCGCAAATATTGTGTTCCCCTCTCTACAATGATGTTCCTCAAATATGTGGAGACCTCAATTCCCAGAATTCCCATACCTAAATGAGAATTCTGGAAAATTGCAGTCCCAATACATTTAGGAGAATGATCCATTGGGAAATGTAATGAGCAGAAAAATTCAATTTCTAAATATGGGCATATTCATTCAACTAAAGGCATTTACACTGGAAACATTTTTATTTTGCAAAATATTGGAAAACAGTAAATGGCAAAGCAGGTTTCATGCCATGTAATGCTGTTAGGCCTTACCTGGAATCTCTCAAGTTAGATTTATGAACTTCTTTCTTGTTCAATAATTTTAGGAAGGACTATTCTTTGTGTTCTTTCCCCTTACTTCATTTCTTTTTAACTGTGGGTCCTGAGCATTCAGTATGGAAGATTACATTGGAAAGTGTATTCCTTACTTCTCAATAGTCCCTCGGTTATTCTTCTGAAGTCGACTCTTTACCTTCTTAACTATGGCTTCAAACTCAAAGTCATCCTAAATAAATCTTTGCTAAACTTTACTTTTATTATCCAGGGATCCTCCCAACCAATTAAACAAGACAATTTTTTTTCCTTTGGGCTTGGTTGATAAGCTAGTAAACTATCTCTCAATTCCCATACCAATACCCTTTCCCCGAGTCTTTCCGTAACTTAATTAGATATTCTAGCACTTTGGTTTAAAATAGTATTTAATTTCACTTAATGGATTTCAACCAAAATATTAGGATTCCCCAAACAGACATGTTCCTTCTCATTATTTTATCCAAAGGCTTCTGTTTCATCTTTTCCTTGCTTTGTCAAAATCTAGTTAATTGACTATATTTAAAATATAATCTTAGCAATTTTCCTTAGTGAGGCATCAGTGCTTCTTCTATTAACATTACCTAATTGCAGTTATAATCTCTAGCTGATTACTTCACCCACTTCACAACTCTGAAAACCAGTAAATGATAAATATTAATTTTCCACTTAAGTATATATAGACTCCTCCCAGATATACTCTGTGATCCTTTGAGTATAATCTTATTAGATTAATGGGATCTTTCTATGTGAATCTGAGGGAATGCTCAAATACTGATTTCATCACCATGTTAATGGAAACATTACCTTGGGGATCTAGGACTGAAATAGTTTTTTAAAGTTTATTCCAAAATTGTATTCCCCAACTTGTCAAGGTGAGTTGCTAGTTTCCAGAAGTATAACAAAATAAAATAGGGAATAAGGTGATAACCTAAAGTTCCTTCTCTATCTCCCATGCACACATGTGCTCACAATTGACCCCAAAATTTATGTTGCTAAGCAAAATATGTGTTAAGTGAGTTTTGCCCCATATAATAACCTTTCTTGCTACAGTTTTTAGATGAATCACTGTAGTTGTTAAGTTCACTTTACACGGCTGTAAAGTGAATCTGGTTTCCCCATTGCCTTTGCTTGCCAAAAGGTTGCAAAAAGGGTCATACAACACCGGGCACTGCAACCGTCATAAATATGACTCAGTTGACAAGCATACAAATTTTGATCATATGACAACGGGGATGCTGCAATGGTGATGAGTATGGAAATGGTCATAAGTCACTTGAACAGCCACTAAACAAATTGTTGTAAGTTGAGGACTACCTTTACTTGCAACCACATTGTTAAATTTTCTCCATGATGATCTGTCTCTAACTTGGTCTTTCAAGCCTTCCAATCATACAACCATTGCCACTGTAACTGAGTCAATCGACATGCTCATATACAAATACTAAAAATACTTTTTGCATTTTCTTTCATTATAATGTAAATTTTAACCACGTATTTGGTGAGGATGGTTGGGGGTTGCAGCCATCTAGAGAATAACAGATTAGAAAGGCTGAGTTAGAGAGGCAAACTAGAAAAGGGGATAGCCAGATTAAAATTCTCTATCAATTTAGAGGCCCACTGGGCTACAACCTATATGGGGAAATAGCAAAAAGATAGGGAAATAGTTGAAAGATGACTGAGTCGGTTGTAGAGACCACCCATTTGTTTCAGAATTTACCATTTCCTGGATGAATTTCTACAATTAGGGGATGAGATACACTTACATCAGATGGTCAGTTCATATTATTTCAGTCACACTGAATTTAGCATATTATGAGCATTAGCCTCTTAGACATAATTGATTTCAGTCGTTGATCAAATTGACAGCAGAGAATAGGAACAAATGCAAAGAGCGGTCTTTTGTGATTCTTTCATACTGGACTAAATTAGATGTTAACAGGGCATCAGCAGTTGTATTATTGCCTCTCCCATTGGAAAGATGTCTCTGGAAAAAAAGATGTTGGTTGTCCATTAAATGATGATGAGTTTAACACTATGGTCAAGTATTTTCTCCATATCCATTTAGAACTGAATAAAACAACCCAGGGTAAAAAATATTTAGAATGTTTAACATATCAGGCATCAGCCGGGGGGAAAAAGATAAATGGACATTTCCACTCCTCTTTGTAAAAAAAAAAAAAGTGGGAATTATACAGTAATAAAACTCAACAGAATTAAATATTACTAGTTCTAAAAGTACTCTTCCCTGTAGGATTATATGACATGCTTTTATCGCTCACTTGCTAAATACACTTCTAAACCATAGGTGGAATATGTTGAGATAAACTCAAGAAAAGTGCAGCAACACCCCAACTCAATTCTCAGCAATGGTAATTCTTTGGAGGAATTCTGGAAACTGAAGTCCACAATTTGGAGATCATTCATGATGGAAAAGGCTGCCTTTGAGCATGAACCATCTCTGAAATAAGTCTTGAGTTTTATTATATAATAGGTTTAATATGGCAAAAAAAATCAAGACAATCCAAATAGATATATATGACTGCATAATTAGCAAAATGAACAATAAAAATGTTGGTTGTTACATCTAGATGAACAAAAACAGCAAGAAAAATGAAAATTTCTTATTTTCAGATTGCTAGCAGCAACTATCAAAGCTTTCTTTATAATGAACGTAATTTCTATAAATTTTAAGACTGTATTAACACCATTTGAAGACCCAGCAGTGCTTCTGGAGTGGTTACTCCCAATGACGGTATATAGGTTTTCTTTCATTCATAAAATGTGGATTTTGACAGTCAATGGACTATCATACCTTTTCATATAAACACATATAAGCAATATTGGATAGAATTAAAATGCAAAACTGTTTCAAAAATACAAAAGGTCCACAAAAAAATATTAGAAATCCCCTCACATCCACTTGATCAAATAGCCATTAAAAATCAAGCTGCCTGCTCTTCCTCTATTGCACAGCCTGGAGTTCTTCACATTGGCTACAATTTGTTTGTTTGTTTGTTTGTCTATGTGTTTTTATTCCACCTTTATTACTTAATTTTTATGTATGTTTAATATCCTCACCCCTTCTTTTTTAACTCAAAGTGACAAACATACCTAATATTCTTTCTTCCTCCTATTTTCCCCACAACAATCCTGTGAGGAGGTTTGGGCTGAGAGAGAATGACCGGCCCACCATGATTTTTATGGAAAACTAACTCAGTTGAAGAATTAGAATAGTTTCATGTGAAACCATGTTATTCAAAGACAAGAACGAAACCCAATCATGCCTAAACTTTGGTTTTCTTTTTCTCAGACATTTACATTTAGGAAAATATTGTTTTTAATGCTAGTTTGCAGAGATTATCCCCTTCTGCCTGATCCTGCTTTGTTTCTATTTTGAAGACGTTTACCTCATAAACTGCACCAGAGGGCACTACAGACTGTTTCTGGAGTATCCCTTCTAAGAAAGTGGCTGACATATCGAACAACCCAAATTCACTTTCTGCTTGGCAGCTGCCTTTTGTTTAATTATATCAAGCAACAGTTCTGGAAGTAGAGATTCTCATTCAACGTTAACCACCACTAATTATTTAATTAAAATTAACAAGGAATCTTAGCTCCCCTCAAAGACTAATAACATCGTTGTAAGATGTTGACCAAAGTTTATCCCACAATAAACAACAGCAGTATTTTACTGATTAAAAATATTAACATGGATTGGCTATCGTCCTTGAAAGTGCACACAAAACATGATAAGAAAGTCCTTGGAAAGATTTGATTCCTCTTGCCATCTGTTAAGAAATGGTTCGGGCATGCTATTTCCTTACTTTAAGAAACAAAATAGAACGTGTAGTAGTTATTGGCAAATATTCAAAATTTTCTTTGCTGAAATTATTTCACTGTGTCATAATGTAAGTCATCTTTTTTCAACCTTGTGGCCCCCTCTAGACAGATTTTAAGATGATTAGATGATTTAAATTTTTAAGATTTTTAATCTATAGTTCCCATCACCCAATTTTCCTCTCAGTATCCACGATCAAGAGAATAGATTATCAATCACGGAGGAGGCAAATATATATTAGGTGTCATTATGTGAAAAGTGAATGGTTCCTGTCCAGATTATTTGTTCCACTCCTAATATACTGTATTTAAGATATTAACATTTTATAATTTTTATTTATTTTATTCAAAGGATTGCGTAGATCTATGAACAAAGCAATTTATTTGTATCATTCCACAGTTCAACAGAAAAATGTTCTATTTAGTTATTTGGTTTGTTATGAGCAGCGTGGTGGCCTAGTGGTGAAGATACTCACTCCCCACTCAGAAGGTTGAGAGTTCAATCCTAGGTAGTGGCAGATGTTTCTCTCCAAGGGCACAAAGAAAAAATATCTACTGTGAATTTTGTGTAGGTGTTAGGAAGGGCTTCCAGCCAGTAAATGCTCAGCTCCATCCAGTCAACACGATTCTACGATGAATTAAGAGATTATAGGATCCTAAAAAAGGAATATTTGTTATGCTTATTTGTAAGCAACCTATGCATAACTGTGCTTCAAAACAATAAAAACAGAGTAAAAATCATCAGATTTCCCTGATTTGGGAAGTCTAGAGTTCAGTTTGTTTAACTGTGAAGCCTCTGCTGGCATTGACTATTTCAGGTAGATTCACATGGAATAGGCAAACCGAAAGCAAACCAAATGTCTCCTTTCATTTGCAGTTCCCTATCCCTCAGCATCTGTTCCAAAGGATAGGGAGGCAAAAGAGCTAAGGGATCCATTAATAGGAGGAAAAGAGGGGGGAAATGCTACAGTATGTGAGTGAAAGTCCAGTTGTGTAATGCAGGATTCAAGATAGGTGATTCTGTGAAGAGTTATAGGTCCTCTATTAAAAGATCTCCCCTAATTAAAGATCTGTCCAGTATAAAATCAGTTTAGACTTCAAACCCATAAAAGAGAGCAACTTGGAGCGGCCAAATAAGGTCTGGGCAGATCCCAAATCCCAATCATATCAGTCACCAATTGATTGACAAAGCAGGTCAGATCATATCCACAGCAAACGTTTTGTTGGGAAGAGAAAATCAATACTTTACAACTAGAACAACTAAGGATGAATTTAAGCCTCCTCAGATATGAGCTGGACATAAGACAATATAATATCATAAGAACTGTTTTTCCCCTTTGTTCAACCATGTCTGATTCTTCGTGGTTGCCAGGACAAGTTCCTGCAGCTTTCTTGGCAAAAAAATTTCAGAAGTGGTTTGCCATTGCCTCCTTCCTAGGGCTGAGAGAAAGTGACTAGCCCGAGGTCATCCAGCTGGCTTTATGCTTAAGGCAGAATAAGAACTCACAATCGCCAGGTTTCTACCCTGATACCTTAACTATTATACCAAACTGGCGCTATCCTGAGCATATGGAAGAGTAAAAAGCATTTACTGGAGCATGTTCATACAATGGTTAGAAGCAAATGAGGAAAAATCCACAGTATTGTCTGTAGTCCACCAATCATTGCTATACTAATAATACCAATGAGACAAAGCTTTAAATCTTATTGCCAATGGCTTGGTAAAACTGACAGACTAGATCAACCAGGATATCTGATTAAGAATTCTCCCCATCACCAACTACCACAACATTTAACTGGAGTATCTGATCATCTCTATTCATGGCAAAAGGGTAAAATAACTTTCTTCAAAATGGCACTGTAAAAAGCAATACTACATAGATCACAACAGTAATGGTTGCTTAATTGAAACAGCAAAATATTTTGCATATTGGTTTGTTATGGAAAAATCGGCTCCTTCAAATGGCCCATCACATCATGGACTAGCCCAGAAGTTTGCTCTATGAAAAGATAACTAGTCCCCCCCCCCCAAATTTAAATCTCTTCAACAGAATATTGTGCAATTGCTTCAAGATTGAATATAGTAAGATATTATGACATGTAAGACAAGCCATTCGGGATCTATGAGGATTTTTGTTTCTCTCTTTGTTTTGGATTTTTTTTTAAGTTAAAGAAGAATGAGAAAAATGTCAGTCTTTCTGTTAAGTCAATATCAGCTATCACAAGAGAGCCAATGGGGCTAAAGGTAAGGTAAACATTTAATAAATAAAATATTTTCCTGTTGAACTAGATAGATATAAATAAACAGCTTTATTTAGCAAAATATATGTTCATTTTGTTTTAGGTGAATATAACCATGCCTGTTTCCTTTGAAATGGTGCATTGATGATATTTATTGAATAACTATTGCTATAATGAAGAAGAGTTAATGCAATGAGTCAATGTGAATATATAGTTTGTAGATGTCCATAATTTCTTGGGCTCTTGGAATATGAAATATATTTTATGACATAATGTAATTAAATTTAGTAGAAAGTCATGGAAAATATCTTATGGAGACAGCAAAGGATGATAAATAAAAATATTATATATTCTGTATATAGTACTGCTGTCTATAAATATCTTTGAAATGAAAACATATTTCTTTTGACACCACTAAAATGTTATCAAGAGAAGACTTGCTGCGAATATCCTGAAATCAAATATATAAATGTCAACCAGCAATAATTTCATTTTTCATCCTAAGCTATAGAATTCCAGATGCAGAAGGTCAAACAGGATCTATTTTACCAGTGGACCCCTGAATTGCTGGCAGTACAGGTGGTCTTCAACTTATGACCACAACTGAGCCCAAAATTTCTGTTGCTAAATGAGACATTTGTTAAGTGAGTTTTGCCCCATTTTACGACTTGTCTTGTCGCCATTGTTAAGTGAATCATTGCAGTTGTTAAGTTAGTAACATGGTTGGTAAATGAATTTGGCTTCCCCATTTGCTTGTCAGAAGGTCACAAAAGGCAATCATGTGACCCCAGGACACTGCAACCATCATAAATTAATTAATAATAAACAAATGAAGCAGTTGACAACCATCTGAATTTTGATCACATGGCCACGGGGATGCTACAACAGTTGTAAATGTGAAAAGGGGTCATAAGTCATTTTTTTCAGTGCCATTGTAACTTTAAACAGTCACTAAACAAACATTGTAAGTCACGGATTGCCTGTAATCCGCAAAGTTTCCAGTTTCCAATGGATTACTGACAGAAAACATCCATGCACATACACATATTTTTCATTCTGCACAATTAAGCTGAAGGCAAGCATAAGAAGACAGGAGTAGCAATAGCAATAGCACTTAGACTTATATACTGTACTGCTTTATAGTGCTTTACAGACCTCTCAAAGCGGTTTACAGGGTCAGCATATTGCCCAACAATCTGGGTCCTCATTTTACCCACTTCGGAAGGATGGAAGGCTGAATCAGCCTTGAGCCTGGTGGGATTTGATCTGCCAGATTGCAGTAGGAGTAGCTTGCAGTACTGCACTCTAACCACTGCACCACCAAGGCTCCTCAGTGTAGATATGTATGTAAAAAGTTTTGTGCGTGAGTTTAAATCCTAGTACTGAAAAAGTCCTACATCATACATGAACATGTACAGGGAAGCACCTTGGTCTGCAGGACTGTGAGTATATCTCTATGAAATGGGCATTGCCAGCCTTTCATTTTCTAGTCTCTTGAAATAGGTTTGGAAAGGACCTTTGATTCTCTTCAATTCTCTTGGTTTTGAAGTATGAGAACATACTGAAATCACTATCAGCCAATCTCCATTGATCAATTAGAGACTATCAGCTCTCTCTGATCAGACAGCACAAAAAGTTATCAAATGAGGAACTTGAGAATGAACTGCTAAAGGTCCCATATTTTTTTTAAATGATACCATTACCATCACCATCTTCCCACATGATATATTGACTGATTCCTAGTGTGATTTGATTGCTTATTGTACCCAATGACTATTATTAAGTGTTGTACCTGATGATTCTTGACTCTCGACGAATGTATCTTTTCTTTTATGTACACTGAGAGCATTAGCACCAAGACAAATTCCTTGTGTGTCCAATCACACTTGGCCAATAAAGAATTCTATTCTATTCTATGTTGTTATAAAGGAAAAGTATGTGAGAAATAATGAGCTGTGTGAGGGGAAGAACATATTTTATAAAAACATTTGAAGATGTTCTAGGAATTTTACTTTAAAGCACAGCCAACCTACAGACTGAATCGACTGTTTAGATACCTTAGGACCTGATGACTATTTTTATTTTATTCATTTATTATATTTATAAACTGCCCATTTCCCTCATAGAGGAATCCTAGGTAATGTACAAATAAAATGTTAAAAAGATAAAGATAACTATTCTTCATAAATATAAAAAATAGTTCAAAATAGTTAAAGAATACTTCAAAATGTGACCTTAAAAATTAATTAAAAGGTGGAAGAAAGGCCTTCCGGGTGCCAACCAGACCCATGCTTGCATGCTCCAAGCAGGGAAAATGGGTGACATAAAATTTTAATTAATTAAGTAGCCAAATGACTGAGCCAGGTCTATAAACATTTTCAAAAGGCCAGGAGTTTGGGGAGTGGGGTGACAACTACTATTTAAAACTATAGAAGCATGATGTGCTATGGTTTACTCTGTTTCAAAGGGTTATTACATTCCACGCTTGTTATCTGTACCAAAGAAAGTTGGAAATTAGGTTTTTCTATACCATCTTTTCCCTTCTTGTCTCTATCCCCTAACTTTGCTTTTTCTCTGCTTTCCCCCTTTTAAATGTTTTTCTTGTTTGTTGTTTTAGAATTTTCTGAAATTCAATAAAGTTTTTTGTTTTTTGTTTTTTAAAAAAGAATGGACTGCCCACAAGCTCATGTTAAAAACAAAAGATCCGCATTGCTTCAATTTTAAACAACCCATCACAGAATCAGAAAACCATAATCCACCCCTCTGCAGGACAAGATTGAGACACAGCAAAAGATTTATGAATCCATGAGGTGATCTGTAAATTACTGTTTACATGTAGTTTCCATAAAGAAGAGATAGTATAGGGATAGAAACGTAAATCTCCATTGGAGAATGAAGCACTAAACATGGGAAAATATGGAGATTTTTTTTGCTTAATAGGGTGTCTTGAAATCTTAACTTTGCTTTGGAAAATATCTATGACACAAAAGCTTCTGTGTAGCTACTATCCTGGAATAGGTCAAAGCTTGTTAATGTTTCTTAAGAATGAGTGGAGCTAAAAATAAGTGAAAAGTATGATATGATGAAGCTGAAAATATGGCTAAGGACCTTGAAATTGCCATTGCTAGCCTGGCAGCATCAAAAAATCACTCTGACAGTGATATAACCTGTAGATCACAAAGAACAAAAGAAAATATCCAGCAAGCTGGCACAGTGGGATAGTCATCTCCACAGGCTATTCCTAAGAGCAGTCAAAAATACATAAAAATTGATTTCTGCTATCCTGTGTTAGATATAGTTCTTGTTGAACTCGACAGATTGTTCACCTCTAACATTAATTGGCTCTTGAATCTTATAGAGACCTTGGGAAGGAGAAAGAAATAGAAAGGGGGAAGGGAAAGGAAGTACAAAAAAATTGCAGTATTGTACTTTCGTTAAGAAAATTGATAGGTTATTCTGGCAGGAATATTTACAAATTAGCATGGCTGGTCCACAACATTTTTCTACCCAGGTCAGAAGATAAGGTCAGTCTTGCAACCGCATATAAAAGCTAATTAGACTGACAATTATGTTGGCATCAATGAAAAGACTACATATTGCATTGCATCTATAAAAGCAGATTAGTCGGGGTGGCAGAACTGAATAATAGGACATAGGCAGATCTGGCTTTGAAGTTTTGGATGCCAGGCTTAATACCAGATTTGTTGTAAACCTTGATTCTCCAAACATTTTATTCAAACATGGTTTACTTGATAAAAGACTCTCAGGCATGACTCAGTCAGATTCATCTCTATTGCAGATAAGAATAAACCCATATACTGTACGTACTACAGGTTTGCCTCTTGAAATATGCAGGAAACACATCTTTGATATTGACTTGTGGACTTCAGCTTCTAGAATTCTCCATGGTTGGCTGGGAAATTCTGGGAGTTGAAGTCTACAAGCTTAAAATTGCCAAGGTTGGACACCTCTGGTTTAAAGTCCAGGCTTTTTCCTCCCATCTTTCCTAATTAATACATAATTGCCTTAACTATTGTCATGATGGCCTTCAGAGATATCTGATCTCTGTTGATGCAACAGTTCTCTCCAGCCTGTAAAACATTGGTTCCTGGCTCATCAGCTTTACTCCTGCCAGAGTCACTTCAATATTAGTCATATTCTTATTTTTTGCATGATATTCCTTTTTCTTACAAGTTCCAACATCAACGAAATGGTTTATTTCTATGTCTGCTCCATTTTGCAAATTTATACCTGTCCAGGAATGTTCGACCAACAATAGGTCTTTGGTGGCATAAAAGATTGCTATGTAAGAAAAAAAAATACCGATGATGAAATAACTAAGTTTTACAAAAAGCTGAAAATTTGTTTCAGCTTTAATTATGGGAGTTACCATAATCAAGTGTCAGGAGATGTGATATAAAATAATCATTGTTCTAGTCTCTTTGAGGACATATATATCAGTAGATATTCAGAAATCGATAGAATTTTAGATATTTACACCTTGCTGTTAGTAGCAATAGCACTTAGACTTATATACCACTTCCCAGTGCTTTACAGCCCTCTCTAAGCAGTTTACAGAGTCAGCCTCTTGCCCCCAACAATCTGGGCCCTCATTTTACCCACCTTGGAAGGATGGAAGGCTGAGTCAACCTTGAGCCTGGTGAGATTCAAACTGCCAAATTGCAAGCAGCCAGCAATCAACAGAAATAGCCTGCAGTATTGCACTGTAACCACTACAACAGTGCAGCTATCAGTTGGTTTTGGATATCAAAATCCCTTCCCATCTCTCAGTGGGGAGCAGCAATGCAACAGGTGCTCAGAGCTCAAGCTCAAAGAGCACCAAGGAGCCTGCAAAGCAACAGGTGGCAATGATCACTGGCAGTTGTAGTCCCAAACCTGCACATGGGCAGCCCTTGAATTAATGGTCATTCATCAAGTACCTGGGGCAGCAGAGATATCCAGCAGCATGCAGGACAACTGGACAGCCTCTCATGAGGTTGGGTGATAGAAAAGTTACTCTAAAAATCACTTGCCCTACAAAATCTGGCCAGTTAACCACGTCTAACAGATCATCTCCTTAGTGATTAAGAATCAAGAAAAACAAATAAAAGAAAACTCATTTTTGGAGCCTGAAATGTTCATATCTTGCTGGATAGAGACAAGGGGTCAAGGCCTAAAGGATGAACTGCTAACATAACAGCCCAAGCTAGCCATTATAGCACTGACTTGCTGCACTCAGTGAGACCAGGTTGGCAGATGAGAGTTCATTATAGGAAGCAGCAAACAGATGCACCTTCTTTTGGAAAAAGAAACATAGGCTGACAACAGGACTTCAAAGGAGGTTTTGTAATCAGAATTGCTCTGTTGAAGAACATCTCTACTCAATCCACTGGAATAAATGAACACATTATGAAGTTCTGCTTTCCTCTCAGCAAGTCCCATTATTGTCAGCACCTATGCACCAAGTGTCACGAATCCAGGTGAAGGCAAGAAAGTTTTCTATGAAGATCTGGACCCACATTTGTCATTCTGGACAACTTCAATACTTGGATGGGGACTGATAGTGACAACTGGGATGGAGACCTTGGGCAACATTGAGTGGGAAAGCTAAATAGCAACAGCATGCTGCTTCTGAGCAAATATACCAAGCACAACCCCTGTAACACTAATACAATGTTCAGACTTATGAAGAAGTACAGAACTACCCAGATGCATCCTGGGTCCAATACCGGCATCTACTTTGCTATGTCACAGTAGGTCAGCACAACTTTAAAGATGTCACTATCACCCATGACATGCAAGATGCCAAGTGTTGGATAGATCACCGGCTGAGCGGGTCAATCTTCAACCTACACATAGCCCCTTTACATTGTAAGCAACCAAGGACTGTCAGAAAATCATTCAATGCTGGCAGACTATAAGACCCAGAGTAGACTAAGTCCAAAGTTTCCTAGTCGTACTTAATGAAAAGCTCTCTGGCACTTTACTACTTGTAGGAACCTTGTTGTTGAAAAATGGATGAAGTTTAAAGGTGTCATCATGCAGACTACATCAAATGTACTTGGACTGGAAACCCAGACATATCAAGACTGATTTAATGAAAACCACAAGATTGAAAAGCCACTGGGCTGGACACTTTTGCAACTTACTCAATAGGCCATCCACAGTGGATCACGATGTCTTACAGAAGATTCCTCAGCTGCCAGTCTTGGATGCCCTAGACCTGCCTCCCTCTTCTAATGAGATCAAGAGATCTTGCAGATGAGGTCCAAATAAAGCACCAGGACAGGATGGGATCCCTGCTGAGATCAACAAAGCACTAGATCCAAATACCTTGAAGGCATTCCAAGACCTCTTGGAAGATATTTACTCCACAGAGGAGAAGCTTGATGACTTCTGTGATGTCCTCATTGTGGCTTTCTATAAAAATAAGGAAAGCAAATCAGATTATGGAAACTACAGAGGTATCTCACTGCCATCCCTCACAGGCAAGATATTTGCCTACATTCTCCTGAAGACTGGTCTCTGTCTCAGAACAGAACCTCCCAGAGGCACAGGGTGGCTTTCAGCTGTACTCCACTGAGTACAGCAAACATGATGTTTGCTATGAGGCAAATCTGGGAGACATGTATGGAGGAAACCAAGAAAAAAACTGTTTGTCTTCATTTGCCAGGAGGCTCCAAGAGCAGTCTCAATGAAATGCCTAGAAAGGCCTTACTTAAAAGATTACATGCCT
This sequence comes from Pseudonaja textilis, assembly GCF_049901715.1. Lineage (NCBI taxonomy): Eukaryota > Metazoa > Chordata > Lepidosauria > Squamata > Elapidae > Pseudonaja > Pseudonaja textilis. The sequence continues at coordinate 144,350,339 of NC_141990.1, forward strand.
GTATGATTATAACTCTTAACTTTATCTGGGGATATATGGCTCCTGGGTTTTCCTGATGGTGCCACACTACAATTTCCAGTATCCCAAATCATGGTCAAGTTGATTGGGGCTGCTGGGACTGAGTTTTAATAATATTTCTTGAGGTTGACGCAGTCTTCCATCCTTCCGGGGTCAGTAAAATGAGGACCCAGATTGTTGGGGGCAATAGGCTGATTCTGTAGACCGCTCAGAGAGGGCTATAAAGCAGTACATGTCTAAGTGCCATTGCTATTTCTAGGGCCACTCATTTTCTACTTCTGATTTTTGCCCATTTTGGACATTTCTGCAGCACATAGCATATTGTTACCCTCTACAGGTTTTGCACAATCATCATAGGATGCATTTTGAAGGTCAGGAAACTTTGAAATCAGAATGATGGAAAGCAAACTCTGACAGATGATGAGAAACCATAATGTCCCTACATTTGTGGACACAGAATGCACTTGTGCGATTCTGATTCAAGAACAGCACTGACAAAACCGTAAAATGCACAAACCAGCCACTTCACTGGCTATTTTGTATGCCTTGATCTGCAATCTACTTTGCAAAAGAACCGGAGCAGGTTAGAGGGCCTGCTCGACAGGTGAATTTTATTGTTGGCTAACTCTTCTGGTTGGATGAGAACTTCAGAACTGGTGACCCTGCCAAAAGTTAAAAATAAGTAAATCAAATTTATTTTAATTTAATTCAGTAGGGAATAGATTGTAGTCTGACACCATAAAGTGGTAGCTTCAACTTTCATTGGGATACCTTTTTAACCGAGAAAGAAGAAAACATTAAATAAATACATTAAATAAACTATGTGTACACAAAAGTTAGTGAACAAACATATCCATTGCTGTTGCAGTCGGCTTCATTACCAGTAAAACGTTCTGTTGAAGGTATATATGATTTAATTAGGGAGCTGTCATGAAATGAAAAATGGAGGATGATATGTATGAACTCTGATGACCAAATTCTATGGTTCCAGTAGAAATTTGCATGTTAAAAATTTAAAGCCTACAAAAATATATTATTATTTTATTATACCAGCTCCACGTTTATGTATCTGAAATTGCATTTCTATTTGCTATTTTGTTCCTTTTGTTAGTTAGATTTGTATCATGTTAATTTTCTTTTGTTATTGCTCATTTTTATTTATTTATTAGTTCAATTTATATAGCTGCCCACTTGGCATGTGACTCAGGGTGGGGTACATCCCATAACTGAGTCCATGTTTTAAAAAAAAGACATAATACAAAAACATAGGAACATAAAGAGCCTGGAAAAATTCATTCACCAGGATCATATCACTTAGTGTTAGTGCAAAGAGACAGCTCAGAATATGGTCAGGGTCATGTGACTCTCAAGAAGGAGGCTGTTCCAAAAGACTGGAAATGTGGTGGTGGTGGGGGTTACATCTCCTCCTGTCGTGTAAAGGAACATAGAAATGAATTTGGGGAAGAGATAGAGGAACAACAATCAACAAGCATTCCTGGCATCCTTACAGTGTCTATATCCTGCCTACCTCAAAAGGCTGGCATCAGACTTGAAAGCTTGTCAGAATTTCCCTCTAACCAGGGGTAGGATTCTACCAGTTTGCATCTATTCGCTCGAACCGGTTGTTAACATTCTAAGCAGTTCGGAGAACCGGTTGTTAGAAGGAATTACTGGCTTAATCCTGTAAGGAAGGCCGGAAGGAAACATTCTGGGGTTGCTTACAGAAACTGCCTCTCTGTTAACCCTTATTACATTCTTGGCAGGACTAGACTTCCTGTCTCTGGAACTTCTCTGGAGTTTTTTTCCCCTCCTTTGCTGGTACTTTGTTTGTGTGGAGTGACCATTCAAAGTTACAAAGTTAAAAAGTGACTTATAACCTTTGTTCACACTTACGACTATTGCAGCTTCCCCACAGTCATGAGTGGCCAGGTGAGGAGATGTGTGCCTCAATGTGAGTGATGTTGAGTTGGCCATGCCCAGCCAATCACATTACCACCAAGCCACACCCACCAACTAAGCCACGCCCACAGAACCGGTTGTTAAAAAAATTGAATCCCACCCCTGCCTCTAACCCCTCTTATATTAAACTGAATTAAGGTTGGGCTATTTTGAGTTTCTTTCAGGAGTGGGATTCTACTGGTTCAGACCAGTTCTATAGAACCGGTTATTATTATTCTGTGCAGTTCAGAGGACTGGCAAATCGTGACCCCAGCTGGCCCTTCTCTGCCCGCCTCTCCCCTCCCCAGTCAGTTCTTATTCTGCATGCACAACATCACGCGCATGCCTGAGATTGCTGACGGCATTCTCCCTGCCCAGTCACTCCTAAAAGTATTTCTTTTTTTTCCCCTCTCAACGATTAGCTGTTCCAATGATCAGCTATGCCAGAATCCCCTTTGCTGTCTTATTGCTTTGCCCAGGAGTCTTCCCTGAGGCCCAGGAGGCAAAAAAAACAAGGTGCTGCAAAAAAAAAGAAAGAAGCCATGCCCACCCAGTCACATGGCCACACCCACTTAGCCATGCCCACCTAGCCATGCCCACAGAACCGGTTGTTAAAAAATTTGAATCCCACCCCTGGTTTCTTTCTCATGATTTCCACTCTCCAAGGACTGAGTCACCACTTCACCTCCCTTAACAGTTTCTTCGCTCTTTCTCAAGGGGTCATCTCTACATTTCTTTATATTAGATGACATTGCCTAAGTATCACAGCCCAGAGCCTGGTTTGGCAGGTATTGATGGAGTATCCTATTATTATTGACCCATAATGCATAGGTCCTTCCAGTTGCAATGTAGGAAACACTCAAGTCAAGGGAAATTACAGAAGATATGACCAACAGCTGATGAAGACCTGGATGTAGCTCTCAGTCATCTCTCCCTTTTCATTTAGATGAAATAAACATGTCTATTGAGATTTTCAGTCATCCAAGTCATGATTGTCCCAAAGGTGCTTTTTCAACAGGCAACTGGACTTTCTGGTTTTTCTTTGAAGACATTTTGCTTCTCACCCAAGAAGCTTCTTCAGCTCTGACTGGATGGTGAGGAGAGGAAGGTGGCCTTAATGCCTCGCTAAAAGAATGCAAATGACTAGCTGTCTGCAAGGAGTATAAATCCTTCCATTCCCCACCATCCAGTCAGAGCTGAAGAAGCTTCTTGGGTGAGGTGAAATGTCTTCAAAGAAAAAACAACAACAGAAAGTCCAGCTGCCTCTTGAAAAGAGCACCTTTGGGATTGAACTGGAATGCCTGAGACAAGAAGAAAGGGATACATTTGCAGGGAGGAGGAATGGTTTGGTGGATACATAGATATCTCAGGTGGCTCTTCAACCTATATCTCAACCCTGCTTTGCATCTGTCTCAGATGTACTTTTCCTCTGAGTTCTTCTGAATTTGCCGGCTGCCCTGATTTGAAGGCATGGACGTCTCCTGAATTAAGTTTTACTTCTCTTGTGATTTCTGCTAACAAGATGAGTGAAAAATAGCTCTTGGGTTTGCCTCCATTTTGATAGAGGTTTTATTGTTTTCTGTAGATAGTAAATAATGGATAGAAAAGCTTCTCTGCGAAATTAAAATGGATGCCCCTTCTCTGACACAGCAGATAGCTCTCCTATACAAGAAGCCTGAGACACATGTAAAGCTAGGGTGACTGCCATTAATCTTCAGATAAACTTGTAGGGCTGGGTACAGAAGGGAGGCATAAGAAGAAGAAGAAAACTTTGCAAGAGCCAAACTCCTAGAATAAGGCACAATTAAATTCCTCATGACACAGAGGAGCAACATGTGCCTGGCTCTCCAGAACTCCAATTCCCATCAGCTCTCCACCATGGCCACTCATAAAGGATGATGGGTGTAATATTCCAATATCATTTGGAGAGCTCCAGAGTGCCCATTACTCCTTTGGGGCTATGATAATAATAGGCAGGAAGGGTTCACAAATCATACCAAGCTGTGATTATTATATATGGTGGGGTCCTTCGGGTTCAAAGAAGACACACTGTTTTGTGGCTCATCTGCGAACAGGGAGGAGGTTCTGCAGTCCCAGTTTGGAAGTGCAGAGTCTAGCACAACGGGGAGCATTGGAAGTGTATTTTTGTAGTAACCGGATATGTTATTTGTTACGCCCCTTGTGGTTTTCTATCCATCACACCATCTTGCCTTTTTTTTTTTTTTTTGACAATTGAGGATTCCAGGACTAAGCAACAAAAATACGGAACCTTATATATTTTGATGCCTGACTAATATAATGGCCATATTTCCCCAGGAAAGAAGAATATTGACCGAACTAGTTTTCACAATTGTAGTGTGTAATGAGAAGCCCTAAGTAGGGTTGGTGAATAGACCATCTCCATCCCTGTCACATGGACCAAAGAGGATCACTATAAACAGGTGAAGATCTTCTTCTAGGTGAGGAAGAGAGTCACTTGCTGGTTGTTTCAAGAAGGAGAGAAAAGGCCTTGGGCTGCTCTTGGTCCTTAATAGGATTGTGGTTTGCAGGAAGATGGAAGTAAACATTTTCACAGAATGCACATGAACACCGAGTACTATGGACAGCTAAAATTCTCACTATAATTTCTTTGGAAACCTAAGGCAGTGGCGGGATACATTCGTTTACCATCAGAGTCAATATATTTGGTGGCATGCCTCTAACACTCATAGAAATTATAGTCTATGCACTTTTCAGGAAAAACAGATATATAACCAGCAGAGCATGGAATATTATCCTTTCACAGACTTCTTGGATCCCTTGCTAATTTTAATCATTTCATAATTTTCGTAATACATAAAGGCACAACGTAATAGAGCCCAATTTAAAATGTGGCACCATATTGGAGCATAGAATGAGGCTGAACAGATTTTTCTTTCCTATCGCCTTTGAGTTCAATTCTGGGCTTGCTAATCCCATAATAAGTCTGACAATGAGATTCGTTCCGAACAGACATAGTCCATTGCTTCAGCAGGAAGTATTTTGGCTGACCTCAAAAGAAAAAAAAAACAAGGAGGATCAGATCTGATTAGTAATTGGGTGGGAAACTATGAAGAGATGCTAAATTTGGGGTTTTTTTTAAAAAAAGTTCTTTGGAAGAAGGCAACGGCAAGCCATTTCTGTACTATTGCCAAACATTTACATGGGCATCTCCATTTAGCCATCAGAAGTCACTCAATTAACAATACATTATAGTTCATCTCTACACCATTGGGGAGCAGAATGGGTCCTAGACTCAGGAGGACAATGGGACCATTTGCCAACTCACCACTGCCAAGTTGTCACAGGACAACTCAATACAGCCAATTCAATGTGGGGACAACTTGCTGCAGGCAGCCAGAGGAAAAACCAGGTGGGCAGGCAAGCAAAGTGGCAGTGGGTGGGGGTATTTTCACACACGCCACCACCACTGCCACTGCCATTGTGCCAAGCGCCAGAGTTCAGGCCATTTGACAGCGGTGGTGGTTGGCGGAGCAGGTGGCAGGGAGGCAGGAAAGGTTGGGCGCATCCCATTTTCACATACCCTGTCACTGCTGCTGCCATCACACCAAACCTTGGGAGCTCGGTGCAGCGGGTGCAGGTGTGAAAATGGGATGTGCTCAGCCCACCCTACCTACCACCACCACTAAATGGCCTGAACATGTCTGCCACCACTGAACAGCCCAAACTACGAATGGCCTGGAGCTTGATGCAACTACTGTGGAGGGGGGGGTGAAAAAATGGGAAGCCCTTGGTCACCACTGGTCTGCGCTTTGCTTGCCTGCCTACTCATCTGCCCACCTGGCTCTCCTTCCAGCTGCCCAGGGGAGTTGTCCCTATGGCGAATTGGCTGTGTTGAGTTGTCCTGCGACAACTTGGCAGAGGTGAGTTGGCAGTGATGGGGGGTGAGCTGCCAGCAGTGAGTTGGCCGTGCCAAGCTGGCTAGGCTGAGTAGTCCTAAACCCAACAGGGAGTACAGGGTGGATGCTTAAATACAACTTGTGCAACTCCGTGAAAAGTCCATTTAATCCAGGGTAAGTAGTTCTAAATTTACACATACTTTAAAGCAACACTTTACTTAGCTACAAATGGTTGTTTTCTTGACTAAAACAGTTAACTAGGTTGTCTCAAAAGTGCTTTTTCAAAAGGCAACTGGATGGTGTTTTTTTTCCTTAAGGAAGAAGACATTTCGCTTCTCATTCAAGAAGCTTCATCAGTTCTGGCTGGATGGTGAGGGGGGTGGAGGATTAGTTCTGACTGGATGAGAAAGGAAGCATCTTTTTCCTTCTCCTCAGGGAAAAATCGAAGTCCAGTTGCCTTTTGAAAAAACACCTTTGGGACAACCATGACCTGGATAGCTGAGAATCTCTGTAAACATTCAGCTAACTGGGTTCATACATTGGACTAAGACATAAATCATGATCTACAAAATGTTCATGTAATCTAGAGGAACAGTAAAATGGATGAGAGTAACATGTGATCCCAACTCCTGTGTAGAGAGAGAGAAAAAAGCCTTCCTTCCCAAGCACATATCCATGGTCCAATTTTGTAGAAGTCTACTTGGAAGTAAGCCTCCTAGAGCTCAACCTCACTTACTTTGCAGGAACTGTGGATACAACAGCAGCCTCCGTTGTATAAATCTTTTATTAATGCTTGGTATTATACTAATTAAAACTGCCTTTTGTATGTATTATTAATTTTTGTAGTGCTTCATGCGAGGGTGATGGTTTTTAGCTGGCTTAGCAGAATTTAGCACAGTAAATAAGAAAAAGCTCATTTCCCGGCAATTAAGCTTGCAGAAAAAATCAGTCTTCTAATGGAGGAAGTGATGATTACAAATCTTACCTAAGTAAACTGGCTTTTGTTTTGTTTTTAATGATAACTCCTCATGCTAAGTAAACAGATTGGTGTAGTAATGTCCTAAGCAATACTTAAATGTAACTGTTTAATAAATTGGTAAATTACTCATTTCATCTTGGAACAGAAATGGTAATCCTGCAGTAATAACCTAGTATATATTCTGTAAATATGAAACATCATCACTTTAGCTCTGAAGAAATCACCCGAGCAATATGTCAGCATTGATCTAAAACTGTAGCATTTTATCTCAAGTTTATTACCCATTTTTGAGAATCGCTGAGATTCTCTGAGCATAATGGCAATAAAAGAAGAATTTAAAAAGCGCTTAAATGTGCATAAGTTAATCAGAGGTATCCTCAGGGGGAAAAGGAAATTTGGTAAAACATGAATTATCAGCATCATTTAAACTTACTTTGGACGCTACGGATAATAAATGGCACCATAATTTAGAAATAGCTTTTAACATCAATGACTGTAAGTAGCACTTTACTGTTCATAAGAATTGCAAAGCAATGGTGCTGCGGCCAATTTTATTAGCCATTTTTTTCTTTATAAAAGCATTCAAACCATTTCCCAAACTGAGCAGACAGGAACAAGAGTTACGTGTTAATATGCAAAATGCATTTGTTTTGGGGGAGGGTATTCTCCCCCTCCCCCCTCCAAGAGCCAGCAATAAATTGACTGAAAGATACGGTCTGCAAGCAATTGAACAATCATTTAGGATGAATAAAGCTCTTTTTGACTTTCCATACTTGAGGGGAAAGAAGAGAGGAAAGAGGCAAAGCAACTTTTTTCATTCATGCCTCCTTCTCTCTGTCCTGTCCCCCAGTTTATCTTGGCCCATTTGAACACATTCACTAAGGCTATGTACTGTGTTTCCCTGAAAATACAACCTACCCCGAAAGTAAGTCCTAGCTTGATTTTTTACACATGTGCTCAATATAAGCCCTACCCCAAAATAAGCCCTAATTCAGAGTGCACGGGTAAAAATTAAGCTAGGGTGGGGACATGGGTTGAAGCTGCCCTACTACTTACCTTTGGACAGTTGCAACCAGGCCTCGCACACCCCGACACCTGCCTTGCTGGCCCATTTCTTCTGCAGCCAGCAAGACCAGCAAGGCTTTCCTGAAAGCCTCTGCAGCCGATAACAGAGCTCTGGATCGAAAAGGAGGCCAGGGATGATATGCACAAGCGAGGTGAGTCAGTGGATGACATCCCCTCCAAAAATAAGACCTGGTGCCTTTTGGGGTGGCAAAAAAATATAAGACAGGGTCTTATTTGGGGGAAAACATGGGTAGTTCAAGTAGCTTGCAATGGAACCCCAAACATTCCTCCCCAAACAGAGCTGCTTACATGCAATATGGCCCATCAGATGCCTTCCTTAATTCAAGCAACCAAATCCATCCCCTCCCTCTATGCCACCTAGAAAGCAATTCCTATGAAAACCTCATAGATTAATTGACAAATGCCCTTTTCAAAGGGAGTCCAACTAGGATGCCTTTGGAGGGGGGAGGAGGGAAGGATGGGACAGGAGTCATTGATGGCTTTCGTGGAGCACTGCCAGCTGTCTTGATAATGTCAACACAACCCAAAATCTTGTTGCTGGCCCTGATCCCCGGCCCTTTGCCCAAACTTCATCTTGCACATGTTGGGTTTCAGAAGACCTCTGCGCTTTCACCTGCCAAGCAGATGGCTGGGGCTGTCAACTTGGATAAATGCTGTGATCTGGTAGGAAAGAAAGCCATACTGGCCAACTGTTTTCGAGGGGCTCTCAGGAAGACCTGCTCTAGCATGGATCACAGAATGTCCAATCCTGGTTTTGGAGTGATTTTTTTTTCCTGTGGCACATGCAGCACTTTCAGGCAGGGGTAAGATATGATCCAGAGGAGTTGTTTGTACATGTTCATTTGCATGCTTACTATCACACATGAACACACAACCAGCTCCTTTACAACAGGAATCTGAGTTAAAATCTTCAGGTTTATTATGGAAGTGAAAGGAGGTTGATGGTGATAAATAAAGAGCAGAAGACTTTGCAACGCAATTAGAAGAACTGAGATTCTCATGAAGGAAGCCCAGTTGCATTCGCTGGTTTGGTCAGTACTAATACATTGTGGGAAGTCATGTGGATGACTGTGCTGTCCCAGCCAGTCTTATGGGAATTGGATAGTTACTTAGGAATTATGAGCTGTCCCCTTAAGGAAATGCATCATGATAAATATAGTTAAAGGTATCCTGGGAAATGTAGTTCATGTCACGTGGCCACATTTCTAATCCTGATTGGTCACTAAATTGACCCTTGAGGGGTTGGGGGAGGTTTTCCTCACTTTTCCTGAACTCTCTAACTCATGGCAGCTTCTTTCTATCGCTACGAGATGGGTTAGGAGATAACCAACTTTTACTACAAGGCAGATATACAAAGGATTGGTCATTAAAGAAGAACTTCATCACAAATGTGAATTATGAGGATACCTGATGAACCAATAAATGTACTTTGTTATGGACGTCTTGTTGAGTTTAACTATCTGCACAGCTACAAATCCACTATTGTGCAGAAAACAGAAAAATGACCGTTCACAAGTCAGCCTTACAACCATGTGCCATACATACAACAAGGCAGCAACAGGGGGCCTGGTGGAAACCAGTGTTGCCCGGTCATCCCTGTGATGTCAATGCCACAAGTCTTTAAGCTTAGACATGCCCTTGCAGTTAAAATAGATACAGGCCAAATTTACTCAGTCTGATTCAGTAATCTATCATTCTATCCTCCTGGGTCAGAAAATCACATTGAGAAATGATGTTGGAAGCTACAGTACAACATGTCCAGAAGATACTAAATTGCTGAACTGCTTATGAGGCCAAGGACATCTGTTAAGGACACTCCATCCATAGTATCTATTATGTTCATTATTATGCATTTCCTTCCTTCCCTCCCTCCCTTCCTCCTTCCTTCCTTCCTTCAATCAAGATTCAAACTGGCATATGCAAGATTTTAAATTCTTTCTGGTCCTTTCTCTAGCAGTCGCCATAAGGGGGAATCTGTAGTCCCTGTCCCCCACAATGTAATGGAGTAAAGTTTTGCACTTCTGTGAAGGCATGTTTCTGCCGTTCCTTGCTCTGTACTTGTGAGCAGTTCCACCTTGCACCTAAAGTGTTTTTCTCTCACACTTTTTCCAGGTATTTTTGAAGCTGACTTAACAAATTCCAAGCTGGATTACAGTGGTGTAACACTGAGGCTGGACTACACTGCAGAACCTGTTGGTCCCCTGCTTCTTGTCCTTTTCCATTCATACAGGTAAGGCTGGCTGGTTTCTTCTGTGACAATGGCTGCCTTTTCCTGTAGGATCTGTTCATACCTCAGTACCTCAGTTACTTTATTTGTTTATTTATTTGTTTGGATCCCACCTTGATCAGTTTAGAAAAATAATTCAGGATGGTGAACCTATCCAAAACACTTTCCTCCTTTTATTTTCTCCACAACAGCAGCCCTGTAAGGTGAATTGGGCTGAGAGAGAGGGACTGGCCCAAAATATTTTTAATTCACAGAATTCACTTTGCTTTCCCAGATGTTTGAACACAAAGATGCCTTCAACATCCCTTCCGACATTCTCTCAATTGACTAATGTAGACATTTCCTTTCTTATTGTGACATCACTGCTCTAGTGTAATAACGATTACAGTAAAAGAATTGTTCTTCTTTTTTACCCCTGTAGGGTCATAGAAATTTTGCAGTGACGACGAACTGAAGGTTTACATAAAAGTTAAATAATAAGATTAATTTAAACTTTGTCCTTTTATTTCAGTATGCCTACATTGTAACTTTATGCTGCCCAGAGACTTTAGGAAGGTGGTTGTTCTTTTAAGTTTAATAAGCAACAGATAAATAAAGGTACTTTTAAAGGGGAGGGAAGGGGAAAGAGTGTGTGATGCTTTGAGCCTGGACAGAAATGGAAACTATGCTTATTGGGAGATAAATGAAGCTGTGCTGGTAGAAGAGGTAAGGAAAACTTGGTGACCAGGAGACCTTGCTGGATTCCATGGGTTTTATGGGTCGTCAACAGTTTAGCTGGAAGAAGAAGGGGGCGGGGGGGGGGGGAATCTGCGGACCAGCTGAGAACACAGCGACTACAGCATCCCTGAAAGAAATGATTAGGGCAATGAGCAGCCACTTGATGGAGGGCCATGTCAGCCACTGTAGCCAGAACTGGAAATGTTGCCAGGTTGGAAGATAACACAGTGAACCATCAGCTTTGGAGAGCTGACGGTGCCTGAGGGTGAAATAGCTCCAAAATATGTACATTGACAGTAGATTGGCAGGAGGAGGCTTCATTGTCTCTTTCTGCCTTCAGGAATGGCAGAAGGGCCCCAGCAGTACTGGTGATAAAGCAAGCAGGAAGGGCCAGTCTGGCCTACCTGTACTTGTGTAAAATGCTGCTAAATTCCAGCTTGGATGACATGACAAAAGGAAAAGGGAAGGGGCGTAGAATGAAACAGTCAGCAATACTCTGAGTTGCTACCAGAGGTGGTATTCAGCAAGTTCCGACCAGTTCTGGAGAACCAGTAGCAGAAATTTTGAGTAGTTCAGAGAACCTGCAAATACCCACCTCTGACTGGCCTCACCCCCATCTATTCCCTGCCTCCCATTGAGTCCCAGCTGATCGGCTGGGTCTTCTTTGGTTGCCCTGCACAGGAAAATGGAGCTGGAAAGCAGGTTAGTGGGGGGGGGGAGGGAATGGGGATTTTGCAGTATCCTTCCCCTGCCACACCCACCGAGCCATGCCCAAAGAACCAGTAGTTTAAAAAAAATTGAATACCACCACTGGTTGCTACATAATTGTCTCTCCCAAAGGGAGCTTGGGGAGAATTTTTTGTAAAAGCCCCCCCCCCCCATCAGTTCTGATCCACATTCAGATCCGATCCTTCTTCTGCCAGATTCTCCTGCCACATCAGATTTGATCCCGCTTTGTTCGGTTTTCAGGGTTACTTTGCTGATGAATAGGAACCCCTTTAGGTCATTTCCAGCTTACATTCCACTTGAGTTCTAAAGAATATAAAGTGAATCCATGGGTGCAGGGTTCGTGCGCATTGGTTCTGACTCAACTTATCCCATGTGGGTAACCACTTGTGTTGTTTTTCCCTTCCTGCACCTTCCACCCAGTTTATCCAACATTTTGCCATTATGAAGATTACGGGAGCTGATAACAAGCATACTTTGGGAGCAACGAAGACTCCTTGTTTCATTAAATCCGTGCACTAAGCCAGACCTTCTAATCCTCCTGTCCAATGGTGGGATTCAATATTTTTTTACTATCGGTTCTGTGGGCGTGGCTTGGTGGGCATGGCAGGGGAAGAAGGATACTGTAAAATCTCCAGTCAGGGATGGTATTTGCCGGTTCTCCAAACTACTCAAAATTTCCGCTACCGGTTCTCCAGAACTGGTCAGAACCTGCTGAATACCCACCTCTGCTCCTGTCTACAGATCCTTCAGGCATTCAGTCTCTGGGTGCTTCTTCCAGTTCTGCTTCTTCTTCTGATGCATTGCACACACGAGGTAATGAAGCACAATCGGCTTCTTACAACAAGAGACCCTGATAGACAGGAATACCAGGTGGGAAGCGGGATGCTGGCCATGGTGGGTAGCTGTCCTCTGAGTCCTTCCAGGTGCCAAACAGAGTTTAAATTGTCAGGTTATGCTATTATCACCCAGGGCAGATGGCAGCCTGGCAGCCTTGGATTAGGACCAGGGACTGTTCTGAGCAACCCCCTCAGCTGCAAGTCCTCCCAAGGGGTGAGATCATTCCCATCATGAGCCAGCCAACAAGGAGTGCAAGTTGCTGCCCAGCACATCTGGAAAGCACAGGGCTGAGAAAGACTAACCGCTGCTGTTTGCAACAGAATTGCTGCTTGGACAGAAGTCTTGGATACCAAGGCTTATCATCTTCCATATGCTAGGCATACCATGTCAGCAAATATCTTAATAAAAGTTTTTTTTTAATAAGTACAAACAATTTGTCTTCCATTTAACGGTGTGTCATCTGAATACAGATATCTTGTGCAACAATTATCCAAATTACTATCATATTCCTTACATTGATATTAGTTCTCCATTGTTATCTTATTATTAATTTACAAAATATCTGTTACATTGTAACAATAACATGTTTAGATCTTTGCTTATTATCAGTATGTATAATACATCTTTCATTATAGCAATCCTCTTCTTATCATGTTTAATTCTATTAAGATATTTTCCTTATTTCACTAATCTATTAGATATTTCTAGCTTTCATGGTTTTTTCTCTAACCATCGATAAAATAGTTCCCATATCTTATAATATTCAGATTTCTCCTTCCCTTTAATTGCAAGTGTTAATCTGTTCATTTCTGCACACACTAATATTTTCCCATGTCAGCAACTATCAACACAACCACTAAACAGCAGCTATTTAAAATCTAGAAAATGCTAGTTCTTGGCTTCATGGTTGCCTGGATATTTGCACTCCAAATACAGGGTAGTCCTTGACTTACAACAGTTCACTTAGTGACTGTTTGAAGTTACAATGGCACTGGGAAAAGCGACATGACCATTTTTCACACTTAGGACTGTTGCTGTATCCCCATGGTCACATCAGAGATGGGTATTCAACAGGTTCTGACCAGTTCTGGAGAACCAGTAGTGGAAATTTTTAGTAGTTCAGAGAACCAGCAAATACCACCTCTGACTGGAGATTTTACAGTATCCTTCCCTTACCACACCCACCAAGCCATGCCCACAGAATCAATAGTAAAAGAAGTTGAATCCCACCACTGGGTCATGTGATTTATATTCAGATGCTTGACAACAGACTCACATTTGTGACGGTTGCAGTGTCCCAGGGTCTCTTTTGTCACCTTCTGACAAGCAAAATCAATGGGGAAACCAGATTCATTAACAGACCTGTTACTAATTAAACAACTGCAGTGATTCACTTAACAAATGTTACGACAAGAAAAGTCGTAAAATGGGATAAAACTCACCTAACAAATTTCTCACTTAGCAACACAAATTTTGGGCTCGATCGTGGCCATAAGTCGAGGGCTACTTGGACACAAAACGGAGAAAAGAAAGGGGGGAAACACTACACTGATCTGCTAGAGCTAGTAGTATTGTGATGTTGCACATCACAACACAATACAGACAGGTAAGTCGGTCATCTGCACCTCTATAACGGTCTGGTTTGGCTCTGCAACCAAACAAGACAGACACAGACTTCACAGACACAGACTTCAATGGATAATTAGAACTGCAGAAAGTACCATTGCTACCAACCTGCCTTCCATTGAGGACCTGTGTACTGCATGGGTCAAAAAGAGGGCTGTGAAAATATCTACAGACCTCTCACATCCTGGACATAAATTGTTTCAATTTCTACCCTCAAAATAGAGCATTGCACACCAGAATAACTAGACACAAGGACAGTTTTTCCCCCGAATGCCATCACTCTGCTAAATTAATTCCCACAACACTGTCAAACTACTTAGTAAGATTGTATTACTATTATTCTTCTCATCCTTTCTCTTACCTCTCTCTTCCCACTTATGACTATAAGTGTTGCTTGTATCTTTACAATTTATATAGTTTATTTCCTAGTATGATTTGATGGCTTATTAGTAACTCCATGTTGAATCTTATGATTCTTGATGAATGTATTTTTTTCCTTCTTTTTATGTACACTGGGAGCATATGTACCAAAGACAAATTCCTCGTGTTTCCAATCATGCTTGGCCAATAAATAATTCTATTCTATTCTAAACAGGTGCCTTCCTGATGCAGCTTACTTACCTTGCACTCTCTCCCTTCTTCCCAGCCACTATTCAAATGCCTCTATAATCCTTCTAGATGGGGGCCACTTTTTTGCAAGCCCCAAAATCTTCCAAGAATAATATTGCTGAAATTTGACCAAAAAATGACAAATTAATTGCTGTGAAGAGTTTCTATGGAGCCATTCGTGCTAGCAGAGCTCTTGGGATTGGGAAGGAGGGCATACATATAATTCACACTGTTAAAACCCATCCCTACTGAACACATGGCCTTTACTACCAAGGGGAATCAGTGAAAAGCCAAAGATACCTGAGAAAAGACAGTTTAGCAGAAATAAGAAAATTATACAGCTGAACTAGAAGGCCCAGAGTCCCACAGCATTGGCCACATTGGTGAAGGCTACTGGGAACAGTACTTCTGCCATAGCAGGAAGTCTGAAGATTTGTGTTATCACTGTATGCCTATAAAATGATACATTAATCATTGCCTATAATAAGATTAATAAAAGACACAATAAGCTTTTCCACTAGTGGAAAAATATAGTTTTTTGCGGGAAACAAGATAGATAGATAGATAGATAGATAGATAGATAGATAGATAGATAGATAGATAGATAGATAGATAGATAGATAGATATGGATGGAGGGATGGATGGATGAAGGGATGGAGGGATGGAGGGATAGGTAGGTAGGTAGATAGCTAGATGAGAGAGAGAGAGATGGATGGATAGATTAGTTATAGATTTAGACAGATAGATATTGAAATAGATATAGATATCTTGAAGATCATGGGAAGTAAGAAAGTCAAAAACTTTGCATATAGTTAACAAGAGGTAGAACATCAAACAGCACATACAAAACACAATGCAAGGCCTTAACAAGCAAATACCATTTCTAGGGAAATATACTCATTTCTGTAATTGGGTTGATTCCTAAAAGCAGCCTACATTCCATGAATATAATGCAAGCAACTCTTTCATAAACCAGAAGAAAGAATTCTGCACTGATGTAGTGTAATTATGACATAAAAAGGAAAAAGCGATTCTTGTAGGTAATTCAAAAAAGCAACAAACCTGAGACTTATTAAAACTTCTTATAGAGAAGAGCAGAGGATATGTACCTAGGGGCAGGACATGATGTAAAATCCATATCTGTTTACACTGAGAGCTTAAAAGAAGGTGGATTGCATATACTATTCTGATAACATTTAGGTATCCCTTTCAGATATCCAGTGAACATTAGTGGATCGTTCTTAAAAGTGCTATATTGTGCATCAAGGCTCTTCAAACTTGGCAAGTTTAAGACTTGTGGACTTCAACTCCCAGAATTCCTGAGCTAACATGACTGGAGGAGGAATTTGTTGTGGTTCGCCGGCAGCCGGTGCAGACAGCAGCAGAGTCAGACAGAGAGGAAGAAAGGGGACCAGGACTTGGACGAGGGTCCTGTGTCCAATGCAGAGATGGGGCCAGGACCATCTGGGAGTGGAGTGCTCGGAATCTGTCAGCAGTGAAGCAGAGGACCCAGGGGAGCCTGATCCCAGTGCGCGTGTGCGCAGAGCTGCTAGAAGGCGAGAGCAGCTGAAGCAGAAGTGATGACTCAGGAGTAAGGCTGGGAGGTGATTGCCCCTCCCATAAGGGATAAAAGTCAGACCTCAATGACGAATGCTTTGCAGGAAGCAAAGTAGTTTGATAGATTCCAAGTCCTCATTGAAGCTCCGTTTTTTTTCCCTGGTATTTCAGTTGGTTTCTGTTATAACTGGATACTTCTGTTTTTGGCAACATTCCACAGCACTGAAAGGTGTGTGCTTATCTTGGGGAACTGTTTATAATTAGTTCTGGCTGGGAATGAAAGTAATTCCCAGTGTTGCAATAAAATAGGTTTTGCTTTTAAAATAAGTTTGTGTTTAAGTATGTTTGATGAAGCCTGGGTCAGAACAGAATTCTGGGAGTTGAAGTCCACAAATCTTAAAGCTGTTAAGTTTGAAGCCCTCTACTGTACATAGTCATCTGAAGTGCAATGGTCTATGAGTACAATTCCAAGTAGGGAGTTTGAACTCCACAGAAGAACACCTGGCTAACTACATTTGATGAGTCCTGAACAGGGTGAAAATCTAATGTCTGCCTCCTGGCAGACAATGTAAGTACAGGTAGTTCTTGACTTACAATCACAACTGAGTCCAAAATTTCTGTTGCTCAATGAGATGTTTGTTTACTGAATTTTGCCCCATTTTATGACTTTACTTGCCACAGTTGTTAAGTGAGACACTGCAGTTGTTATGTTAATAACCCAGTTGTTAAGTGAATCTGGCTTCCCCATTGACTTTGCCTGTCAGAAGGTCACAAAAGTGGATCATGTGACCCCGGGATGCTGCAACCATCATAAATATGAGTCAATTGCCAAGAGTCTGAATTTTGATCACATGACTATGAGGACGCTGCAATGGTCATAAGTGTGAAAAACAGTCATAAGTCCCTTTTTTCAGTGCCATTGTAACTTTGAACAGTCACTAAATGAACTATTGTAAATTGAGGGCTACCTGTAGATGCTTTTGAATAACTCCCATTGGCCTCAGTCAGCAGAGCCAGCATATATACAGATAGTCCTTGATTTATGACCACAATTTGGCCCAAAATTTCTGTTGCTAAGTGAGAAAGTTTTTAAGTGAATTTTGGCCCATTTTACAACCTTTCTTGCCATAGTTTTTAAGTGAATCACTGCAGCTGTTAAGTTAATAACCTGGTTGTTAAGTGAATCTGGCTTCCCCATTTGACTGTGCTTGTCAGAAGGTCTCCAAAACTGATCAGGTGACCCTGGGACACGGCAAGTGTCATAAATGTGAATCAGTTGCCAAACATCTGAATTTTCATCGTGAGGCCATGGGGATGCTGCAACAGGTATAAAAGTGAAAAAGGTCATAAGTCCCTTTTTTCAGTGCCGTTGTAACTTCCAATGGTCACTAAATGTAATGTTGTAAGTCGAGGAGTCTAAGCTGAAGAAGCTTCTTGGATGAGAAGTGAAACGTCTTCAAGTTAAAAAACATAAAGTCCAGTTACCTTTTGAAAAAGCATGTCATGTCCCTGTCGGAGTCTCAATCCGAGGAGGAAGATGAACAGCTGACAGGGAGGGGGAGTGTGGCTCCATTGGCTGTGGAGGAAACTGGGGAAGGGCAAAATCCGGCTGGGCAGACCAGGAGAGAGGTAGAACAAGGGAGAGGGAGTTCAGAGTAAGCCCCAGGCCCAACCCCTTCTTCATTCTAGGACATGCAGGGAGGAACGGAGAAGAGAGCAACGTAGGTTGTATGGCTTATGGGGAAGGAAAGGGCCCTGATTCCCTTCATTAGCCACACCTGGGAATGAGAGTTTAAAAGAGATGCATGCTGAGGACAGCAGCTGCTAGGAGCAAATGTTAGTTTATCTTGTGTTGACTTTGCTTATCTGTGTTCCTGGCATCTTCCCAACCGTGTTGATTTATTGCCGTGCCTTTATGTCTGGGATTATTGCTTCTGCCCTGTCAGACTGATTACCTCATTTTGCCTTGATTGGACTTACAGATACAGTTTTTGTTGACCGCGTTTTGGACTTGATTCTCTGCAGCCAAAGGCTGTTCGTGGGAGAGTTTTTCTCCAACCAGAAGGTAACCAGGACCGTGTGGGCAAAGTTGGAGTAATAAAGGGACGCCTACTGATTATCTGACTTTATTACCTTTGTGCCATGCCCCAGGTCATCACAAAGCACTTTTGGGATTCACTAGCAAAGATCTCAATCCCTTTCTTTAAAAAAAATCGAGATCCATTTCCCAAGCTCTGGCTTTTTCCTCTGCCTGTGATTCACTTGTTGAGTGACTTTGACTTTCTATTTCTTTTAAACAATTGGCAATTTCTTCCACTCGTACAGAAAAACAGAGTTGGAAGGAACGTTGGAGGTCTTCTAATCTAGTCCAACCTCCTGCTCAGGCAGAAATATATGCCATTTTGGACAAATGGGTGTCCGATCCTTTCTGAAAAGCCTTCAGGGATGGAGCACCCTCAACTTCTTCAAGCAGACCTCAGTTACTTAACTGATTAATTGTTCTAATTGTCAGGAAGTTCCTCCTTTGTTCTAGGTTGGTTCTCTCCTTGATTAGTTTCCATCCATCGCTTCTTGTTCTCCCTTCTGGTGCTTTGGAGAATAAGCTGACAATTAATGATGATCTTCAGAAGATTGATACCAAGGCAAGATGGTTCCTGTGCCCATGCGACTGAAGACCATTCCTTTTTAATATGATGCACATAAAAAAGGCCCAGGCCTTTAATCAAGTTAGCGTGTCCTCTCTTGTGATGGAACCAGGGGTGGGATTCAATTTTTTTTACTACCGGCTCTGTGGGCGTGGCTTGGTGGGCGTGGCTTGGTGGGCGTGGCAGGGGAAGGTTACTACAAAATCCCCATTCCCTCCCCACCCCACTAACCTGCTTTCCAGCTCCGTTCTCCTGTGCGGGACAACAAAAGAAGACCCAGCCAATTAGCTGGGATTAGGGAGGAAGAGAATAGATGGGGGCGGGGCCAGTCAGAGATGGCATTTGCTGGCTCTCCGAACTACTCAAATATCTGCTACTGGTTCTCCAGAACTGGTCAAAACTGGCTGAATACCACCTCTGCAACCCATCATGAAGACTATGCAAGCTCCATAGATGTGACTTTTGTTGAGCCAGGAAGCCAGAAGCCCAATGAAAGGGAAAATAATTTGGTGGGTTTTAGGAGAGGAGCCTAAATCCCAGCAAATCCATAAATCCATGCCCCTCATTCTCCTAATTCGCTGGCTTCTGGATATCTTGGCTCCTCTTTCCATCACTCTCTTCCTTCACAAGTCTTGAATGGAGGCACAAAAGATTAGGCATTGTAATCCTTCCGGTCTACAAGGGTTAAGGAAGATTGTGCTTGGACAAAGCTTTCTTGCAGCTGGGACTAGAGACCCATCCAGGAATACTGCCCTTTGCAGAGAACGCAGCACCTCAGCAATACAGATTGCTTTATTTGCCACCCACCCTCAATTTAGTCCTCACGTCTACCTGATAAAATTTGAGTTCAAAGCCTTGCAGGGTAATATCACCAGCACAGCATTATATGGACACTTAAAAAAATATAATGGTCTTTCAGAGCCCCCCCTCCAAATAAAAGGCCGGAGGGCTCTTCAATTATTAATCATTTGCTTTGCTTTCCAACTTTATAATGCAAGACCCTTAGAGGCAGAAAACACACCTCAGACTCAACGGAGAAATCAGACAGAAGACCAAACAGCGCCTCAGAGATCTTCTCATGCCACTTGCTTGCACGGTTCCCAAGAGTGGCAATCGAGATCATGAAAGTAGGATAGACGTCAGAGGTGGGTATTCAGCAGGTTCTGGCCAGTTCTGGAGAACCGGTAACGGAAATTCTGAGTTTTTCAGAGAATCAGTAAATGCCACCTCTGACTGGAGATTTTACAGTATCCTTCCCCTGCTACGCCCACCATGCCACACCCACAGAACTGGTAGTAAAAAAAAATTGAATCCCACCACTGATAGACGTTCCTCATTTTAGTCCTCTTAAGCTATGTAGATACTACAACTCCCAGGATTCCTAAACCTTGGCTAAGCTAGCTGGGAATTCCCAGAGCTATAGTTCCATTGGGAGGATGGATTGGGAAAGTAGCTAAAGGAGATGTATTATGTAAAACATAATACATGTTTTACATAATACATGTTCCTTGTTAAGTTATCCCATTACCTCCAAATTCTTTCTTTTAAAATTCTTTGCTTTTGCAATGAAAAAAAGGATGCTATTCCTGATTTGAGGGGGAAAAAATTAGACCATGCAGAGAATTTCCATACATGAGACCTTCTTCCAATCAATATTGAAACCAGAACTCGTATAGGATTTGAGTAATGAAATTCTGCAACCACACATCCCTTGATCTGGGAGAAGTCTTCCTGAGGACTCCTGGCTGTGTTGAACTTTTTTCCTATTTGCCTTAGCTAAGGAGATTAAGGTAACAAAGACATAAGGAATTTAAAATACCTTGGATGCCCTGGTTCCTTATTGCTTCCATCAAACCACATCTCCTAGTTCCGTTTTCATTCTTTTTGTCCAACATTATCTATCTGAGCTGAGGTGGCACAGTGGTTAGAATGCAGTACTGCAGGCTACTTCTGCTGACTGTTGGCTACCTGCAATTTGGCAGATCGAATCTCACCAGGTTCAAGGTTAACTCAACCTTCCATCCTTCCAAAGTGGGTAAAATGAGGACCCAGGTTGTTGGGGGGAATATGGTGACGTTTAGAGAGGGCTTTAAAGCACTTTGAAGTGGTATATAAGTCTAAGTGCTACTGCTAATTGCTTCAAGAAGCACATCTTGGCCTCGTGAATGATCAACATACAGATCTGTGTGAAAAATTTCATGCCAGCCTTAGCAACCACCTACATCACATGTTGCTCTGTCCAGTATTGTAGGCACTCCATGGATCAGTTGACTGGCTGGATGTTCTGATGAGCAGAGTTATTGTGCTGAGGAGAACAAGGATACTAAGGGACAAAGTATACCAGAAATCTCACTGTCTGCCCTTGCCTTTGGTAGCTTGCTATTGATGCTTCTACCTCTTTGTCTGTTAATTAATTGATTGGCAAATGGTAGAGTGTATGCACTCTCGTGCTGGAGATATTTGGGCAATGTATGATTGCAAGATGAGTGTGTATGCATGCAGGAGAGCAAGTCCATGAGATCAAGAGGAACCTAATTTCCACCTCAATTTTAGATTATCTTAAGTACTTGCTTAAGTTTCATAGGGAGCAGTGAGTGAGGGGACACTGAAGCAGTTCTCCTACTGTTCTTAATCTGAATGCAAGGAGAGATTTAAAATTGTTCTTCTGCTTTCTGCTTGAGATCCCAATTTTAGCCATGTTGAGAACCAATGTTCTGACCAAGTCTTCTGAGATCGTAATTACGCACACACTTATTTTAAAACCAAATCTTGTTTTATTGCAACACTGGGAATTATTTTCATTCCCAGCCGGTAATGAATCTCAAACAGTCCCTCAAGATAAGCACCCACCTTTCTTTCCTGTGAAGTGCTGCCAATAACAGAAAGGTCAAATGAACTAGAAGAAAAAACAAAGAGCTTCAAGAATGAATCTGAACCAAATGAATGACTTTACTTCCTGCAAAGGTTTCATCATCTTTGCCTGTTCTTTATCCCTTATGGGAGGGGCAAATCACCTCCCAGCCTTACTCCTGAGTCATCCTTTTGTTTTAGCTACTCTCACCTTCTAGCAGCTCTGCGCACACGAGCACTGGGAACAGTCTCCCCTTGTTCCTCTGCCTCACTGTTACCAGACTGCAGAGGCTCCAGAGGCAACATCCCACTCCCAGATGGTCCTGGCCCCATCTCTGCATTGGATGCAGGACCCTCGTCCGAGTCCTCTCCAGACTCCCTGACTGGTCCCCGTTCTTCCCCACTTTCGCTACCGTCTGCACAGGCTGCCGGCGAACCACAACAACCAAGAATGTAGTACTCCACATTTCAGTTTTTGAAGGCCATCTGTCTCCAATGCTCTTTTGTACTTTACAAACAAAAATCAGAAGATCCAGATAAAGAATTCAAAATTTTGAACAGTAATTGAAAATTGCAATCATATTTAGACTTATATACAGCTTCATAGAGCTTTACAGCCCTTTCTAAGCACTTTACAAAGTCAGCACATTGCCCCCAACAATCTGGGTTCTCATTTTACTGATCTCGGAAGGATGGAAGGCTGAGTCAACCTTGAGCCAGTCAGAATCAAACTCCTGGCAGTTGGCAGAATTCTCCTGCAATACTGCATTCTAAACACTGCGCCACCACGGCTCTTGAATAAAATAAAATAAAAGTTCTAAATTCCAGCTGCCCTACAACAAAGCACAAAGCAAGAAGTATCTGTTTCTACATTTGAATTCACTGAAGTCCAAAAAACCACCTTCAGAAGAACTGTAGTTCATGTGTAAGCTATAGTTCTGCTTGTATGTAGGTGTTGTAACCACTTCTGATGAAGGAAACACAATGGCAATTTTGCCACTTAGAAGAAGGGCGTCATAATGCTTCCCAGAAGTCCTATGAAGGAGTGCTTACTTACAACTTCATTGAAGCCAAGTGCCATCGGAAGCTCTTCATAGCCATAAAAAGCAATATTTTCCCTTTTCTATCACCAACTCCCCATGTTTTCAAGATAGCTCACTAATAGGCTGTTGTCTTTGGTTAAACATTCCTTTTTGACAACTGTCCTGGAACCACATCTCCTGGTGCCTGCCAGCTATGTTGAGTGGCAGCTCCCAAAATTGCCAGACAGCATGGCTGAATCTCTCTGTTTAGTTTAATTGGAAGCCACCAGCTTGGGGGACGCTGCCTTAGAAAGTCTTCAGAGACTCTGGATTTCTGTCTTACTGGGCAAAACCAAGCATTTTGCAGAATAATCAACAGAAGAAGTGGGGCGTGGACAAGGGAACAAGAGAAGCTAACACTAAAAGAAATGATCTGAAGAAGGAATGTAATATACACCGTATTTCCAGCCCCCAGCCCTAGTGCAATAACTTAAACAGCACAGATTACTACTTGGGGAAATAAAAGGAGCATAACTTTTAAACTTGAAAAAGCTCTCTTAGCTTGTAATCAATTGCAATAATCGGTGACAGTGATTTAGATGAAGATCAACTTTACCTTTCTTTGCTGATGACATAGAACTAGAAGCAATAAAAACTTAAGTGCATTTTGAAGGCGCACAACTAATGGATTGGATGTGGCACATGCCAGCATACAATGGTTGCAAAATGAATGGGATCAATCAAAATGAGTTTGACGTTCTAGTAGACTGAGAATTCCACGTTGGGTTACCTAATAGTTGTGAGGCTTGGCAGAGAGGCTGGGACCCTGCAACAGTTCCATAGTTCCTGCTGGCTCAAGAAAAGATACTGCCCAGCCTACTTTGACACCCAGTTGGCAGCTATGAGGTTCAGCCAGTGTGGCAAATAGAAAGTTATATTTTGTTCCCTTTCTGCATACTTCAGAACAATTTCACAATATAGTGTCCTTATTGTATCCTTTAGTATCTTGCCTTAGTATGATACTAAGTAGGAGTAGGATACTTCTCAAAGACATGATGCCAGTCTACAAATTGATAGGCACTCAGAATTAAGAAATGAAATGATGAAAGATGTATCATGATGTCTTGGAAAAAAAGGAGAGGATAGATTAAGTAGCTCAGGGCAGGGATACCAGTGGTGGTATGCTACCGGTTCAGACCGGTTTGGCTCAAGTTTAAAAAAGCCTCCATGATCAGCTGAGAGGAGGAAAGTAAGCCACAGAGAATCAGCTGAGAGGAGAAAGAAGAGAAAAGCGCAGGATTGGCCCTCCCACTGCCCCTGCGCTTTTCTTTATCTTCTCAGCTGATTGGTGCTGCAGGCCTCAGCTGGTGTGTAGAAAGCTGCTCAACACCACAGACAATACTGCTACCCTTCAAAAAGACCTTGACTATGTATCAGAATGGTCAAACAAATGGCAACTTCAAATCTCAACAAATAAATGATCTGTCCTACATATTAGCAAAAAAAAATCAGAAAATAAAATGCAGGCTGAATAGTCAAGACCTTGTTGATGATCCAAACTCTGTCAAGGATCTTGGAGTACTCATCTCTAATGACCTAAGTGCTAGAGCCCACTGTAACTACATAGCCAATAAGCCATTAAGAGTTGTTAACCTAATCTTGAAATGGATGCACAAAAAAAAGTGGTAAACCAATCGATGCACTGTATGTAAATTCATGAAGAAGGATATTTTTATGTTTTTTGTGGTATGTTTATGTTTATTTTGTTATATATATTTATGTTTATCTTGTTATTAAAAAATAAAATTAAAAATTAAAAAAACAGAGTTGTTAACCTAATCTTACGTAGTTTTTTCCTCTGGTAATATTACACTAATAACTAGAGCATACAAAACATTTGCTAGACCAATACTCGAATACAGCTCATCAGTCTGGAACCCACATTATGTATCTGATATTAACACAGTCCAGAAATATTTCACAAGAAGAGTTCTCCGTTTCTCTACTCGTTGCAGAAGGCTTTATGCCATCAGACTTGAAATTCTAGACCTAGAAAACCTAGAACTACGCCGCCTACGGTCCGATCTAAGTATAGTATATAAAATCATACATTGCAATGTCCCACCTGTCAATGAATACTTCAGCTTCAACCATAACAACACAAGAGCAAACAATAGATACAAAACTCAAGGTTAATCACACCAAACTTGATTGCAGGAAATAGGACTTCAGCAACAGAGTGGTCAATGTCTGGAATACTCTACCTGACTCTGTGGTTTCTTCCCCAAACCCCAAAAACTTTAACCTTAGACTTTCTACTATTGACTTCACCCCTTTCCTAAGAGGTCTGTAGGGGGCCTGCATAAGCACACGAACATGCCTACCATCCCTGTCCTATTGTTTCTTTTAGTTTTCTTATATATATCCATGTATTCATAACTATGTTTTTACTTATACCGATTATCTTGTAAGCAATTGACAAATAAAAATAAAATAAAAAAATAAAAATAAAAGGTGCGCCTGCGATCTCGGGACTGGTAGTGGAACAGGTAAGATCCCACTGCAGAGGGATACTATCAAATTCTACCACATTTGGACAACTGCAATGCTATTATTGATGTCTTCTGCCTCAAATCTTCTTTCTTTTCACCCAGCACCCCAAGTTTCCAGAGATAACTGGCCAACATTATCCTTTCAATTTCCCAGAATGCATTTAGGGAGCTTTATTCTGGGGCAGCAGGGGTTCCCGACCCTGGGCCATGGCCAGTACCAGATCACACCGCTTTCCTAACTGGGCTACAGAAGCGCCAGGTGAGCTCACGCATGCACACGTTTGCCTATTGCTTGTGCCAAACTATCCCCTGTCAGTCTGCTCCGCCATCCCCTGTCAGCCTTGCCACTCCAGTCTGCTAAGCGGTAACACTTGAGGAACACTATTCTGGGGCATTGTGGGAAATCAAAATAGCAATGACACCCAATATCCTGGTGTTGCTCAAAATAATACCACAGTAATTTCTAAAATCGGGAGTCCGCATTGAAGCAATCCAATGCTTCATAGATGAGAATAAATTCCATAGACATCATTTCTTTGTAGGGACCCCATGCATAGTCTGCAACGCATCAGACTGTACATTCATTAATGAGGATGGATGCTTTTTTTTTGCACAACATAACTCAACAGTAAGATACAAGCAGAAAATGTTTCACATGAAGGGACGGTATCAGTGGTAATTTCACAAGAATCTCAGGGCTGCACTGCAAACCTGAGTAATAATCCTGGGTTGTCATTATGAGACTGAGTTTTAGGGACCAAACTGCTTCTTTTTTATTTTACTACTTGTTTCTAGCCCTCATGGATGCAGGAAAAAGAAATGAAAAAGTGATGGCAGCATTGCTTAAAGGGTCTCATTTGGAACATATTATAAAACTGGATCATCAACATATTTAAATATCATTTATATCTTGCAGCATTATGGCCCATATTTGTACTTGATTGTTCTCTAGAGCTGCTGGTGCTGAGGATAAACAATATGTTTGTTTGCATATGGGATACAAAATTTACTATTATTTATGCCGGCCATAAATCGATCACCACAAAGTCCAGAAACACATTTTGATGCACTGAAGCTCCCGAATGTTATTGTCACTTCACATTTCACGCTACCGGCCTTCTACTGCAAAGCTTGTAAATGTGTATGAAGAGCTAATAACCAATTGGTTTTCAGATCAGTTTGGAAAAGCAGGTTACTGTAGAGACTTAATTGGGCTACAGAACCTTGTAACACACAATCCTACAATGTAGGATACAAGCTGAGAAAATTAACAGGTACACTGAGAGAATTGCCGTCCTGAGGTTATTGGTGTATCGTTGATTTTGCGCACATTATTACAGCAAGAAGAAGAAGTGATTTTCAAACAGAAATTTTAATCAAAGTGTTTTTGTAAGCCACTGCTTTTTTCATAATAAGAGACAGAAACTGTCTTTTCAGCCATTACACCCCCCCACGATTTAGGTGTATCTTCACATTAAAGGTGTTTTTATTTATTTTATTTGATTTGTCAATTGCTTACAAGATAATAGGTATAAGGATAAACATAGTTATGAATACATGGATACATATAAGAAAAATAAAAAGAAACAATAGGACAGGGATGGTAGGCACATTGGTGCGCTTATGCACGCCCCCTACAGACCTCTTAGGAAAGGAGTGAGGTCCATAGTAGACAGTCTAAGGTTAAAGTTTTTGGGGTTTGGGGAAGAAACCACAGAGTCAGGTAGAGAATTCCAGACATTGACCACTCTGTTGCTGATTGTTGTTGTTGTTGTGTTCTTCTCTTCACAGAAAAGATGTGGGAACAAATCCTTCGGGCAGAAGTAAAACTGTGCGCCCTCTCAGAGTTTCCTTAGCTTTGCCTTTTAAGCAGCAATATGAAAGAATTCAGGTTCAGTTTGACCTTTCCAGAAACAGACTAACTTTGAGTTCCACAAACATAATGAGTGCTTTGAATGTGGTGACACGTTCTCTCTCACATGCACACGATGTAGTCTAACAGCGTTTCTCAACCTTGACAGCTTGAAGATGTATAGACTTCAACTCCCAGAATTCCCTAGCCAGAGAAATAGAAGAGTGGAGTGTGCAGAGAGGCAGGTGACACTGTTCCCATAGGTACTGATGTTTCCTGGGGCATCTCTGAGCTCTTTCTACCACCTGACTTTTAAAGAAAGATTATCTTTAGTTACAGGAATGTATTTAGGCCTCAAGCAGATCTTATAGGCCAATTTAAAAAATAAAAAATGGTGGGTATCTGCAACATTTTATTTTATTTTGAAGAGTGCTCATTTATCAGGGGTTGTGGGGAAGCAAAGGCAAATTCAGATGGTAGGAAAGAAACCGAAGAACATTCACCACTATTGCATACTGAAGAATGACAAAGAAATTAGGAAAATTGGTGCTTTTTTATTGGCCATCATCACAAAGGCAATTGTTTTGTGAAAATGGCAACGTTGTGCTCTCAATGGTACAAAGGAGAGTATTTCTTAGTGGTTAGACTAGGAGTAGGGAAACCCAAATTCAATCCATCCTCAACCAAGAAAATTCATTACATAACTTTGGGTCTTTCTCTTTTAGCTGGCCCCAATTCACAGAATTATGGAGTAAAATAAACAGAATACCTATGCAAGTCACCTCATTTTCATCAAAAAAAAGTTGGGGTATAAAGCTAAAAAATAAAAAAAAATCTACTCAGTGCAGAAATCCAGATTAAAGCATGATAAATAATTTTCAATTAATTAATATTTGAGAGGAGGGGGGCAAGAGAAATGTGCAATCAGAGTTCAACTCTTCTAAAAGGTCCCAAACAAATTCTGGGGACTTCCTACCTACACCCCTATAGAGCTAGCCAAAAATAATGTCAGTCTGAAGCAGAGCAGAAAATCACATCCACAACCCCCTAAAGGTGCATAGTATCCATTTAAGGCTAAAATGATTTTTTTCCCCCTTACATTAAAACAAGTTTGATCTTGTTTATTCCATGCAGATTGGTTTATTTAATGATAGTCCTCAATGCTATATAGACAAGAAATGATACTATGTCAGTTATCTCATTTTTACCCTTTTACACAGGCAATAGAATGTAAGAGTTTTATGTCTCCCACACATAAGAATTAGAAGGAGGATGTAAGTGAGGCAATGCCAGAAGACAGTGGTGGCAGCAGGAACTGCCAAGTTACTACAATAAATACTGTAAGGAGGCAGGGAGCAAGGTGTGGTGATCCAAAGGTGTTCTGGGGAAAAAAACAGATCCACCTTTATACTTTATGGGGGGTTTTTTGCCCTGCGACTATACCATGCCTGGGCGAGTATTTTAGGCATCTTCAAATGCCAACACCACAAAGTGTTTAATTAATATATTAATTTTAATACACTGCCTAAGAATTTACTAAGCACCAAAAACCATCTGCCTGAAATGGCCATAATGGTAGGAATCAGCCATTTCTTTGGCCATATGAAACACTTTAATTAGTTTGGGCACCTTAATTAGTTTGGGCACTTGCAGAAAACTTTTCTACAACCTGCTTTGCTCAGTTTACATATCTTTAAAAGAAAAAGTATATGTGCTGGTCTTAGTGTATGCCTCTAGATTTTTCACTGCTGACAAAAGTGGGAGATGTTTTATCTCAGCCACGTCTTCTTCTTACTGTAGTCAACATGTCAAGACATGCTACATTTAGGACTTTTTGTGATAAAGATATTTTTAACCAAACTGTCTCATTTTTATCTGTAGATAACCATATTAGAAAAATCAGCTGGACTGACATCGGCAAAACTCTTTCAGGATTGCAACTGGGATTGAAAGTTACTTCCATATCTGTTTTATATCCACCTCTGCTTAGGACATGCTTTATAACCCCTTAAGCATTCAATTCCAGGGGTGTCAAACCCATGGCGTCATGTTGTCACGTGACGTATCGTGACTTTTCCCCCCTTTGCTAAACCGGTGGTGGGCGTGGCCAGCACATGATGCAACTGGCCCGCGGGCCATGAGTTTGACACCTCTGGATTAAACAGTATGAAATGCCTTGCTGAATCAAGATACCCTTGAGCAGTTCCACACCAGGTCCTTGAATTAGAGTTCTTTAAAAAAAAAAAAATCTTGCATCATCCTCATCATCATCTTCCAAGCTCTTTTTCCCTAATGTTGAACATATTTTGACAATCATCTATAGATCTTGTCTTACACTGCATTCCTAAATACACTGCCTATGCAGAAGCCTTCAGTGAACAACATGAAATTTAGATCTTAATGAATACACAGGTTTGTATGTTAAAGGGACACTACCTGGAGGCAAGTGATCTCCTCTGATGAAGTAGTACATTTTCAGAAGTTAGCCATGTTAGTCTGTTGCAGAAAAAAATTGTTTTGGTTGTATTATGATTTAAGCATTTGTGGCTTGCCATTAATTTCATTAAATTATGGTGCTGACATAAGAACATTTCTATATACACAATTATGGGTTGTGAAGGAAGGACAAAAAGGGGTGGAATGAGAAGAAAACTCTTGGAAGGACTACCCCTTTTAAGCAACTTCGGTAAAAATTCTTGGCTCTCGTTTTGTATTTGAACTAACTTAAATCTTTTTTTTTTAAGTTTTATTTTCTAGTTTTTGCTCTTACAACTACACACACACACAATCCAGACAACTGTTCTCAGACTATACAACCTGTGGGTAGACTGTCCTATGTTGTTTCAACTGGAGATCCATTCATTCTGGATTATTAGGCAACTATCATCCTATCAAAGATAGTCAACCAGCATCCATGACTCACTGAGATCTGATTACAAATTAGCGTGATATCTCTGAAGCAGAAGAGCTGATATGCCAGGGAAGAAGATGAGGGACATGTGTGTGAGGTATTTACAGCAGCCTTCCCTAAACTGTTGTTTTTTCAAATATAATGGACCAGAACACACATCATCCATATTTGGAGGACACAGATTTGGATGGGCTTCATTAAGGTATTAAATTCAGTGCTGAGATATCAGGCTTAAATATTTACTATCTAAGAGAGCTCTAGATGAGCAAATTGCCCATTTCTGAATGTAATCTAACTCATAGGGCTGTTAATTAGCAAACCTTCTGGAAAGTACTCTAAAGCCACAATTTAATGAACATTTAGAGGAAAGAGAAGTCCGTTAAAGTCAAATATCTGTTAAATCTGACTTTATATAATTGATGTCATTTTGCATAATGATACAATTAGCATATCTTTTTCATTTAGTTACCTCCTTTGTGTCACACAGATATAAATTGACACAATGTAAAACGCCAATTATGTCATTAC
Organism: Pseudonaja textilis; assembly: GCF_049901715.1. Lineage (NCBI taxonomy): Eukaryota > Metazoa > Chordata > Lepidosauria > Squamata > Elapidae > Pseudonaja > Pseudonaja textilis. The sequence goes on from NC_141990.1 coordinate 144,380,901, forward strand.
AGAAGTAATGCGAATTTGTGAAATGGCATTAAAATATATCTCATTATGCAAATGATACATATTTATGTGTTGCTTTCTCAGCTATTACATTCATATTCCACCTTTAGTACAGGGACTGAAGACAAGATACATAGCACTCTCACTGCCTGTTTTTCTCCACAACCTGTGTGGTACATTGGATTGAGGAGCACTGATCCAGATTATGCAAAAATGTCAGTTACTTTATCATGCAAATGAAACAAATTACATTGATTTTCCCAATTGTATGAACTACCTCTGGAACGACTGACTTTATTCTTTGGAAATGAAGTCAAAAGTAAAATTCTGTCCACTGAATCTGAAGTCAGCTAAATAAAGTTCCCAAGAACTGAGATATTACACTTGGCAATGTAAATCACCATGAACTTTACAGTAGAAAGCAAGATTATTATTTTTTGGGGGGCGGGGGCAATTTCCACTTGCACCTAACAAGAGGACAATGACAATGCTTTTTTTCCTGCCTTCTTCCCAGCTACAATAGGGTTAAGTCATTCTTAGTTAACCTAGTATTAAACAATAGTTTCCCCTTTAAGCCAACATCAGAAAAGAGTCTCAAGCAACATACAATATTCCAATGTTTTTCAATCTTGCCAACTTTAAGATATGTTTAACATGGGTGGCTGGGGAATTCTAGGAATTAAAGTATATATATATGAATTAGGAATTAAAGTATATATATTTTAAATTTGCCAAGGTTGAGAAACATTGCAATATTCCATTCTGCCTCTTTCATTACACTGGACCCAAAGTCAGGTGAGCAGGGATTGGTATTACAATGACACTTCTGAATTTGATCTTCCACAGCATTGGAAGAGGGGTAGAGGGACCTGTAACTCAGTCTTCCAGCAGTGCTGTAGCTGAAATTTGGTTTTCCCTCCAACCAATAACATGCACAAGAAGGAGACCGCCCACGCAATCACATCGCTTACCACGTGCTGCACGTGGCAAATCAGAACAGCCCTATTTGGCAGTGAGCTAAAGAGGCCGGGACCAGGAAAGAGAGCAGTAAAGTCCTTACTGGTGTACTTTCTACTGACTCAAGGCTGGGCAGACAACAGCGGGGAAAGGCAGATAGATGAAGCGAGGCCTAATTAAACAAAGAAGAAAAACGTCCATGTATTATTTTCTCTATTTGCTATCACTTCCCCAAGTTGGAGGTTGGCTCCCGACCAATATTAAAGTGGTATAAAAATTCAGCTGCTCTTTAGACCCTTAATTGGACTATCTGAAACAGCAGTTTGAAGTTCACTGCTCTCAGAGGCCACAAATGCTTGTAGTTTATTATTACTATTACTACATCATTACTACTTTGTTGGGAGGGGATGTCCCAACGTGTCTTTAGCTTGGTAGAATATGGCCAAATAAAAAAAGAGAGAGGCACCACAATCAGCCTAGCGAGAGCAACTCAAATCCAATCTCTGCAGGAGAACATCCAAAGACTTATTGCCAACCTATATGTGGACTCTTCATGAGGACTCTTTGGGTGGGACAAATCCCACCCAAAACTGTTATGTCCTGAGGACTCTAGGAGTTCTCACTCAGGTCCATCCACTTTGCGGGGGCGTTCTCCCCTTCACTCATTGGTTGGTCCTTCCCAGCAGCCAGCTATAAAAGCAGGCTGCGGGGTCCAACCCGTTGCTGATCGCTGCGAGCCAGTTCCAGGCGTGGCAAGCACGGTCAGCCCTTTATTGTTATAATAAAGTATTGTTGCACTCATGCTCTGGTTCAGCCTCTCTTTTCCCAAACTTAACACTGGCAACGAGGATGGGATGGCTACCAGAAGCACCATGCAACCTCTGAGTCACTAGCCGCCGATCCGCAGCCAGAGAGAGCGATCGGCCGGCGATAAGAGCAACGCTGATCCGCAGCCAGAGAGAGTGGTCAGCAAGCAAAAAGAGCAAACAAAAAGAGCAAACGCTGGTCCGCTGACAGAGAAAGCGGCCAGCAAGCGATAGAAGCGAACACTGATCCGCAGCCAGAGAGAGCGGTCAGAACGAAAGTTAGAAGCATCTGTAGCCGCTTGTTAGCCCAGCTACAGGGAAAGTGAAGCGCTGCGAGCCGCAGCCGCTCATTGTTTAGGCGCGAAATTCAAACGGCTGTCATTTGAATTTCAAACCTAAAAGGCACAGCACGGTGCTGTAGTCAAGTCACTGACGCCCACTCAGGCGCGAATTCAAACGCCGCCAACGGCTGACGGCCAAACGTGGCTAACCCAGAGAGAGAGAGAGGATTGCGAAAAGCCTCTCCAGAGCTGAAATCACTTGCCTGCCACAGGCACTAGAACATTTTTTCTGCTGCCCCAGAGAGATTTTGTCCACAGGTTGTTCTACCGGCCCCATCACCATGAATTCCAATCCAGTCTTCCCAGCGTTCAAACCGGATGAGGAGAAGTGGGAATCATACAAGAACCGTTTTACCCATTATATCGATGCAATTGGGCTGGCTGATGCTGGAGAGCATCGGAAAAAATCGTATTTCCTGATCTACTGTGGGGCCATCGTCTTCGATACTGCCACAGCCCTCGTGGCTCCACGTGAGTTGAAAAACGTTCCTTGGTCAGAGCTACTTGAAATCCTCACTAACCACTATTCTCCCAGGCCCTCACAGATTGCCAGGAGATTCACCTTCCGTATGAGGAAGCAAGCGGACAAGGAGACCATCAATCAGTATATGGCCACCCTCAGAACAGCAGCATTGCATTGTGGGTTTGGAACCTACCTGGAGGACATGCTCCTCGATCAACTAGTCTGCGGGGTCGAGGACCTACACCTTCAAAGGCGCCTCCTCGCGAAAAAAGACCTCAATCTCGCACAAGCAGTCGAGGAGGCCTTAGCAGCAGAACTGGCAGCGCACTCAGCCACCGAAATCCATGGCCCGACTGCCAAGCTGACGTCAATTCCAGTCCACTCCGAGGAGGTGGTAGCAGAGGAATCCCTGAGTGATGAAAACGACGTCCACCGCCTCTCCAACGACAGACGGCCGCAGGTAGGAGCCAAACAAGAAAACATCGGTCCACCCAAGCACATCACCCTGTGCCTAGCCTGTGGTGGATCTCATCTGAGGGCCACCTGCAAGTTCAAAGGAGCCACCTGCAATAACTGCCATAAAAGGGGGCACATCGCGAGAGTCTGCCAAGCCCCTCAAAGCTCAACACAAAAGCACCCCCCCTTCTCACACTCGGGGTCGCAGAGGCAAGTATTGAACTGTCGCACGCACCACCATGCCAAGCACACTTGCCACACTGTTAGTAAAATCTCTCTCTCCATTTCCTTAGAAGGTAAACCGTGCCCCATGGAGGTTGACACAGGGTCAGCGCTCTCAATTATCTCGTGGAACACCCTCAAGAGGCTCCAGCCCAGCCTGTCCACTAGCCGGCTCCAGAAGTGCCAGTTTAGCCTGAAGGACTACCAGGGAAGACCATTCCTGTAATCGGCAGAGGCAAGTTCCTTGTCAATTTTAGAGCTTTTAAAGGTCACCTACCTCTAGTGGTAGTTAACGGCAATCTCCCTACCTTATTGGGGCTCGATTGGTTTCCCCATCTCGGCCTAGGGCTAACAGGAGTCCATGCTGTCTCAACCTCAGACACTGACTCCTTATTCGCTGATTACTCAGATGTATTCAGCGATGAGCTGGGGTGTTATAACGGTACCCCTATATCATTCTCAGTCGACCCCCAGGCAGTCCCAATCAGGCTAAAACCGCGTAGGGTTCCATTCGCTATTCGGCCAAAACTAGATGCTGAATTGGATAAACTATTAAAACAAGGGGTCATTGAGCCAACAGATTTCGCCAAATGGGAGACGCCCATTGTCACACCCCTCAAAAAAGACGGTAGCCTGAGAATTTGCTCGGATTACAAGACCACAATCAAGAAGTTTCTACAAGTTAGCGCTTACCCAGTGCCTGTCATTCAGCATTTATTACACACTTTTGAACCTGGCAGCATTTTTGCCAAATTGGACATGTCTCAAGCGTATCAACAGTTCCCTGTTGACAACCAAACAGCGGAACTCCAGACCATTGTCACTCACAGGGGTGCTTTCAGATGCAAGCGTCTCCAATTTGGCGTAAGTGTTGCCCCAGGTATCTTTCAATCCCTCATGGAGCGGATTTTACAGGGCCTCCCTGGAGTAGTACCCTACTTCAACGACATCTTAGTCTCGGCCAGGGACAGACCCCAACTCTTCCAGAGAGTTCGAGCAGTGTTAGAGAGGTTCAGACAGCATGGCCTCAAATTGAAAAAAGAAAAATGCGCCATTGCCACTAGACAGGTGGACTTTCTGGGTTATAAAATTGACGCCTCAGGCATTCACCCCTGGAGTCCAAGGTTAAGGCAATTCACGAGGCACCCACTCCAACCTCCAAAACTGAACTACAGGCCTTCTTGGGGCTATTGAACTTTTACGCGTCCTTCTTGCCCCATAAAGCATCAGTAGCTGAACCCCTACACAGATTACTGGATAAAAAGTCACCTTGGCACTGGGGGCACAAAGAAGACCATGCTTTTCACGCCAAATCATTACTCACGTCAGAGGCGGTACTTATTCAATTCGACCCCAACCTTCCTTTAGTGCTGGCAGCAGACGCATCCCCTTTGGAATTGGGGCAGTATTAAGCCACAGGCTTCCCAATGGCGCCGAGGCTCCCATTGCCTTTTTTCTCCAGGACGCTCTCTGCAACAGAGCGTAATTACAGCCAGATCGATAAGGAAGCTCTAGCAGCTGTTGCAGCAGTGAAAAATTTCACGAATTTCTCTTTGGCCATTTTTTCGAGCTGGTCACAGACCACAAGCCCCTCCTGGGTCTACTAGCTGGGGACAAACAGACCCCTCAAGTCCTTTCTCCTAGGATGACGAGATGGACCCTCTTCCTAGCAGCCTACTCCTACAGACTCATACACCGCCCAGGTAAAACATTGTCCCACGCTGACGCTCTCAGCCGCTGTCCCTTGCCGGCTCCGGCTGAAGACCCTGCTCCTGTCCACGCTCTTTTCGAGGTCACCCAATTGGACCTCCCCATCACTGCCCTTGACATTGCTGCTAAAACCAAGGCAGACAAAACGCTCGCCCAGGTGCTCGACTGGGTGAGGAGGGGGTGGCCGGGTGGCAATGTTGAAACCAAATTCACACCTTTCAAGACCCGCATGCAGGAATTGTCCAGTTTGCAGGGCTGTCTACTGTGGGGCACTCGAGTGGTCATCCCGACCTCACTGCGTACCCGAGTTCTGGAGGTGTTGCACGAGGGACACCCGGGCATCGTGAGAATGAAGGCATTAGCACGCAGCTACGTGTGGTGGCCGGGCCTCGACGAGGACATCGCTAGATGGGTAAGCTCCTGCAACCCCTGCCAGGAATCCTGTCCAGCTCCTCCTATTGCCACTCCTACTAAATGGGAGAGCGCCAGCGCTCCGTGGTCCAGAATTCACATCGATCTGGCCGGCCCTTTGCATGGGAAGATGTTCCTAGTGGTCGTGGACGCCTATTCTAAATGGATTGACGTAGCACAGCTATCCACGACCACCACACAAGCAATCACCAACGTATTAACACGCCTGTTTGTAACACACGGGCTACCCGACTCCATTGTCTCCGACAATGGCCCACAGTTCGCATCAACTGAGTTCAGCCGTTTCGCTGCCAACCTGGGTATCCGCCACATTTTCACAGCCCCATTTCATCCTGCCAGTAACGGATTGGCTGAAAGGGCCGTCAGGACCACTAAAGAAGCCCTGGCTAGGTTCAGCAAGGATGACTGGCATCACAAACTCTCGCGTTTCCTGATGAGCCAGCATTCAACTCCATGTTCAGTCACCAACAAGTCCCCAGCTGAGCTCCTGATGGGCAGGCGTCTGAGGACTGTATTGGACAGACTTCACCCACAATACTGCCCTGACTCTCCCCTCGCTTCCACTCGGGGTTAGACATTTTATCTTACAGGAGCCAGTATTCGCGAGGAACTTCGCTGGAGACCCCCTGTGGATTCCGGGCGAGATCGTGGCCATCACCGGACCAAGGTCGTATCGGGTCAGACTGGAGGACGGCCGGGTCTGGAGAAGGCACCTGGACCAGCTGCGGAGGCGTCTCAACACCCACACTAGCAGGGACCCAGAATCACAAAGCGACGGGAGGTCTCAGCATCAACCCCACATCCACATCCTTCCCGGCGACCAGTGCACACCAACAGTCATTCCAGAAAGCCCGAACACGGACAGCGGCGCCCAGACGGCGGACCAGACCGATCCAGTCTACGGGAGCACGTCCCCAGTGACCAACCCTACGAGTCCCGGGCCTGCCCGAACCGAGGGGCATGTTGGTGACACTTACCCGGCTCTGCCTTCCCAGACAGACTCTGAACGGACAGTCAGCGTTCCAGAGCTGCGCCGTTCCGGGCGCCAACATAAACCTCCTGCCTACCTCAAAGACTATGCGTGTTCGCATCTGGGGGGAAGGGGTGTTATGTCCTGAGGACTCTAGGAGTTCTCACTCAGGTCCATCCACTTTGCAGGGGCGTTCTCCCCTTCACTCATTGGTTGGTCCTTCCCAGCAGCCAGCTATAAAAGCAGGCTGCGGGGTCCAACCCGTTGCTGATCGCTGCGAGCCAGTTCCAGGCGTGGCAAGCACAGTCAGCCCTTTATTGTTATAATAAAGTATTGTTGCACTCATGCTCTGGTTCAGCCTCTCTTTTCCCAAACTTAACAAAAACAGAAGCCGTTTGGACAGATTCCACCATGTTTCTCCCCACTGGTATTCTAGTAGAGCTTTTAGCTCTACTAGAAATACCATTGAAGGTTCTCCTTCACTTCTCTCAGTCTGGTGATCATCTGTCTATTAAATCTCCAGTTCTGGGTATTAGCTGATTCCCAAGCTCAAAAAACTGTTATACAAAAGGGGAGGATCCAGTTGGACAGAATCAGACTTTCTCACTGCCCAATGAAAGTTGGTCCTGGGGAAGTGTGGGCATGACGGCATCAACCTAAAATGACCACGTCTACTTGGTTGTTCTCACCCCTTCATGTCATCTCACAGAACAATCGGTCAAGTTCTTCAAACAATACTGTTTGAGTGGGGGAGGAAAATGAAGCTTTGATTATGGGTTTTGCTGATTAGCTAGGTTTGTTGTTATAGAAATGGCTAGTATGTGTATATATAAAAAGTGTATATATAAAAGTAAAAAGGTGAGGTTTTCTGTTGCTACCTTATTCTACTGTACCAAAAGGAGTCAGAAGTCAATGCTTTTCTTCCCCAACCCTCCACTTTCACCCTATACTTCTCTCTCTTCCCCTTTCTTCCCTTATTTCCCCCTTATTTTCATTTTTCTTTGTACTTCTGTATTTTATATTTGAATAAACTAATAAAACATTAAAGCCAAAAATATATATATCAAACAATACCGACTTTAAAACTGGCATAGATAGCTAGATGTTTAAGGAGAAATATATATATATAATACTGGAATATCTCAGGTGAATTCAACATGGCTCCAAGAATAAGTTGGAGACAAATAAGACAGCATCATGGGAATGCAAGAGAAAGGGGGGAAAAAAGATTGCTAGTTGGTTTGCTCTGGGGTTTTATGCAGGTGGGGAAAAGTCCCAGGGTCAGGTTTGTTTGTTTTTTTTCTTTTTTTATTATAGTATTACACAACTTGATACATTGAACGATTGTATTTCAATGGAGTAATGTTAGTATAATGTGATTAAAAATATTAATATTCTATTATTTAAAAAGCTTAAACTATTGAAAATGAAAAAGTATCAGTACCAATTGCCATTTAGGATGTCAGTATCATGGATATGAGATTATTTCACTTTTCATCCGAAGCTGAATATAAGATTTTTTTAAAAAAAAGAATGTCTGCAATTCACATCAAAGTGTTAGTTATATAATTATTATAATAAAATCATTCTGTTAAATAAAAATAATAATTTTAAAAACCATTAATTTGTGCCTCCTCTTTTTATGTTTGCTGATTTGCAATATTTTTAAGCATTCAGGCTATCTTAAAAGCCAAACTTTAGGAGATTATGTGTTTTAGATATAAAAACCATTCTGCTTAAATTTAGTTAAATTTCTATTGGGTTTGTATATTGTTTTAATATTGTTGCATATTCATGGTTGACTTTTTTTCTTCTGGTGTTATTCTGACTTTGGAATCCTCTCTCTAATTCTTAGTCTTCATCAGGAGTCTTCAAACTTGACAGCTTTAAGACTTGTGGACTTCAACTCCCAGAATTCCTTCTCCAGTCATGTTAGTTCAGGAATTCTGGGAGTTGAAGCCCAGAAGTCTTAAACTTGCCAAGTTTGAAGACCCTTGGTCTTGGTGCTCCAGCATATTCTGTGCCTACCAGAAGCTTAGGAAAAATCACTTGAAGCTCCCAAATCAGTAATTTAGGGAAATTGATGTAATTTATATTAATCATTTACAGAACTTTTGGAATTAGAAATCTGAATGTCCAGACGGGTCTTCAAATGAGGTTCATAACAACCAAAATATTGGTTCTTTTATATGTTTGTCTCCTTAAAATATCTTTGACAAGCTTTAGTTTGCAATCGCCTTGTTGCTAGAGGTGAAATTCAAGAGTTGTACAGTACCCACATGACTGGGGCTTATTTATTTTTTCTTACACCTACTGTAGACCTGAAATTGTATTATGACTTTACATGGCTTATATCAAGGATGCATATACTCTTCTGAATTCCTAGTATTTGGAATTTATCGTAACATCAATAAATGTTACAGGTAAAAAATAGGTTATATATTGTAATAGAACCTAAAAACCGTATTCTTTAGTGAAGAGCAAAATGACAAACTAGACCAAATTAGTGTAATAAGTGACCTACCTAGAATGCTATTCAAAACACACTTACTAGTGGGGAAAATCTCAATTGAACATTCTAGGCATCGTTCTGAAATTCTAGGGATTTTACTTATTTTTAGTTCAAGACTGAGATGGGTGTAAAATATTGTGTGATAAAGAATTCTATGGGTTGGGTCAGGCAATTTGCAGAGCTTATTGGCTTTTATTAGCTAAACATTCCATCATCTATATTACCCTGAATTCCAGTTACAGAAGCTTCTGACACTGATTGATTGACTGATGGAGTAGTTTAGTAGCTAGCTAGGGTATTCTGATTCTGTTAGGGAAGAAGATCCTCCATTTTGGTTGGAAGTATAGCTTTATTCAAGAGCGTATTCAGACTAGGAGAATTTAGGAGTGTAGGAGAAAATAGGACAGGGAGCTGATTGGCAAAGACGACAGAGAAAGAGTCTCCTAAATAAAAGGGTGGATGAAGACAATAAGTGCTGATGAAGAAAGGCAATGAGAAGAAAAGAGACAACTTCAGAAGACATATGTAGGGTAATTCTAGAAGTTATGTATGTGTACATGTCAAAGTGGATTATACATCAGCTCACTTCACCAATCCAATAGATTATTTGTTGCCCAAGTAATGCATAACATGATTATTTGGAGACCAGAAGGGGTTTTAATCCCCAACAGCCAAGAATACAGTGGAATATTCTCTTTGGTTTGATCATAACACATACATAACACATAAACACACACACACACACAGTCTCTATGGCCATGCAGACCCTGAAAACGCATATTGTTTTGATGTTCCTGCATCTGTCATAGTTTTTCTCCCGGGAGAATTCTGGGTAATGGAGTGTGGGGAAGGGGTGGAGTGCCCAAAACCATTTTTTAATCTAATTTCTAGAATTCCTAATGACAGAAAAGGGAGAATGACTAATAAAAAGGCCCTCAACCAGCTTTCTCACATTTGATGTGTTGGATTAGATTTCCATATTATAGTTCCAACATCTGATCCAGCAGTGAATGATGCTGTATGGCCTTGTTTGCACTTCAATTTGCTTTCAATATGCAGCTTTTACCTTTCTGAAGGCTGCCAGCAACAGGAAGCATGTCTGTGGCAAAATCTTTTTTTTTTTAATTTTTATTGGTTTTTAAAACAAACATGAACAAACAAAACACAAAAACATCAAGCCATCCTCCATATATATACATACAGTGCGCCAGTTGGTCCACAAATGGTTTTGTGCTTCCATTTCGCAGTCCCCAATTGCAACTACATTATATATACTCTCATACTCTCAATCAAACATTAAATACATTAATATCACTATTAATCAATCATTTGACTATACTGTTATTCATTCATGTCTCATGAAACAATCTCATTCTACTCAATTTGTTTTACAACGGTTCATATCATCATCCCAAATCTATCCCAAAATCACTCCGTAGATATAATAAGAAAAGAACACATCTCTATATATTCACCATTTTCTAAGAATCTACATATTTCATTACTATATTTTATTGTCTAACCATTGATAGAATAGATCCAAAATTTTATAAAATTGTTTATCATCTTGTTCTCTAATTTCAAATGTCAATCTACTCATTTCAGCACACTCCAACACTCTCTTAATGATCTCCTCCTATGATGGTGTTTTCTCATTTTTCCAGTTTTTAGCAAATACAATCCTAGCCGCTGTTAATACATTTACAATCAGGTATTTCAAGTCTTTACTATATATTTCAGGTAAAATTCCCAATAAAAATATCTCTGGTTTCAAATCTATATGCTTTTTTGTCATTTTTTCCAACCACGTGTGGATTTTAATCCAATATTTTTTAGCATCAGCACATGTCCACCACATATGGTAATATGAGCCAAGTGTCTGATGACATTTCCAACATTTTTCAGATTTGTTCTTGAACATTCTTACTATTCTTGTGGGGGAAAATGCCACCTGTAAAACATCTTATACAAATTTTCTTTATATGCTGTTGACATTGTCATTTTATAATTTTGAGACCACAGTTTTTGCCATTTCTCTAGATCAATCCCATATCCAAAATTCTTCCCCCAAGCAATCATAGTTTCTTTAACTTGTTCTTCTTCTAGTTTAATTTCTAATAAATATCCATACAATTTTTTAATCACCTTTTCATCAGTACCTGTCAAAATCTTATCTAAGTCAGTCAGTTTATCCTAGAAATCTTCTGTTTTACAATCTTTATCATACCTTGAATGTATTTGCACATATGAAAACCAATTCATCTTTATACCTTGTTTCTCTAATTTTTGCATAGATTTAAGTTCACCCTTTTCATTCACTATTTCACCATATCAAACTGTTTGTTCCTTTTTGTATATTATAGGATAAGAAAATGCTTCAATAGTCGATAACCAGACTGGAATTTTCAAATAACATTGTCTTTTAATCTTCTCCCAGTTTAACCACAGAGACTCCCGTATATAATGTCTTCTAAAGTACCCCTGTGTTTTAGTTCCTTTATACCATAAAAAAGCATGCTGGCAGAGCTGGCGTCGCGACGATACGGCATGCGATCTTGGAGGTCTGAGATCACTGCCGATATCTTTGCTCCTGGATGGTCCAAAGAGATGGTGAAAGTAAAGAGCGCGTCCTGTCAATCCCAGGGATATCGCAAAGTCCCTGGTAGATCCAGGAGAAGCTCTTTTTGCCAGCGGCAAAGAGGCAGCCATTAAAGCTGCTGAAGTTGGGACAGCTCCGAAATGAAAGAGAACGGAAAGAGAGAGTGTGCTGGTTTGGTGAGAACTTTTTCTTTATTTTAAGATTTGAAAAGACACCCTAAAGAAAAGAAAGAATCTGTAAAAGTTTTGACAGAAGTGACTAAGCGGCAATTTTAAACAGGAATGTCAAAGTAACATTTTTATTTTTATTTTCTCATTGCTGGATTTCTTTCACACGATCTTATATTTTGAAACTGGACTGGTTTTTTCTCTTCTTTTATCTCTTCTTTTTTTCCTTTTTGATTTTATAATATTTTAGGCTAGAGACTCCCTTTTAGTTATTTTTTTTTAAATATCTTTTTCTTTTTTTAATTAATTCTTATTATATTTTGCTTGGAAAAGGAGTGAGAGAGATGAGAAGAGAAGAGAATACCAATTCCTGACTAAAATGCTACTTTAAAGAGAGGTGAATTATAGATGGCTGATTCCAGAAGGTTTAATGTTCACATGGCAAGAACAGAGATATAGAATTGACTCAATTGAGAAAGCTGAATCATTTTACACGGAATTTTTTAGAGGGAAAGAGGAAGAGGCAGAAAAAGAAATTTCACTAATTGAATTCCAAGAGGACTGCCAAATGACGACTGAAAAAGAAGAAGGTGCAGTAAGTGGAAAGGTGGAAGCCAAAGAACAACGTGAACCAAGATCTATGAGAGCTGTTAAACCTGACTACAAAATATAACCATGGAAGAGAAAAAATTGATTACAATTAATATAAATGGACTTAACTCAGCTGTTAAAAGAAGGAAAACCTTCCATAAATTAGAGAAATTAAAATTTGATATAATCTGTCTGCAAGAAGTACATATTAAAAAGTAATATGAACAATTGTTGATACAGCCAAAATTAGGGAAAATATTTACTTCTTTGACACAATACAAGAAAAGAGGAGTGGTTTTATATATTAAAGATATTATCCCAGCGAAATTGATTTATACTGACGATGACGGAAGAATACTAATGGTGGAAATAATGGACAATAATACAAAAACACTCCTGATTGCAATCTATGCCCCGAATGACAATCAAGAAGAATTTTATAAAAAATTACATATGAAAACAATTGAACTGGACTATGCTAATATAGTTATGATGGGAGGTTTTAATGGAATTGTAGACAATAAACTGGACTATACAGCACAGAAAACAATAAAGCAAATCAGAAAGACCCTCCCTAAATCTTTTTTTAAAATGGTAGATGAAATAAACTTAAAAGATACATGGAGAAAAAGAAATGCTAAAACCAAACAATACCCCTTCTACTCAAATAGACATTTATCATAGTCCAGAATAGATATGATATGGATGTCAACAGAATTGTTAACTAATATTCAAGAAATAAATATTGAAACAAGTACTTGGGCAGATCACAATCCAATGACAATTAAATGGAAAGGGCAAAGAAGAAGATCTAGATGGACGTTAAATAATACTATTTTAAAGGGAAAAGACTTCACACAGTGGATGGAGAAAGAATTGGCTTTTTTCTTTAGAGAAAACAAAAAAGAAGATACATCAAACCAGAACGTATGGGATACAATGAAGGCATATGCCAGAGGCTTGATAATAGACTATACAAGGAAAAGAAATACTATGCAAAGATTAGCCTCTAAGGCATTAGAGGATGGGTATAAAGGACTTGAAAAAGAGTTACAGAAAATGCCACAGAAAAAGGACATTAAGTTAAAAATGGATATAACCAACATAAAATGGGTCTAATAGAAAAAGAAGAACTAGCACAGAAAATTAGAGGTGCTAAACAGAACTACTTTGAAGATGCAAATAAACCAGGTAGATGGTTAGCATATAAATTGAGAAAGGAGAAAGAATCAAGGAAAATATTGCAATTAATAGACGACCAAGGCCAAGTTTGCTACGGTAGTAAAGAGAAGAAGGATATCATATGAGACTATTATGGGAAACTATACACACAAGAGAATATTGATGAGGAAAGAGTTAAACAGTATTTACAGAAAGGCAAAATCTTTTTAAAACATCTGGGCTTGAAAGATTACTTTCTCCAGCAAGAAACATCCTGTCTGAGATGGATCTGATGGCAGAGATCCAGTGATCAATGAAACAAAAGAAATGCAGTTGATTGCAAGAGGCCTGGAATCCAGGCACCTGGGGAAATGTTTGGGTTACAAGTGCTTAAGAAGCACAAGCCCCCTTTATAGTTTGAAAGATCTAATTCCTGCCACAGAAAATGGGGATGGCAAGAAGAAAAGGGAGACATTTGAAAACATCATCTCTCTATTCTGTGTAAATGCTCCCTCACTTTTTCCTTCTTCAGTTCTTCAGGATCAACAATCTAGTTGTTTGTTAAAGGACATAGTAGGTTTTGTAGGAAATGGAAAACAAATAAAGTATGCATTACATTCCCAAAATCTGATGCTCTCCATATGTGTTGAACTATACTTTTTATCATCCAATGTAGAAGTGGTATCCAGCCAGTTCTGACAGGTTCTGGAGAACCAGTAGCGAAAATTTTGAGTAATTCGGAGAACCGGTAAATACCTCTGACTGGCCCCGCCCCCATCTATTCTTTGCCTCCCAGGTCCCAGCTGATTGGCTGGGTCTTCTTTTGTTGCCCTGCATAGGAGAGCAGAGCTGGAAAGCAGGTGGTGGTGGGGGAAATGGGGATTTTACAGTATCCTTCCCCTGCCACGCCCACCAAGCCACGCCCACAGAACCAGGAGTAAAATAATTTGAATGCCACCACTGATCCAACGGCTGCAGCAAAGATATCACCCTATACAATTTCCAAGCCAACAATTTGGAGAAGGTTCTGCTACATTCTCCTCACTATTTATAAAGCTCTTGTTGCTTTCACAGCTCAAGGAAAGATGTTTGATATGCTTGACTTTTTTCACAATGCACAGTGATATGTAGAAGTGGCTGCAAGAGATCGGTCCAGATTACAGGAATGGTGTAGCGTGGAAAGAAAAGTGAAAAATACTCCAGATTTTCCAGCTCATGGACACATTTACAAGGGAATGATTTTACAGACATCACGTGTTTTATTCATATCTATTCTCATTTTTTTTCCTTTCCTCCACTTTTCTTCTGCTCACCATTGTCTGTTTCCCTTTTTTGCTGCTCCAGGGAAAAAGAGAGATAAAAGGTGAGGCGTCCTACTCACAGGGTATCCTCCCACAGGGTGCTTGGAGGGGGTAGCAATTATAATGGGTGCATCTTTGTTTCCCAAGACCTCTACATCTGCACAGAGGAGGCATCCCTTAGCTGAAATACAGGTAGTTTTCGACTTACAACAGCTTGTTTAATTTGTACCCTATGACTATAATTAAGTGTTGTACCTTATGATTCTTGATGAATGTATTTTTTTTATCTTTTATGTACACTGAGAGCATTTGCACCAAGACAAATTCCTTGTGTGTCTAATCACACTTGGCCAATAAAGAATTCATTCATTCATTTAGTGACTGTTCAAAGTTACAACACTGAAAAATGTAACTTATGACCATTTTTCAAAGTTACAACCTATAGAGCATCCCCATGATCATCTGATCAAAATTCAAGATGCCTGGCAATTGGTTCATGTTTATGACCATTGCTGTGTTCCAAGATCATGTGAAAGCCAAAAAAGCTAATACAATCCTAAGCTGCATTAACAGAGGGATACAATCAAGATCAAGTGAGGTACTAGTACCACTCTATAAAGCCTTAGTAAGAGCTTTATACACCCTGCATCCAGTTTTGTTCACCACATTACAAAAAAGATGTTGAGATTCTAGAAAAAGTACAGAGAAGAGCAACCAGGATGATTAGGGGACTGGAGACTAAAACATGTGAAGAATGGTTACAGGAACTAACATGGCTAGTCTAGTGAAGAGAAGGACCAGGGGAGACATGATAGCAGTCTTCCAGTATTTGAGGGGTTGCCACAGAGATGAAAGGGGTCAAGCTATTGTCTAAAGCACCTGAAGGCCAGACAAGGAATAATGGATGGAAACTGAACAAGGAGAGATTCAACCTGGAAATAAGGAGAAACTTTCTGACAGTGAGAACAATCAACCAATGGAACAGCTTGCCCTCGGAAGTTGTGGGAGCTTCATCACTTGAGACTTTCAAGAAGAGATTGGACTGCCATCTGTCAGAAATGGTGCGGGGGGTTGGACTAGATGACCTATAGGGTCCCTTCCAACTCTGATTGTCTGATTATCCGTTATCTGATTCCTCCTTTGGCAACCTTCTGACAAGCAAAGTCAATGGGGAAGCCAGATTCACTTAACAACCACCTTACTAACTTATCAACTGCAGTGTTTCATTTAATAACTGTGGCAAGAACTTCCGTAAAATGGATGCACAATTCATTTAAAAAATATCTCAACCACAGATATGTTGGGCTCACTGGTGTTTGTAAGTCAAGGACGACCTGTGCTTAGTTCTCCCAGAATAATTTTAAAGCCCCTGGCCCAGAGCTTGTGGCATTGCATTGTTTTCTCCGCGTTGTCCCGTTTTCTTCCCCTCCTTTTCTTTTTCCTGAAACATTACATGCCAACACCAGGACTTTGGGGAAATGTAATTTTTCCAGGTGCTTGGCTTTCACATAATCATTAGTTGTCTTGGGAAAATTGCACGCTCTCCCAGGGTTTTGACAATGGATGCACAGTAATCCATATTCTGCATGTTGGAGCTGGGGAGAAAGAACAGAGGGTGGGGAGTGGGGGAGAG
Source organism: Pseudonaja textilis (assembly GCF_049901715.1). Taxonomy (NCBI): domain Eukaryota; kingdom Metazoa; phylum Chordata; class Lepidosauria; order Squamata; family Elapidae; genus Pseudonaja; species Pseudonaja textilis. The sequence continues at coordinate 144,397,219 of NC_141990.1, forward strand.
ATAGTAGAAATTAAATGCCTTTTTCTTCTGTCCCTTCTGCATTAGCAGTTGGATAGGGGAACAGATGAATGAAGCTTAGCAAGAAGGTGGAGCAGTTATGCCCACCATATACAAAAAATGAATTGGACCAGTGGTGGGTTCAAAATTTTTTACTACCGGTTCTATGGGTGTGGCTTAGTGGGCGTGGTCTGGTGGGTGTGTCTTGGTGGGTGTGGCAAGGGAAGGATACTGCAAAATTCCCATTCCGTCCCCACTCCAGTGGGAAGGTTACTGGAAAATCTCCACTCCCTCCCCACTCCATTAACCTGCTTTCCAGCTCTGTTCTCCTCTGTAGGGCAACAAAACAAGACTCAGCTGATTAGCTCGGACACAGGAGGCAGAGAATAGATAGGAGCAGGGCCAGTCAGAGGTAGTATTCCAAATTACTCAAAATTTCCACTACCGGTTCTCCGAACTACTCAAAATTTCCACTACCAGTTCCCCACAATTGGTCAGAACCTGCTGAATACCACCTCTGAATTGGATGCATTGGAGCATGCAGTCGGGGCCAATGAGTAACCAGCCAGCGATCTCACACCTATAGAAATGAAACTGGCAGATGGCATACAAGAGTTATTCAGCCCTTTTAGAGTAGTAGTAGGAAGTTATAGTTAGGGTTAACTAGGGTTAGGGTTAGGGTGAGGGTGAGGGTGAGGGTGAGGGTTAGGGTTGGTTAGAGGTGGTATTCAGCACATCAGGGTTAGGGTTAGAGTTAGGGTTCGGGTTAGGGTTAGCATTGGTTAGAGTTAAGGTTAGAGTTAGGGTTGGTTAGAGGTGGTATTCAGCACATCAGGGTTAGGGTTAGGGTTAGGGTAAGGGTTCAGGTTCGGGTTGGGGTTGGGGTTGGGGTTAGGGTTAGGGTTTGGGTTCGGGTTCGGGTTCGGGTTGGGGTTAGGGTTAGGGTTAAGGTTAGGGTAAGGGTTAGGGTTAGGGTAAGGGTTAGGGTTAGTGTGCTGTCCCAGCCAGTCTATTGGAGTTCGATAATTCCTCAGGAATTGTGAGCTTTCCCCTCAAGGGAATGCTTCATGGTAAATGTACTTAAAGGTATCCTGGGAAATGTAGTTCATCTCACATGGCTACATCTGTAATCCTGATTGGTCACTGAATTGATCCTTGGTGGGTTAAGGGAGTTTTCCTCATTCTTTGTCTGACTTCTCTACCACATGGCATCTTCCTTCTATTGCTATGAGATGGGTTAGGAGATAACCGTATTTCACATACAAGGCACATATACAAAGGATTGGTCATTAAAGAAGAACTTTGTTATAAATGTGAGTTATGAAGATACCTGATGTACCAATAAATGAACTTTGTTGTGGAAGCTTTGTTGAGTTATATGTCTGCACTGGCACAACTATGAATCTAGCTGCGCAAGAGGCAGAACAGTTAGGGCTAGGGTTGGGGTTGGGGTGGGGTTAGGGATAGGGATAGGGATAGCGTTAGGGTTAGGGTTAGGGATAGGGATAGGGATAGGGATAGAGTTAGGTTTAGGATTAGGGTTAGGGTTAGGGTTAGGGTTAGGGTTAGGGTTAGGGTTAGGGTTAGGGTTAGGGTTAGGGTTAGGGTTAGGGTTAGGGTTAGGGTTAGGGTTAGGGTTGAGGATGGTTAGAGGTTAGGGTTAGGGTTAAGGTTAGGGTTAGGGTTAGGGTTAGGGCTAGGGTTAGGGCTAGGGTTAGGGTTGAGGATGGTTAGAGGTTAGGGTTAGGGTTGGGGTTAGAGGTTAGGGTTAGGGTTAGGGTTAGGGTTAGGGTTAGGGTTAAGGTTAGGGTTAGGGGTTAGGGTTAGGGTTAGGGTTAGGGTTTGTGTTAGGGTTACGGTTGGGGTTGGGGTTGGGTTTGGGGTTAGGGTGTCAGCTGGTGCTCCATTCAAAATCCAAAAAGGAAATACTTAGACTCTTTTAATTAGAGAAAAGATATCTTTTTCTGGAAGTCAAGTGATAGCAACAAAAGAATTCTTAATCTGAGAAAATAGGCACGGAAATCACATATACAAAGTGATTGCAATGTCCCCACCCCCAATAGTTCAAATGGTTCTTCCAATTAAAAGTTATGCATATCATCATGTGGACATCTCCAGGTGGTGATGAGGCTTCTGTCTGTTGACCTTGGCATACTTTGATAAAGGTTTGCAGCTGCGCATAGAAGAGAAAGCTAAGCAAGGAATAGAAACCTAAGCAAGAATGTACTCTCCCCCCTCCCCAGTTTATACAGCTCCCTTCCCATACTTTTCCCCCCTCCGCCCCCGTTACTTATGACAGCCGAAAGATGCAAAGCAAAGGGAGATAATCTTGAAGGCTGACATTCGGCCCTCCTAGAAAAAAGACGTTAGTCCTATAAAAGAGGAAGACATAAAAGTTAATAAACAGGTAACATAAAAATAGTCATAGTTTTAGGGTTTATCAGGATATTTAGTACGAAATGCTTTGGCAAGCATGGGAGCCCTAACATCCTTTTCATTGACCCACTCAGCTTGGGAAGAGGGGAAATGTTTCCAAGCAACCAAATATTGGAGTCGACCCCTCCAATTCCGAGAATCCAAAATTTCTTTAACTTCAAAATGTTGTTCGCCTTCAATCAGCAGTGGTACAGGAGGATCAATCTGGGTTGGTCTCAAATCGGAAGTATGTTCAGGTTTTAACAGACTAACGTGGAAAACAGGGTGGATTCGTCGAAGAGTTTTTGGTAATTTCAGTTGGACTGCCACCGGGTTTACAATTCGTTCAATGGAGAAAGGGCCAACATACTTAGGACCAAGCTTTTTTGGCTTTTGGGCTCTGGTAACGACTGGAGCTGCCAACTGTTTGGTTGGGACAATTGGCCGTACCACTTCCTGGCGAGCACTATTACACTGAGGTAGTCTAGACAGAGCATCCGTCATGAAGTTCCTTCCCCCTGGAATGTACTTCAATGAAAAATTAAAACGCTTAAAATGCTGTGTCCAGCGAATTTGTTTGGGGGACAGCTTCTGGGGTGTTTTCAAGGCCTCCAAATTTTTATGATCAGCCTACACTTGAAATGGTTGTTTTGCTCCTTCCAAGAAATGTCTCCAAGTTAATAGGGCCAAGCAAACTGCAAAAGCGTCTTTTTCCCAGACAGCCCACCCCTTTCAGTTTCAGATATAATGTCAGCTGGTGCTCCATTCAAAATCCCACAAAGAAATACTTAATAAGTCTTAATAAGAGAAAAGATATATTTTACTGGAAGTCAAATGGTAGCAACAAAAGAACTAGGGTTAGGGTTAGAAGTTAGGGTTAGGGTTAGGGTTAGGGTTAGGGTTAGGGTTGAGGATGGTTAGAGGTTAGGGTTAATGTTAGGGTTAGGGTAAGGGTTAAGGTTAGGGTTAGAGTTAGGTTTAGTGTTTGTGTTAGGGTTACAGTTGGGGTTGGGGTTGGGGTTGGGGTTAGGGTTACAGTTAGGGTTGGCGTTGGGGTTAGGGTTAGGGTTAGGGTTAGGGTTAGGGTCAGGGTCAGGGACAGGGTTAGGGTTAGGGTTAGGGTTAGGGTTTGGGTTAGGGTTGAGGTTGGTTAGAGGTGGTATTCAGCAGGTTATTATCCGGTCTGTGGATTGGGGTTAGGGTTAGGGTTAGGGTTAGGACGAGGGTTAGGGTTAGGACTAGGGTTAGGGTTAGGGTTACGGTTGAGGTTGGTTAGAGGTTAGCGTTAGGATTGGGGTTAGGGTTAGGGTTAGGGTTAGCATTAGCCTTGTTTAGAGTTAGCGTTAGGATTAGGGATAGGGTTAGGGGTTAGGGTTAGGGTTAGGGTTAGGGATAGTGTTTGTGTTAGGGTTACAGTTGGGGTTGGGATTGGGGTAAGGGTTACGGTTAGGGTTGGGGTTAGGGTTAGGGTTGAGGTTGGTTAGTTGTTAGGGTTAGAGATAGGGATAGGGATAGGGTTAGGGTTAGGGCTTGCGTTAGCATTACCGTTGCTAAGAATTAGGCTTGGGAATAGGGTTAGGTTTAGGATTTGCGTTAGGGTTGTGGTTGTTTAGAGGTGGTATTCAGCAGGTTATTATCAGGTCTGTGGTTTGGGGTTAAGGTTAGGGTTAGGGTTAGGGTTAGGGTTAGGGTTAGGGTTAGGGTTAGGGTTAGGGTTAGGGTTAGGGTTAGGGTTAGGGTTAGGGTTAGGGTTTAGGATGGTTAGAGGTTAGGGTTAAGGGTTAGGGGTTTAGGGATAGGGTTAGGGTAAGGGTTAGTGTTAGGGTTAGGGTTAGGGTTAGGGTTAGGGTTAGGGTTAGGGTTAGGGTTAGGGTTAGGGTTAGGGCTAGGGCTAGGGTTAGGGTTAGAGGTTAGGGTTAGGGTTAGGGTTAGGGTAGAGGTTAGTTAGAGGTTATGGTTAGAGGTTATGGCTAGGGATAGGGATAGGGTCATGGTCTGCGTTAGCATTAGCATTAGCATTACCGTTGGTTAGAATTAGGCTTGGGAATTCAGCAGGTTATTATCAGGTCTGTGGATTGGTGTTAGGGTTAGGGTTAGGGTTAGGGTTAGAGGTTAGGGTTAGGGTTAGGGTTAGGGTTGAGGTTGGTTAGAGGTTAGGGTTAATGTTAGGGTTAGGGTAAGGGTTAAGGTTAGGGTTAGAGTTAGGTTTAGTGTTTGTGTTAGGGTTACAGTTGGGGTTGGGATTGGGGTTAGGGTTACGGTTAGGGTTGGCGTTGGGGTTAGGGTTAGGGTTAGGGTTAGGGTTAGGGTCAGGGTCAGGGACAGGGTTAGGGTTAGGGTTAGGGTTTGGGTTAGGGTTGAGGTTGGTTAGAGGTGGTATTCAGCAGGTTATTATCCGGTCTGTGGATTGGGGTTAGGGTTAGGTTTTAGGGTTAGGGTTAGCTTTAGGTTTAGGGTTTGGGTTTGGGTTTGGGTTTCGGGTTCGGGTTCGGGTTAGGGTTAGGGTTAGGGTTAGGGTTAGGGTTAGGGTTAGGGTTGAGGATGCTTAGAGGTTAGGGTTAATGTTACGGTTAGGGTAAGGTTTAAGGTTCCTGTTAGAGTTAGGCTTAGTTTTTTTCTGAGAGTTGATGTGGTTTAGAGGTTAGGGTTAGGGTTAGGGTTAGGGTTAGGGTTAGGGTTAGGGTTGGCCTTGGGGTTAGGGTTAGGGTTAGGGTTAGGGACAGGGATAGAGTTAAGGTTAGGGTTAGGGTTAAGGTCAGGGTGAGGTTTCAGGTTAGGCTTATGCTTAGGGTTAGGGGTAGTGTTAGGGTTAGGGTTAGGGTTATGGTCAGGGACAGGATCAGGGTCAGGGTCATGGCCAGGGTTAGAGGTAGGGGTAGAGTTAGGGTTAGGGTTCGGGTTAGGGTTTAGGGTTGGGGATGGTTAGAGGTTAGGGTTAATGTTAGGGTTAGGGTTAGTGTTTCTGTTAGGGTTATAGTTGGGGTTGGGTTTGGGATTGGGGTTAATGTTACGGTTAGGGTTGGGGTTTGGGTTAGGGTTAGGGTTAAAGTTAGGGCTATGGTTAGGGTTAGGGTTACAGTCAGGGTCAGGGTCAGGGTCAGGGTCAGGGTCAGGGTCAGGGTCAGGGTTAGGGTTAGGGTTAGGGTTAGGGTTAGGGTTAGGGTTAGGGTTAGGGTTAGGGTTAGGGTTAGGGTTAGGGTTAGGGTTAGGGTTAGGGTTAGGGTTAGGGTTCGGTTTTGGACTAGGACTAGGGTTAGGGTTAGGTTTAGGGTTAGGGTTAGGGTTGAGGTTGGTTAGAGGTTAGCGTTAGGATTGGGTTCGGGTTAGAGTTAGGGTTAGTGTTAGCGTTAGCCTTGGTTAGAGTTAGGGTTAGGGTTACGGTTAGAGGTTAGGGTTAGCGTTAGGGTTGAGGATGGTTAGAGGTTAGGGTTAATGTTAGGGTTAGGGTTAGTGTTTCTGTTAGGGTTATAGTTGGGGTTGGGTTTGGGATTGGGGTTAATGTTAGGGTTAGGGTTAGGGTTAGGGTTAGGGTTAGGGTTAGGGTTAGGGTTAGGGTTAGGGTTAGGGTCAGGGTCAGGGTCAGGGTCAGGGTCAGGGTCAGGGTCAGGGTCAGGGTTAGGGTTAGGGTTAGGGTTAGCTTTAGGGTTAGGGTTAGGGTTAGGGTTAGGGTTAGGGTTAGGGTTAGGGTTAGGGTTAGGGTTAGGGTTAGGGTTAGGGTTAGGGTTAGGGTTAGGTTTAGGGTTAGGGTTAGGGTTGAGGTTGGTTAGAGGTTAGCGTTAGGATTGGGTTCGGGTTAGAGTTAGGGTTAGGGTTAGGGTTAGGGTTAGGGTTAGGGTTAGGGTTAGGGTTAGGGTTGAGGATGGTTAGAGGTTAGGGTTAATGTTAGGGTTAGGGTTAGTGTTTCTGTTAGGGTTATAGTTGGGGTTGGGTTTGGGATTGGGGTTAATGTTACGGTTAGGGTTGGGGTTTGGGTTAGGGTTAGGGTTAAAGTTAGGGCTATGGTTAGGGTTAGGGTTACAGTCAGGGTCAGGGTCAGGGTCAGGGTCAGGGTCAGGGTCAGGGTCAGGGTTAGGGTTAGGGTTAGGGTTAGCTTTAGGGTTAGGGTTAGGGTTAGCTTTACGGTTAGGGTTCGGGTTCGGGTTAGGATTAGGGTTAGGGTTAGGGTTCGGTTTTGGACTAGGACTAGGGTTAGGGTTAGGTTTAGGGTTAGGGTTAGGGTTGAGGTTGGTTAGAGGTTAGCGTTAGGATTGGGTTTCGGGTTAGAGTTAGGGTTAGTGTTAGCGTTAGCCTTAGTTAGAGTTAGGGTTAGGAGTTGACGGTTAGAGGTTAGGGTTAGCGTTAGGGTTGAGGATGGTTAGAGGTTAGGGTTAATGTTAGGGTTAGGGTTAGTGTTTCTGTTAGGGTTATAGTTGGGGTTGGGTTTGGGATTGGGGTTAATGTTACGGTTAGGGTTGGGGTTAGGGTTAGGGTTAGGGTTAGGGTTAGGGTTAGGGTTAGGGTTAGGGTTAGGGTTAGGGTTAGGGTTAGGGTCAGGGTCAGGGTCAGGGTCAGGGTTAGGGTTAGGGTTAGGGTTAGGGTTAGGGTTAGGGTTAGGGTTAGGGTTAGGGTTAGGGTTAGGGTTAGGGTTAGGGTTAGGGTTAGGTTTTGGACTAGGACTAGGGTTAGGTTAGGTTTAGGTTAGGGTTAGGGTTGAGGTTGGTTAGAGGTTAGCGTTAGGATTGGGTTCGGGTTAGAGTTAGGGTTAGTGTTGAGCGTTAGCCTTGGTTAGAGTTAGGAGTTAGGGTTACGGTTAGAGGTTAGGTTAGCGTTAGGGTTGAGGATGGTTAGAGGTTAGGGTTAATGTTAGGGTTAGGGTTAGTGTTTCTGTTAGGGTTATAGTTGGGGTTTGGTTTGGGATTGGGGTTAATGTTAGGGTTAGGGTTAGGGTTAGGGTTAGGGTTAGGGTTAGGGTTAGGGTTAGGTTTAGGTTAGGGTCAGGGTCAGGGTCAGGGTCAGGGTCAGGGTCAGGGTCAGGGTCCATTAGGGTTTGGTTTAGCGTTAGGGTTATTGTTAGGGTACGGGTTAGGGTTAGGGTTAGGGTTAGGGTTAGGGTTAGGGTTAGGGTTAGGGTTAGGGTTAGGGTTAGGGTTAGGGTTAGGGTTAGGGTTAGGGTTAGGGTTGAGGTTGGTTAGAGGTTAGCGTTAGGATTGGGTTCGGGTTAGAGTTAGGGTTAGTGTTAGCGTTAGCCTTGGTTAGAGTTAGGGTTAGGGTTACGGTTAGAGGTTAGGGTTAGCGTTAGGGTTGAGGATGGTTAGAAGTTAGGGTTAATGTTAGGGTTAGTGTAAGGGTTAAGGTTAGGGTTAGGGTTAGGTTTAAGGTTACAGTTGGGGTCGGGTTAGGGTTAGGGTTTGGGTTCGGGTTACTGTTAGGGTTACTGTTAGGGTTAGGGTTAGGGTTCGGGTTACTGTTTGTTTTAGGGTTAGGTTTAGTTTTAGGGTTAGGGTTAGGGTTAGTGTTTGTGTTAGGGTTATAGTTGGGGTTGGGTTAGGGTTAGGGTTGAGGTTCATTAGAGGTGGTATTCAGCAGGTTCTTATCAGTTTTGTGGATTAGGGTTAGGGTTAGGGCTCTGGTTAGGGTTAGGTCTAGGTTTAGGTTTAGGTTTAGGGTTAGGGTTAGGGTTAGGGTTAGGGTTAGGGTTAGGGTTAGGGTTAGGGTTAGGGTTAGGGTTAGGGTTAGGGTTAGGGTTTGTGTTAGCATTAGCCTTGGTTCCAGTTAATGCTAGGGTTAGGGTTAGGATTGGAGGTTAGGGTTAGGGTTAGGATTAGGGTTTAGGTTGGTTAGAGGTTGTATTCAGCAGGTTCTTATCAGTTCTGTGGAACTGGTAGTTTAAATTTTGAGTAGTTCTGAGAAACTGCAAAAATCCCCTCTGACTGGGGAATTTGCAGTATCCTTCCCCTTCCTCGCCTATGAAGCCACGCCCACAGAACCGATAGTAAAAAAAAATAATTGAAATCCACCACTGGTTTGGGGTATTTTTTCCTTTTCCTTTCAGAGGGATGCCTAAAGGGAAATCAACGCCAGAGAAGTTTAGTCACCAAGAAGCCCAATGTATCCCAGGAGTCATCTTCAAGACAAAAAAGCAATAGAATAGAGATTCCCCCCACACACACACACACACATCGTTCTTCTTCCTCTATTCCTGCTCAAAGGTGCAATACCACCAATCTGGTCCCTCTTGTTGAACTGGACTTCCGCTTCCAAGATCTCCATCAATAGCTCAAGGCATCTTTTTGATAGGTCCAGCATGTGTCTGCCTTCCCATCCCGACTAGGCAGGAAACGTGGCTAGATGCGCTTACTATACTTTATGCTAAGGCTACCTGAGCAGAATCTTGGAAGTCTGAAAGTCTAATCTCCTGCCATCCCTTTTACACTCTGAAATGCTCGGAAGGGTCCCTTTCTCTGCCTTTGCCCATTACACAGTTACAGACTATGCCCCCCTCTCCACCTTTTAAAAAATCTGATTGTTTCCTTGAGAACGTCTCTTTCACGCACACACGCAAAGTCTTTCCCAGGTACCATTACAGCATGGCTGAAATCAGCTTCCCTGTACAACGCAGCTGCAGCAGGCACATGATCGCTGCTGGGCCTGTTGGAGCCTGGTAGAGAAGCCCAATTAAGGGGGAAAGGCAAAGCTACAGCCAAGTCTCCTCCGTGACAAGCTTGTTCTTTAAACACTTAAAGGAGCATCCAGTCCTGTGATGCCCCTACTACTTGCAGGCTGAGGAATGACTCCAGAGACAGAATAGTCATCAGGCTCAGACAAAGAGTCCAGTCTTAACTTGGTGCACCCTCTTTTCCTGTATTCTGACTGAATAATTTATACGTACGCTGTTCCCTCCTGCTTGCTTTTTTTTCTCTTTTTTTCAAAAGAGGTAATGCTGGTGTTCTTGTATTTCACTGCCTCGGGTGTGATAGTCCATCTGTTGGAGAGAGAAAAAAGGAGGGCTCTTATACCTTTCAAGAAGAGAAGATCCGGGCTGATCGTATAGCCCATTGAATCAGTCAACCTCTCTGCTAAGAAACCAGAAGACAATCGGGGCCTACCACAGAGGTGTGCAATCGTTCTGGATTGTTGTGAAGCCAGAGCTGGATTGAGCTTCATGGAACCCTTCCAGAGCTGTGAAAATGAATATTCCCCCCGTTCGCACCCGTCCTCATGAGTTAGTCATTTCTCAGGAATACTAATGGAGGCAAGATTGTTGGTAAGACTACTCAAGATGGTTGGGTAGAAGATGAAAGCTCTGACTCTGCGGTATAAGGATCAGATGACACAATGGGAATTGAACACCCCATCAGCTTCTTCTGGTATCACCCATAGCTCACCTCCAAAATACAGGTCCTGTTTGTCCAGCCATATCTCCAGATTCAACCCCAACATATGGGGAACTTAGGAAAATGACACCAAGGGCTGACAGCATATGTGAGAAAGTCTCCTTAGGCGGTTTGATTAATCAGACTGAATCGTCATACGGAACAAGGAAGCAATGATAAGCTACCGGAACCAGTGGCAGACTAAGGTTTGCCAAACTTCATGGTCCATCCTGCGTCATCCCCTTCATCAAAGCCAGATGCTATAGAAGCTTATAGCCCATCCTCAGCATGAGTTAACATTTACTTGACATCCTTATCAGGCTTTTGTTCAAGGATTATCCTTATTTATCTCAAACAGCATGATGTCTTGCAGTGGGCGCATGTCAGGACAAACACTTCCAACTGCAGCTTATTGACAAATACTTAGTTGGGAGTAAGTTGGATCTCGGTTGGGTCTTTCACACTCAGTTCTGCAGAAGAGGCCATAGGTGAGAAAGGTTTGTGGAAGACTCCGAAGAATCTTCTGCCTCTTTCCAGAAAAAGAGGAAAAGTAGAGCGGCTTAAGAGTTTAGGTCACTCATAAATCTTGAGACATAGAGACCATAAGCATGTTTATTCCTAAGTATATACCAGGCACAGAAGGTGATGGAAAAAGCCTTTGCCACTATGCCTTGGATAGTGGCTGCCAGTTACAGCAGACTCAAAGATTGGTTCCCTTGGCATTGATGAATTCCAGCTCCCATACCTGGAACCATCGCCACCAATGGTAAAAGTGACCGTGGTTGGCAAGAAAGGGAAGTGGCTGTTCTCCAAACACTTTGGGCAGCAGCTCCCGTTAGTCCTTCGCAGTTTGCCATGGTGGCTGAGGCGGATGGCTGAGACTGATTGGGAGTTCAAGTCCAGAACCTATGAAGGCACTCCAGATGTAGCTTCCTCGGGCCTTTATTCATTAACAGCTCAGACTAGGAACATTTTTAAAGAAAACATTTATTTACACATTTCAGCAAGTACAAAGTATTATACATGGTCTGGATTAACCCCAACTTTCCTTAGTAGTTATTTTAATTGTCAGTATAATTATTATTAGTATTATGAAACATAAGGCGCTTTCTCTGTAGTGGGTTTGGGTCGGACAATGGGCATTATAGCATGCCAAGGATGTTTTTAAAACCAATTTTATTTTCCTTCCTTCCTTCCTTCCTTCCTTCCTTCCCCTCTTTCATCTCCCTCAACAACCCCACTCCACATTAATGTTCATTTTCCTGCAAGAGAGAGAGAGAGATGGGATTTCTTTGAAAGGGGAGCCCTTATTACCATGTTGAATAAATTACTGGCAGGATTTGGTGGGGGTGGGTGGGGGGGACAGCTGGAGGTGGCTTGCTTTTTCACTGCAGCAGGTTTGTCCTTAAGATAATAAATATATATATTTATATATATACTCCTTTGCAGAATGATTTCCAGGGGGCAGGATAGCCAGGGGATTGACCATCAAGGTAAAGGCCAGTCTTGGCCAAAAATTACCCCCCCCACACACACACACACACACACACTCATGCTCTCTCTCTCTCTCTCTCTCTCTCTCTCATACACACACACACACACACACACACACAGAGTTCTTTTTTGTGTTTGTTCTGGTCTCCATATAAATAACCCAAGATCCAGTCTTTCTCTCCCCCTGCCTCCAAATATTAACAGTGCGCGGCATCTTGGTGCGTTCAATAAATTAAACTATTAACATTTCTTACAAGTTATAATAATACTTTTTAAAAAGGTGACTCTCTATTCCTTCTTCGTTTTCTCCCTCTAACGGACCCTAAGCGACGGGATTGGCAGGCGAGAGGCGAGGCGAGGCGGGAGCCACCTCCAGAGTCCTCGGGTGAAAACAGGCCTTCGCGGGGGGACCTCCGGCGAGGTCTTCCCCCACATTTCAACCTCCCCACCCACCCCCAGCAAACCCCGCCGGAGGAAGACAAAGCGAGCGGTCTCCGCTTTCTTCTCGAGCAGCCTGACGCCTCCTCCCCAGCCCGGGGTCAAAGGGCCCGATGGCCACGTTCCTCGACGGGCGAAAGCACCGCGGGTCTCGGCTCCTTTCCTTCAACGCATCTTGGAGAAGTTCGCTCTGGCTGTCGGGGAAGCCTGGAGCTGGAAGGGGCGCGGCGGCCGAGCTCCGTCCAAACTGCTGGAGCCGGAGGGCGAGGGCGGAGGTCCCGGGCCGAGAGAAGCGTCCCACGTCCGCAATGCTCGCAGCCGCGCCGAGGACCCCCCCGCGACGGCTCCCGCCCGGGTCCGAGCCCAGCCGGGCAAGCGAGACGGGGGTGTGAGACGCGGCCTCTCCTCTCCCCCTTCTTCGAGGCGCCCCCACCCACCCCCACCTCCCCCGTTCACACGTTCCGTTGCGGTATTCGGGTCATGCGGGGAGAGGCGGAGGGCGGGCCGCTTGCCTCTCCTCCCGGGGCCCCTCCGCCCGGACGACCCTCTTTACACCAAGGAAGTGACGGGGGGGATCTTGGCGGCTTCCTCTTCCCAAGGCTGGAGGTTCTGGAGCGCGAAGAGCGAGGAGTTGTGCAGACAAAGCGGGTCGGGCTGGATGGACTCGTTCAGCGACTTCTGGAAGGCGTCGTGCTGAAGTTGAAGCATCAGCCGGCTCGCCTGTTGCCGCTCGGCTTCCCGCTCCTCCGCCGTCTGCCTCCTGCGGACGCCAAACACAGAGATCAGGAAGAGGAGGAGCAAGAGGAGGAGGAGGAGCAAGAGGAGGGGAGGGGAAGAGGAGGAGCAAGAGGAAGAGGGGAGGAAGAGGAGGAGGAGGAAGAGGAGGGGGAGAAGAGGAGGGAGGGAAAGAGGAAGAGGAGCAAGAGGAGGAGGAGGGGAAGAGGAGGAGCAAAAGGAGGAGGAGGAGCAAGAGGAGGGGAAGAGGAGGGGGAGGGGAAGAGGAGGAGCAAGAAGAAGAGGGGGAGGAAGAGGAGGGGAAGAGGAGGGAGGGTGAAGAGGAGGAGGAGGAAGAGGAAGAGGAGGATGAGGAGGAGGGAAGAGGAAGGAGCAGGAGGAGGAGGAGGAGGAAGAGGGAGGGGAAGAGGAGGAGGAGGAAGAGGGGGAAGAGGAAGAGGAGAGGAAGAGGAGGAGGGGGGAAGAGGAGGAGGAGGGGAAGAGGAGGGAGGAGCAGGAGGAAGGGGGAGGAAGGAGGAGGGGAAGAGGAGGGAGAAGAGGAGGAGGGGAAGAGGAAGAGGAGGGAGGAGAGGGGAAGAGGAAGAGGGGGAGGAAGAGGAGGGGAAGAGGAGCAAGAGGATGAGGAGGAGGAGGGGAAGAGGAGGAAGAGGGAGAGGAAGAGGAGGAGCAGGAGGAGGAAGAAGAGGAGGAGGAGGGGAAGAGGAGGAGGAGGAGGAAGAGGAGGAGAGGAAGAGGAAGGGAGGAGGAGGGAAGGAGGAGGAGGAGGAGGGGAAGAGGAAGAGGAGGAAGAGGGGAGGGGAAGAGGAGGGAGGAGAAGAAGAGGAGGGGAAGAGGAGCAAGAGGATGAGGAGGAGGAGGGAAGAGGAGGAAGAGGAGGAAGAGGAGGAGGAAGAGGATGAGGAGGAGCAGGAGGAGAGGAGGGAAGAGGAGGAGGAGGGAAGAGGAGGAAAGAGGAGGAGGAGGAGGAGGGAGGAGGGGAAGAGGAGGAGGAGGAGGGAGGAGGAGGAGGAGGATGAGGAGGAGGGGAGGAGGAAGAGGAGGAGCAGGAGGAGGAGGAGGGGAAGAGGGAGGGGGAGGAGGAAGAGGAGGAGGAAGAGGAGGAGGGGGAAGAGAAGAGGGGAGGAAAAGGAGGGGAAGAGGAGGGAGGGGGAAGAGGAAGAGGAGGAGCAAGAGGAGGGGGGAAGATTAGGAGGGGGAGGAAGAGGAGGGGAAGGGGAGGGAGGGGTAAGCGGAGGAGGGGAAGGGGAGGCTAGGCGGGGAAAGAGCAAACTCAGGATGTGAAAGTTACTTTCCCCCTCCCCACACCTCAATTCCCGAAGCTGGGGGGAAGGGCACCGGGGAGTCCGGGGGGGTTGTCGGTGAATTCTCATCAGGTCAGTGGGACCCCCCCTCGTAGTTACGGCCTGGGGATGGGGGGGCGATCGTTTTCGGACACCTGGAAAGGCGGCCCGGATTTACTTTATAACCTTTTGAAGCCCGGCCTGCGCGAGGGTTTCTAACTTCAAGGCGATTCAAAGGTGGATGAAAACCGAAACGTAGAGAAACTTCCCAAGGGCGGTTTGTCGGCTTCGGCTGTGGTGGTAACCAAAGCAGCCCGGAGAATAGTTTTACGGATCAGAGTGTCGGGCGAAAGAAGGCCGCGGAAAAAACTCGGCTGCATGATCAAAAGAAGTTTTAATAAACCAAAGTTCCTCGAGGTATGGTGTGCGAAAGCCGGGTGTTGTTTCCCCCCCCCCCTTTCCGAAATAGTGAGCGCTTTAGTTCCTGGCCCATAAAACTTCGAAAGTGGCCCAGGTTTTTTTCCGCTGCCGAAGCACAAAAATCGCGCCGGCTGGTGAGAGCATCCGATTTTATTCCCTTTCCCGAAAAGCCGGTGAACAAAATCGACGCGGTCGTTCGCCCCCGTCCTTTGTTGAGGTTTCCTGGGCTGGTACATTGACCCTCCCTCCAATCCGATCTTGTCCTCTCCCCTCCCCCACTCCGCTCGAAAAAAGAATTGGAAATTAAAACCTATCGCTCTTCTCCTTTTTCTTCTGAAGAAGAAGAGGAGGAGGAGGAGGAGGAGGAGGAGGAATCCCAAACGCTTGGGAAGTGTTCGGCTAGTGATTTGTGATACGAAACCTAGCATCTCATTTGCTGTGTATGCTGTCATTTTTGATAATGATAATAATGACGATAATAATGATAATAATGATAATGATAATAATAATAATAATAATAATAATAATAATAATAATAATAATAATAATAATAATAATAAAGTCTGGCTTCCCCAAATTTCTGTATCTCGGAAAAGTATTTCCCAGGGAAAGTCTCGGTGGCCAGGGAAACTGAGGCAAGGCGCGTAGGTTTTTTTTGTTTTTTAAAAAAATCCTGGGATCCAATCAGAAGATTGTGGGGAAAAGAGGGAAAGGCAATGAATTCCTTTCTTGGGTCCCTTTTTCATCTAATCACGTTTTACTTCTCGTCCGTAGTGCGGCGCACGCATAAACACGAAAAGGGCAGTGTGTGTTTGTGTTTACATACACGCATGCATAGACACACGCACATACATCAATACATGCGCAGACGAAAACAAAAAACACGGGTTTTGAATCGGACGTTAAAAGCCTCCTGTCCCCAAGAACCCCCTTCCCTGGCGGGAAGCACTGAGGCCAGCCTCGAAGCAAACCTACAAGGTCCGTCCCGGATCAAAACAACGAAGGCTGGGACTGAAAGCGGCGTGTTCGCGTAGGCAGGAGTGGGGGGAAAAAGTCGAAAACTGGCTTTTTCCAAACCAAACCCTTCAATTTTGTGAGAATGCTGCTGCATCATATTCGTCGCAGTTCCCTTACAGGGTTCTCAGAAAGGCGAGAAATAAGAATGATGATGATGATGATAAATAATAATAATAATAATAATAATAATAATAATAATAATAATAATAATAATAATAATAATAATAATAATAATAAACAACCCGTTTTTTTTCTGCCATCAGAGACAAATGAGCGATTTGAGGATCGGGGTCACGCGAGACGAGACCGCGGTATATTTCCTTGGCCATGGACCGATCCCTTTCGCTAGGCCCAATTGCTGTTAGCCCTGGGCGAGGAGGAGGAGGAGGAGGTGGGGGGGGGGACGGAGCGGCTTCGGAGGGCTTCCCTTCAGACTCGGAGCCCCGAGGACCGCCAGGCCCGATCTGCTTTCCCGAGGTTCTTAGTCTCCTCCCCACCTTTGCGCCAGCCTGACTGAATTCGACCCTCCCAAAATAAAATAAATGCGTGGATCTGCCAAAAATGAAACCGGAGGGTAAAACAGATTTTCCAAGATAGACCAGAAGCTGGACTAAAATTAAACAAGGGTTAAGCAGAAGAGAACGAAGTCCGAAAATAGAACCACCGACCGAAAAACGGGAGAGGGGCAAGCAGGTTTTCGAACACGTTTGTCTTCCGATTCCCAATCAGGCCAGCAAAATCGACCGACGATTTTTTTTTTTTTTAAAAATCCCCGCGACTGTCTAAAACCCGAACGGAGGCTTGCAAAGCCCGGCCGTGAGAACTGTTGCCGAGGAAGGACGTGGGAAACGAACGAGAGAGTTACCTGAATGCCTCTTCTCCCCTATTTCTAAATGGTTCGTAAACGAGGCCTCGCGATGACTTGGGCCCTGGGTTGCTAACGCCCATTTTTCGGGTCGACTTCCGACGACGGTCGGGGGAAGGTTCGCGTGATTTGCGGCTCCTTCCTTTCCCGCCCCGATCCTCCGTCTCTTGAGCGGCTTGCGCTTTTTCTGAACGCTACAGATGCACGCACCCGTTCACTTCCGAGATTGAAGCCTGCCAATCATACCCGAGCCGAACTAATCCCTGTCCTCGGGTTCTGTAAGTTAGTGAAACCGACATGGATACACAAAGGCGTTGCGGTTAGACGGCTTTATACATCGAATAAAATGCATACACACGCACGCGCCGGTAGGGCAAATTGCTACGTAGACAAGCAGTCACCAACCCCACTTCCCAGGGGAGAGCACTGATGGCGTTCCCTCGTCTGGTAATGCAACGTCTGCAAGAAGAAAAGTAAGTTCAGAAAAGAAAAAAAGAAAAAAAACACCAATATACACATAGAGGTGGGGGCGAGGGCGGGGAGAAAGGCGAAGTCAAAAATCGCCCAAAAGACACAAAGAAAAAACTCCGGAAGCCAAGAAGAACTAAAGAAGTGGATTCTGTAGAAACCCGCGGAGAAGAGTTTGATCCAAGCAGGTTTCGAGTGGAAACGCCGCCTGGGCCGCCCCCGCAAAGTCGCAGCTGCTGGGGGGGCCCTTCTGGATTTTGGCCAGAGAATTGGGCCAGGAATGGAGATGGGTAAACCAAAACCGGCATCGGGGCAAACGAGGCATAAGTACATAAGCAAAACCCGCATTGGTAGAAGCTTAACAGCGTTAGCATTTAATGTATTATTAAAGGAAATATTAGCATAAGGGGAGAGTAATGGTATTGCATTATCTATCAACGGCAATCATTCGCGTGCGCCCGATTTATCCTTCTTGGCTTTTACTTCATCCGAGATTTCAGCCGAAACACGAGAAAAGGACTTTTCCGCAGTACACAACAAAACAGAAACAAAAACAGCGACGGCTTTGCAACTGGACCGGGCTGAGATGGGGGAGGCAATAGGGGGCTT
Source organism: Pseudonaja textilis (assembly GCF_049901715.1). Lineage (NCBI taxonomy): Eukaryota > Metazoa > Chordata > Lepidosauria > Squamata > Elapidae > Pseudonaja > Pseudonaja textilis. Next base: position 144,414,309 of record NC_141990.1, read on the forward strand.
GCTTGTTTGGGGAGATTCCGCTGCAGACGTGACAAAAAGGCCAGCGCGAGAGGGATCCAGAGCCTTCCCACTCCTTTGCAGGCTGGGATCCTCTGGCTCTGGAGAAAAAAACTTGGGAAAGCGGAGCCCACGAAGTCAAAAGGCCGCAGAATCGTTGAAATCGCTTCGCCTGGGATTGCACTTGCTGGAAAACCTCGGAGAAAAGATAGTGGGTTTTTTTCCAACTCCCGTCCGGGACCGACGCCTTCTAGCGGAGGAACGATAGCCGAAAACAGCGCTCTAACTTTTCGTGGCTTTGAGAAAGTTGCTGGGCCAGAGTCGCTGGGGCAGATAAAATAAGTTTAATTAAATTATTGTGATAGTTCTTTGCGCCGTCAAGCCAGGTATTTAAATTGGGTTTGGCCCTTTTTTGTCCACCTATCGAGTCCTTCCCGATAACCCGTGATAGGCAGGTGTTTGTGAGTTAATGGTGTTAAGGATATCGTCGCAAGATGATATTATTATTATTATTATTATTATTATTATTATTATTATTATTATTATTATTATTATTATTATTATTATTATTACCAAGCTGGAGATTGGCCATTTGGGAATTGGCAACGCTGGGTCGGGCGAGGGCTTGCCTCCCCCTCTTTTGCCTTGGGAGAAAACGGGTTAGAAAAAACGACGACAAGGGAGGTCTCTCCTCTCGACATGGGTTTCACGTTCGCGCAGGTTCTGCACCCCCGATCCTTTCTCTCTGGAGGGCGCGGAGAAGAACCGAGGGAGCCGGATCAAGTAAGAAAGATACTCGGGGGCAGGGAGCCACCCACATTCTTTCCCCGCTTTCCACAGGCCTGTTGACCCCCAGCCTCCCAGCTTCTCCACGGGCAGCCAGGCCTCCGGGCCCCTGAAACGGAACAACGGCAGCTTTGTTCTACCTCGGATTCAGGAGAGGCCCGTGAAATATTAGGGAAGATCGATTCTCAGCCGGGAGTGGCTCGATGATCTCCGAAGGGGGGGATTTTATTTTATTTTTTTTAAGCATTCGTCTTTAAGCCGGTCTCCACACTGCGCGCTCAACCGAGGCCGCTCCGGATCCCACTAAACGCACCTGCTCCGTTTGTGCCAAGCTTGCTTGGTGGTAGCACTTCCTATGGTGAGGTTGTGCGGGTCAGATTCAAGAACTGCCCCGGGTATCCCGCGTGGACGCCGCCTCCTTTTTCCTCCCTCAAAAAAGTCCTTGAAAAGTCAACGCTCATCCAGAGGGGCAACCTGGTATTACACGGCCTGCGCTTAAGGACGGTTTGATCCGCAGGAGCCACCAAGCCTTTCATCCTCAGTCGAAAAGCAAACGGGCTTTCGCTGCCCGCCGCCCCTCTGTGCTTCTTGGGCCCTCAGATGTCCAAGCAAACGCGCATCTGGGCCTGCAAAAGGCCCAAGGCCCGACTTTGAGTCAGCCTCGCCCTGGTTTCCAGAAGCCTCTTTCCGAGGCCCTTTTCTTTTACTGCCTCACTAAGGCTCCCAGGGAGGAAGGAAGGAAGAGGGGGGTGGGATTCGGCGCACCAGGCTTGGAGGGTATCCTAAGAGAGTGTTTCCCGTGATTCGCGGGCTCGGCGCGCTAAGTAAGCCGCGGTTTCTGTGAACGTGGTTTATACTGAAGTGCTCGTGATTGCCTGGCATCATCTAACTCTGGATAGGATGATCTTGTGGGATCATCCACCCAACAACCCAAACCGGCCGTTGTACTAAAGCGACCCTTTGCTCAGCTCCGCAAGACACCCTTCCGGCCAAGCAGGGTTTTTTTAGGCCACTGCGCTCCGAGGGTCCAATGCGAGGAAGAGGAGGAGGAAAAGGAGGAGGGGGCAAACCCGGCTCCCAAACGGGTTGGCCTAAAGAGTGGGCCATGGGCCAGGCCTAAAGAGTTCCCAAACGGTGCCAGGCCTTGTGTCGCGTCTACACGGCGCCCTGCGAGGATTGCAAAGGGAGCGAAAGGAGGAGAAAGCCGAGAAGGCCCAACCCGCTTCCCCTGTTCGGCGACACACACATACACACACACCCCACCCTCACCCCGGTAGATCCCAGTAGATCCCAGGCCCAGCGTCCGCGGGACTCACCGCCACTTGGTCCTGCGGTTCTGAAACCAGGTCTTGACTTGGGCGTCGGTCATCTTGAGCGACTTGGCGAGCGCCGCCCTCTCGGCCGAGGCCAGGTACTTTTGCCGGTGGAACCGTTTTTCCAGCTCGCAGATCTGCACCCGAGAGAAGGAGGTGCGCGGCTTCTTGCGCTTGGGCGGAGTGCGGTTCTGGTAGGGGTGCCCGATCCTCCGCGTCACCGTGAAAGGCGTGAGCGCCGCCGCTGCTGCTGCGACAGAAAGGGACATCGGGTCAGCCAGGCTGGGCGCCGGATTTGGGGTGGGTGGGGGAATGGAGAGTGGCGCCGGCCCAAGAGGGGGCCCCTTAAACCTGTAGCCGCTGGAGGCGGCAGGGTCGCTGGCTGCTTTCTCCTCCGCCCCCTTTAAGGAGGCCGGCGAGTGACTCTGGCGAGGCACGGACTCGGGGAGTGACCCGGAGCAGCCTCTCGGAAAGCCCCGCGGCCCGCAGCACCCACGGCTGGGAGGAGGTGGGGGGGGGCTGGGTTGGGCAGAGGGGCTGGATGCTCGGTGGCAGGTGACAGCCCTCCCCCCGCCCGCCCCCACTGACACCATGTGCTCGGGCGGGGGGCGAAAGGGGTGGCTTGTCCCGCCCCTTGTGTCAGCCCGGCTGGTGGTGCTGTTGGGGAGGGAAGCGAAGCAATTCCGAATCGATTAAAGACCTACAATATGGAAGACTCTCTCTCTCTCTCTCTGTGTGTGTGTGTGTGTGTGTGTGTGTGTGTCTAATCCTAGAGTCTGTGATGCAAGAAAATCGGGGTAATATGAAAACAAACAGAAATCCGTATTTATTAATTTTAAATTAAAAATAGAGCGATGATCTCGAGCTCCAAGGGCAAAGCCAAACGGAGGCTTTGGGGCCATGGGAAATGAAGAGGGGCCAACTTGAGACGGAAAAAGTTCTCCTCTCCAGCCTCCGAAAAAGGGAAAAGAAGGCCACCTAATTTTGCCTGCTTTGTGTTTGTTTCGTTTGTTTCCTGGTGTCCCACGCCTCGGAATATAAAGTATATTGCAGAGGGAAGAAAAACAGTTGGTTCCTGCAGCGGGAAATCGAACTCCGCCAGTAATTCTAAAGGTGTCTACAAATCCATCCTAGCTATTATGCATATTACTTCTGAATAATTATAATATAAAATGATATAACATAATATAAAATAATTAATTATATCATATCCCTTATTATAATATTATAATAATATAATAAAGGGTTTAGGGATTTCCCGTATTTTTTCTTCTTGGAAAAAAATACATACCATGAAAGTTATTTATAGTAACTTCTTCTCCCTTTTACCCACAAATGTAAATTGTGTTGAAGTGACACAAGCACACTCAGAACTTGTGATCTGATTAGCCGCTTTGCAAGGTGAAGCTAACCTTATCCACTTAACCCCCTGCTTCCCCCGTCCTAATTGGCTTAATCCTGTTTTCATTGGAAGTACTTAAATCTTCATAAATTTCTTTTGTTCTCTTTATCGTCCTCGCCCATCTCTTAGTGCTAATGCCGTAATCGGGTTAGACACAGCCATTTACTCGCCTTCCTTCGCCCTTCCACGACAGGCCTGAGGAAATCGTCTCGAGGATTTCTTTATTCTGAGTACGGCGAGATTTAAGGTTTCCTCCCTTGATCGTGTTGGAGTTTTTTTTTGGGGGGGGGAGGAAAGATCACTCGATCTCCGGAAGAACTCAAGACAATCCCTTTTGTCGTCCTGAAACAGGACCACCCAAACAGATCCCACTTTTCACGCCTGGATATGCTCAGCAGTTGGCCAGGGAAAAGGAAAAATTAGGAAAGCCGGCAGAATGGCCGGTCGGCCAATTTTCCTAGCATCACGCGCCTTATATATTGTTTTCGGCTTTTTACACAACCGTTCTCTCCTTTCTCCGCCGGAGAAAGACCGTGAAAGAGCCAATTTCTCGCGCGCGCCCGCCTGCTCCTCCGCGCAGGAGTCCTAACCTCACCGACCGACTGTCTACCTGAGAGCGCTCGCCAGCCCGGCCGCCGCCGCCACTTACCTGTGAATCTGTCTTTGACGAACCGCCTGCTGCTCTCCATCCAAGGGAAGTTGAGGCTGCCAAGGCTGGGTACAGCTGGCATGGCTGGAATGGCACTGGAAATTGGAGGTGGCACTGCCCCAGGGATGGGTCTGTGCGCTGGCACCCGGATCACGCCAGATGGAGCCAAGCTGAGATTCACACTGTAAGATCCAGAGTCTTCGAAGGGAGCCCCGATGCCAGCAAAGGCGCCGGGGAGGGAAGGGTACGGGCCGCCGCTTCTGCTGCTCACGGGGCTGCCCAGGTAATTGGTGCCGCCGTCTGATCCTCGGGGGGCGGGCTGGGAAGGGGTCTCCTGATCAGAACTATTTAAAATCTGATCAATCCCGAAGCTGATGGGCTCGTGTTGATGCGGTGTCTGCGTGTTCGTTGGCTGATCCATCCTTGGTGAATAGAAAATATTGGCTCAATCGGGGGGGAGAGGGGAGAGAGGGGAGAGGAAAAAAAAAACCCCGGCAAGAATTTCCCCTATAAAAACGCTCCCTTCCTTTTTACAGTAGATCCATGTAAGGTCCTGGTTTGTATAGATGTCACACTGAAACTTTGCCAAGAGTGGTCCAGCCCGACAGACTCTGTGTCATCTTTTTTGAACCAAACCTTCAGTTTCTGCTTCTAATTTCTCTCCGACAGCTGCCATTGGCCACAACAAACAAGCCTCTCTCCTCCCATTGGCTCCCGGGTTTCAATAAAGGCCTAATTCATTGGAATAGGAGCTTAGGGACTGTTCCATGGTGACATCATTTTAACAAACGCACAATAGGTCAAATTTATTAGCTAAGCTAATGTGGGGCGGATATTGCAATGCGCATCTGCGACGGTTGTCTTTCGAAATTAGCCAGATGAAATTGAACAAACCTTTGCAATTACCCAGGCGAGCCGCTCCCTCCCTCCCTCCCTCCTTCCCTTCCACTCGCCCGAATCATTAACCAAAGGGGCGAGTTGAGCAGAATTCCAAGATGGTGAGGATGTGGAGCCTCGCCCCCCCCCACAAGCCACCCACTGCGAGGGGGGGAATTAAGTGGGGATCCACCTAAATCTATCTTAGCATTCTTTGTTTATAAACACATCCTACGGAAAGGAAGCCCCACCCCACCCCCCAGAAAGGCACCAAGTGCAGGCACCAAATGCCTTGGGGACGCTCCGCCCGAATTTGGAACTGCCCAGTTACACTTGGAACAGATATTCCTGCTGGTGGTGGTGGGCCTGGAATGAAAAAAGCCCAGAGCCTGAATTTGAAACCCAACCTTCTCCTTCTACAGTCACACACTCAAAGTCCTTTATGCTTTCTTTTTTTGGCCCGTCTTAAAACGACAAGCCCAACAAGACTTTCCAGGGCTAGAAATCCAATTTGGAGCTCCGAGAAAACCTGCCTTGGGTGGCCTGGAGAGCAGGCATTCAATGCCAACCGCAGATTGCATCTGATAACGGGGATTGACTTTAGAATTAGGGTTTTCTAAAGTTACACAAAACGGGCTGGAATACACCCATATGCAGATGTGCATAAGTGCAGGTGCATGCATGCAGATACCCAAAGTATCCAACAGATTGCATAACAATTGTGAGAGTTTTCCTGAAGAAACAGGAAAGAGGTCCATCCCCTTTCCATTCTCGCCGCCCCTCCCCAAATATCGCCAAATATTCCCCTTAGTTTGCTTGAATACAGACTAGCCTGCATAAAAAAACAGACACACCATTTCCTGGATGCTTTCTTTTTTTAATCTGCTTTCATTACACTCTGGGTCAGGACATTGGTTTTCTGTGGCTATTATTGTTATTATTTTTTTTACATTCCCAATTCTTTCTGCCTCTTTTTAAAAAGGGGAGGGGTTCACTTTTCCTTCGGTGGGGTTAGTTGGCCTTTGCTTGGGTCAGCCCATCGATCGCAAAAGCTGGGGGAAGGGGAGGAAGGGAGCACCCTAAAAAGAGATTCCGTTTTGGATTAATTTATGTCAGCCCAATTTATTGCCACGCTGCCTGGGTTTTGTGAGTTTGGAGATGCTCCCTAACGTCCAAATTGGACTAAAAGCGTTAAAAATTAAATAACGTTCAAATGCATTTACTTAGTTTCCCCTTTATAAAGGGAAATGAAAACAGGGAATAGAATTTTCTTTTTAATAGAATGTAATAGTATTTGATCAGCACCTGTTAGGGCGGATTTCATGATTCAGAAAAGCGGTGACAAGGAGGGAGTATATTAGTTTTTAAAGCTTAGGATTCAATTACCGCAACACACTGAATAATTTAAGTGGCAACAGTAAATGCAAACAGACCTGTGGAGTTTATTGGGCTTATTGCACAGAAAAGGCTGCAATATTACTTTCGCCCTTCCTTATTTTCCCCGTCCATTCCTCCAGGTCTTTTCTTCCCCTTTGAATCGGCTTTTCTAGAAGAGCTCAAAAGGAAAACAACCCATTTCATCTCCTAATGTGTGTTTCTTAATATTTAAGACTATTTGGGTTGTTGTTTTTAAACAGCAGCAACACAATTTTCCAATGGTAGGATGTTTTAATTAAGGATTTTTTTTAAAAAAACTATTTATTTATATATTGAAACACACAGTCCGTTTGGTTCTTCACAGAAGAACCGTTGTTGTTACGACGATCAAAAATAATTTGATAATTATATCAAAAGCAAACGTTCTTCTGAAAAGGAACAAACTGATTTTTAATACCACCTTTGCATTTGGAACTGAAATTAAGTGTTTCTCAATCCTGAGGTGGTTGGGCGAATAAAATATCCCGGGACTTGACTGGAAGCCGGACAGGGTCAGGCGACCTGCTTCTGCTGGTTCCTTTGGCTTCTGAGCAGACTCAAGCGGGACTGCTGAAGGGGCGCCTCGGTTTCATACCCTGCCCATTTTTCGTGGCGGCGGCGGCAGGTTCAGGGGATAGATGGAAGGAAATTCAAGGTCTCCATGGCCACTTTCGCCTGCAAGGAGAGCGTGGCTGAAAAAGACTCCGGCCAGCCTTCTCTCTCTTTGAAAGGAGGCCGGCTTCGACAGGACAAGTCTCAGACATAGCAAAGACCCATTTTTGACCATCAGATCTTTCTGCCTTCTCTAGCTTATCCGGGAATCCCGCTTCAAGCCCTCCATCCATCCCGAAGCAAGGAAAGCCCTAGCGAAAATTTGGTTTCTCTGTGTTATCGAGCGCTTCCTCCTTCTTGCAGGGCAGGGGTTGAAGGCGATGTAGCAATTCCCGAAGGAGGTTACCATTTTAAAAATATATTCAAGTATAATTTTTGGGGAAAACTCATAATGAACAACGGGGGCCCCTGGTTTAAATTTTATATTTTTTTATTTCATATATTTATTCGTTCAACAATATTTTTAACCCCCGATCACGACCAAAACACACCCTTCTTCCACGGCGAACCGCACGGCAATCATGCGTGGAGGTAAAACAAACAAACAAACAAAAAGGAATAAAAGAGGGGTGACATTAATTGTCGAGCAAGGAAATGGCATTTCGAAATGGCTGGAAGATGGGGAAAACGCTTCTACTTAAACGCCTGTCTTTAAAAAAAAAAATAGCAACGAAGCACCGAATTATTCTTTCTTCAGCTTTTTATAGGCATCCAAAAGAAAATCCCATTGGTGGATTACACGACCAGGCAGTTTTCTTTGTACTAACCTACAAAGCGATCGGTTTTTTTCCCTGATGTTCCTCCCCCTCCCTCCCATTGCAATCTACAGCCGTGAGATTCCCTGGTGGCCTCCCATCCAAAAGCTAACCAGGCCCGGCACTCCGGAATCTCCCAGCACAGCCCTCCGCGAGACGCCGTCCTTCTCTGGCCACACCCCTTTCGGAGCAGCCAAAGGGCCAAGCGGGCCTTCGTGGTGGTGGTGGTGGTGGTGGTGGTGGGAGAGAAGAGGGAGGGGGAAGGCAAAGGAACGAGGCGGGGCCCGATCCGGGGGAAATAGCCGCCTCGGTTGCCGTTTCTGCAAGCCGGTGGCGCTGCCAGCTTTGGCTCCGGTCAGGAAGCGTGTTGCGAGCGGCAGCGCGGGTGGAATGCGGCGGGTCTTCCTTTCCCAGCTAATCCGATTATAAAGGGAGGAAAAGAGAGCGGCGTCCGGGGCAGAGCCAGCTCGTTTCCCCCTGGAGCCTGGCTGCTCTTTCGGAGAGGCCCACGCCCCGGAGGGAAAGCGGGTTGGGCTCCCTTGCAAGAAGGGACGGGACCAAAGAGAAGCGAGCTATCCCTGGATCCCTTCTGGACAAAGAAGCGCGCAAGGCAGGCGGGAACACCTTTGGACTTCCGAGGTTTCCACGTCGTGTGCGTGTAAAGAGGCACACACCAACACACTCCTTCCCTCTTTTTTCCCCCCCAGTGTATATAATTTGTGTGTTTGTATGTATATGTGTGTGAAGAGAGGTTGGGGAGAGAGAGAAACTCGCGGGCCTCCGGTCTGGCGGAAACGCCGTCAGACTCGCACGTCTAAAATTAAGCACCCTGGACAGCGCTTTGCAGTTCTCTCTTCCCCAAGTCTCCGCTCCTCCCCTGCGTGGTCGAGACGCCCAGACTCGGGAATCCGCATCCAGGACATACCTCCAGTTGGACAGAGTTGAGCGAGAAAACAAGAGTTCAATCTTCGTTAAGGTCCGGTCCAGAGTTCTCAAAGAAGAAGAAGGCAACGCGAAAGCCAAGAAAGAGGCAGATGGGGAGGGGAAAGTGTGCTTAAGAAAGGCTCCGTGTGGACGCTGGGAGTTGATGTAGGTCTACTCCTAATCTGTGCCCGATAAAAACCTCCCATGCCTGCAGATTGTCTTTGAGTTGACTCGTTGAAACTAGGGTTCTAATCGAGGTGATGGGGTGCGGGGTGGGAGGTGGAGCCTTTAATCAGCTAAAAAGTGTGCGTGTGCGTGTGTGTGTACAGTATAAGTATACGAATCTATGAAAACTACGTATATGCTGTATTTGAGAATCCTTCATTCCGGATATAACGACGCAAGGTATTTAACGGAAGACAATTTACCGGTCCTTGCCGGGAAGAGCGTACAGTATCCGAAACAACATAAAGGAACTACGGAGGAAAAGGAGACGGAAACAGAGATGGGCAGAAAGAGAGAGAAGGGCCAGATAGTTGATCGGGTGGGTGGGGGTGGAACCGTGGCCCTCCAGAGACTGCTGAACTACAACTCCCAGCCTCGCTCACCATTGGCCCTTCTAGGTGGGGATGCTGGGAACTGGAGTTCAATAACAGCTGCATAAAACACGCACTTAGAAACCCGAACGGGCACCCTCGGGTAAGTGGGCCTGGGAGAAGCAAAGGGGGGATGGGGGGGGGAGAACCCAAGATCGTGAGGAAGAACACGTCCCGTGAGCAACGCCAGCTCGCCCACTTGCCCAGGTGGGCTTCGTCTCTCCTGCTGCCGCGCCTTCTCCGTCGGCTGGGCACGCCGGCTGGGCGAATCCTTCGGTCGCCCGCGGGCAGACCTGCTACGCCTCGCCTCGCCTCTGGGAAGCGGCTGCCGTCTGGGAGGCTGAGCTAATTGGATTCTCTCCGCTGGCTTCTCGTGGCGCGTCGGGGCGGCCTGAGCATTAGTTGGGGCTTCCTACCGAGCGGAGCTAATTGGATTTCCAGGAGACCAGCAAGCTGCTCCGCGGGGAAGGCGGCTCCGGAGTCCCAGCTCCGGCCAAAAGGGGCAAATGCGCCCGCGGGGGGCGGAGGGGGTGGAAGGGCGGTGGAGGAGAGGGGGGAGCGGACCCTCTTTTTTTGGAAGGAGCCCCTCGGGGCCCGGGATCGGCGCTTTCGTCGGAGGGTATTGGAGTGGAGAGGGGTTGGGGTTGTGGGGGGAACCCAGGCTCAGGCCCAAGTAAATCAAGAAATCAAGCTCGCCGGCCCCGAGTCGGGCAGGCTTTCGTGGCTTTTGTGCGGAGGGAGGAAATTGCGGCTCGCTCTGCATAATGACAGCTCGGGCTGCCCAAGGCGATCATTTTATTGCGGGTGCGTCTGCTGTTATCAATTTTGCGAACGATTTCACAGGGAGCCTGGCAGACTCGGAGCTAGGGAGGAAAAAAAAAATAATATGCAAAGATGAGCTTTGAATAATGAATGATGGGCTTTTAAACCAATTCCAAAGTGTCTCTGATAGTACAATATGAAAAGGGGTGGTAAGTAATAGTGGGTTTTAAAAGGCGCTAGTATGTTTTTATTACTATATTTAAAAAGAGAGAAAGAGAGAGAGAGAGAGAGAGAGAGAGAGATCTATATGATTTGGGAGAAATGGATAATATATCACGAAGTCTTTGATAATCATATAAACAATACATTTTTCTTTGGGGGAATTTTTCTCTCGCCAGCCTTCACGCAGTTAACTTCTGCAGACTTCTCAACACGCCGCCTTGCAAGGCTGGGCTTCCTTATTAAATATTAACACTATTTTAATATTAGCTTTTTAAGTTTAATATGTTGACGTTCAGTCGTTTTTACTTTAATTATATTTTATAATTAATAACTTTGATACCTTTTTTTCCCCCTTCCGTGCGGCTCTTTTGTACTATTTTTGCCACCATGAATAATAAACCTGGGAATTAATTTTTGAGAACTGGTAGACTTCACCGGGTCACATCGAGTAAATAATTGTTTTCTGTTTGCCACCCGGTGAATTTATTGCCATTGTTTTCCATCTCGTTCATTAAAAAACGTTTGGAAATATTTTATGGAGAAACCTTATAGTATAAAATGGCCTGTGCATAAAACACACTCACTCACATACAATCTTATTAGGTGTACTCCGGTCTTCATACTCTTCTAAACCCAATTCCTTAAATGAGGCATAATTTATATCGAGTCCTATTTTAAGGGAGGGGGGAATTTAGATTTTATCTTTCAATATATTTTTGTTTCTATTTTATTTATTTAGCATTTTCTCCAGGATGGTAAACATAGGCCTGATTTGTACCTGAGAAGTTTTCTACAGGGCTCATCCAGTTAGTGAGCGGAGGGTTTGAAACAGCGGTGGATGAGAGGGAAGAGTAAAAAAACAGGTAGGAAAGGGAAGGAAGGAAGGAAGGAAGGAAGGAAGGAAAGAAAGAAAGAAAGAAAGAAAGAAAGAAAGAAAGAAAGAAAGAAAGAAAGAAAGAAAGAAAGAAAGAAAGAAAGAAAGAAAAATTCTAGGACAGAACCGCCCCCCTTCCGGCTCATACCTTCTTGTCTCCGGAGTTTTGAAAACTCCGCAATATCTGCAGGGTCGCTCACGCCTCCTCAGAAACAAACCCCTTGCAGTAGTAGTGTTGAATAGCAGAAGGATTCAAGGTTCAGGGAGGTTCAGAAGACCAGATCGATGCGTAACTGTACTTATTATTTATTCTTCTTGAACTTCTCCTGCTTCGGCCCCTGGCCCTTCTGAGGCGTTTCTTCGGCCCAAGATCGAGGGAGGCTGCTAGGGGGAGACAAGGCGGGAGGAGGAGGAGGCTTCTTCTCAGCCGCCTTCGCCATCCCAAAGCCGGAATGGCAGCGGAGCGGGCGAACTCAGGGACAGGTGATTTGGCGTTTCGGCCGATCCGCGGTTTCGGAACCTGTCAGCTCGGGACGGGCCAAATGGAGCCGCCTGCTTTGCCTGGGCTGAATCGGCCATGAGGAAAAGCAGAGAAAGCCTTAAGGCAACCCGGGGGCTTCTGCTAAGGGGCGAAGCCTGGTGGAAGGGGTTCCGCTCCGGGCCTGTGAAGGAGACTCGGAAGGGCGGTTGGGGAGCTGGGCCAAGTCCGTCCCCGGCCTCGCCAGCGGATGCTCGCGGATCGAGGCGACGGACGAGAGAATTCGTGAAGATTCGCAACGCGCAAAAGCGAGGACTTCTGGGCTGAGCGAGACCGAGTTCTCCCTTGAGTAAACTGATCCGGGTTGCTTTTGGACGGGGGTGGGTGGGGGGTGGGACGAGCCTCCAGAATGCGCCTGAATTCGGAAGCAAGCGCCCTGGCTCCGGGTTCAAGAAGCGCGGCCTAAGGTGTTTTGAGGCCTCCTTAGGCCTCCCAGCCTCGTCACCGCAGGGCCGCCAATGACTCAGATGAAAACAGAGCTTCCCTTCCCCTGAATCAGAGCTTGGCACCTCTTTGTTGGTTTCATAGTCACCAACGCCATAAAAACAGATGACCCTTATCTTACAATTTATAAAAGGTCCCAAAACTGGGAAGGAAGATGAGGCTTGTGAGGTTGCTAAGGCCTCTCCTGGGAAGGAGACAACCACTATAGTGGTGGAAGGAGGAGGAGGAGGAGTGATGGCTCCAGTATTTGGAGGAAATTCAGGAAGAAGGCAGGGAACACTGTGGCTGTTTCCTGGTTGGGTCCCTTTGGCTCCACCTGTTCTATTGACCAAGGCCTTTTTGACCCATTGTGAACCCCTGGCTGCCCCAGCCTTATCAGGTTGCAACATGTTTCTCACATAGTGCTGTATAAATAAGAGTGGACTTTAAAAATGGGGGCCACCACCCCATTCAAAACAAAGACTACCGAACTCCTAAAAGGGTTAATTACAGTGATTTCCATAACTGGGATCAAGAGCAGAATTAAGCTAACACATGGCTGCAGTCTGAGTCTTCCTCTCAGATGCAGGCCAGGTTCACACAAGCCATTTGTTAGCATCCTGCGTAAACAATAGGACAGAAAATGTTGTTTTAAACACGAAGAAGGAGGATGTTAAATAAGATGCAGGGACAAGAATGATGGGAGGAAGGAGAGAGCTAAGAGTTTAATTATAGCTGCTGCGTTTCTCAAACTTAGCAACATGCTGGCTGGAGAATTCTGGGAGTTGAAGTCCACACATCTTAAAAGGGCCAACGTTGAAAAACGCTTAAATTATAGTAAGCTTATTATGGATGAGAAGACCTCGTGAAGGAGATAACAAGTCTGAATCAAAGCTTCTTCATCTGAGGTTGTAAGAAGGGTTGTTTGGAATCAGTCTAAAGGTCTATTCAAAGGTAGACAACTCGGTGCTTTCAAATATTCACCTAAAGTTGGCCCTATCTTCCTGAGGGGGCAATGAACAAAACAATGCTTAATAATGAAAATTATTTTGTTATAAATAAACAAATAAATAAATGATGTATACCTTGCCTTTATGTTGTATAACCCAAAGCAATGTACAATATCATTCCTGCCTCCTATTTGACCCACAACATCACCATAAGAAGTGGATTAGGCTGAGCTGGACTGGTTGGTCCAAAGTGATCTTGCTGGCTTTCCTGCCAAGGGAGGATCAGAACTCACAGGCTGTCATGTTTTAATGCAGAGGTCTCCAAACTTGGCAACTTTAAGACTTGTGGACTTCAACTCCCAGAATTCTTTTCTGGGAGTTGAAGTCCACAAGTCTTAAAGTTGCCAAGTTTGCAGACCTCTGTTTTAATGCAACACTAGCCATTACATTGAATTTACTCCCTAATCGGACTTAAAAACAGATGGGTTTCATCTAGGAAGAGAGACACAGGATTCTTTTAACCTGGGTGGATGGAATTCATTCAACTTACTGGCCTTGTTCCCACAATCAGCTTAACTGGATCAATGTAGGGGGTAAATATATTCTGGGAGCATCAAAAAGTTGAACTGACCCATTCAACTAAAACCCCAGGGAGTCAGCTGCAGTTGTAAGTAAACAGTCATGCACTGTGGTAAACTAATCTCACCTAAACAAAACAGTTGTGAAAAATATATCTTCCTCAGAAGGAAGGGGGATGGAGGGAGGGAAAGGAAGAAGGAAGCAGAGAGGGAGGGAGGGAGAGGGCCCCCCTGAAGCACACTCTTTGTTGTTATAGAAAGTATTTCCAGATCTGAATGGTCTGGATTGGCCAAACCTGCTTACTTCTACCTTCAGGGGAGGGACTATGATGTTTTGACACCTTGCCCACATTTACCTGGTAAAGGATTCAATCAACACTAGGAATTTCTTGGACAAAGTCAGATATGTTGCCAAAATAATAATTTTTGGCTCTGTGTGATGATGCCTGAACTTACCAATAAGAAGGGTTGATTGGGTCAACAGTTAACTAGATTAAGCATGTTGAAGAAGGGTAGATTATAGTGTGTAACAGCCAATACTGTATACTACTGCCATGGACGGTATATGTAACAATGCTATCCTATCTCTATAGACATTCTTCCCCCAAAACTGGGACTTCAATTCCCAGAATGGCCCAGCCAGGATAGCCATTGTGAGATCTCTGGGAGTTCAAGTCCATACTTCTGGAGGTTACCCCATAAGGAAAGTTGCAGTAGGATCTACTGGTTTCTGTTCAGCAGTGCATAAAACAAAACGTTGGTATTAATTGCTTCATTGTGGTGTTTGGGATGAATACATGTATCACTGGGAGGAGACCAGATGGAAACAGACAGTCTGAACCTATTGAAACACCTCTGGTACTGGATGTATTTTTTAATACATTAAGAGCCATCTGTGTAGCCATATCCAGCATTATTTAATTTAGCAACGGCTCTGGAAAAATAAAACTGACGTTAAGGGCAGGGCAGGAGACAGACAATTCCTTTTATTGTGGAGATACATATATATCCATTTTGCACACAAGAATCCCCATTGATGCACACCTTGTACCCTAGTGAAAGTGTCTGTGATGGAGCAGAAATAGGTTGCAACAATTATTATTTAGTAGTTGCAACTATTAGGCAGAACAAGCTATCAGGAAACTTGAGGCTGAAGGAGATTGAATGGGCAGAAGTTGTGTTAGTCTATTCTATATCCATAAGCTAGTTGGCACTTAACTTATGGGCGTAGAAGAGTGCAGCAGATGACATGCTGTCCCATCCCAGATGTTGAATAGCCAATGCTTAAGCAGCCAAAGATGGTTTCTATCAATTGAAGGCCTGAAGGCTTACACTTTCTTCTGCTACCATTCTCAGTTCCTCATTGTTCTCTATGTATCTTTGGAAGCTTATAATGATTCATTCATTGAGGTCCATAAATCAAACATTAGCTATTTTTAATGTCAGGGGGATACCTGGTTATCCATCTGTAGCATACAGTATTTTTTCTCCACCAGGATGCTGCCTAGAGTCTAGACTCCACAAGTATTTGGTCCTAGCTCTCCACAAATGGAAGGGGAGAAGAATGAATCTAAACCTAACTCTGGAGTTATGCATAGTTTAATGAAACAGAAGCTGTGATTAGTCCATCTCTCAATACATTCTCTATTGCTTGGGTGAAGGGATGGGAGTTGTTTTCTTTTTCAATTCACTTTCTCCCCAATTTTAACACCTATATTTTTTCTAGACTTCTATTTAGAAATCATGGAACTGTGACTGGGAATAGAGGTAACAGATGCAACATAAGGATTAGTGGTAAGGCAGCAAAGTGTTATGGCAGCATTGTTTTGTGACAGTTTAAGGATAGAGAAGAGCACAAAACCCTTTGAAAGAAATCAGAGGTTGACTGGAGGCTGAATAATGGAGTAAATTCTTTTTAAATAACAATCTCTTTTAATTCGACTGGAAGAACCCAACATAAATATACAAATACATATACATATATACATATACATATACATATATATATATACATATATATATACATATACACATACACATACACATACACACACACACACACACACACACACACACACACACATATATATATATATATATATATATATATATATATATATATATATATGTTTTCTTAAGTTTTTGTGGGTATTTATATGTATGGTGAAATTGAAGGAGCCCCTATGGGATCACCACTGTCACCCGTCATTGTAAACCTGTTCAGAATTTGAATCCAGAGCCCTAGCCAATGCCACCCACAAACCCAAACTATGGTTAAGATACATCGATGACACATTTGTTATTTGGCCCCATGGAAAAGAAAACCTAAACAATTTCCTAACACACCTAAACAGCACACAGCCCAAAATCAAATTCACCATGGAAACAGAAACAAACAAACAACTACCATTCATAGATATACTAATCTACAAAAAAAACAGATGGCACACTAGGACACACCATATACCAGAAGAAAACAACACACCAAACGCTACCTCAACGCCCAATCCCACCACCACCCAGCACAGATAAACTCCGTGGCCAAAACACTAATTGCCATAACCAAATGTCTGGCAGACAAGACACACATAAAGACTGAACTATGCACCCTGACTAAAGTACGGACAGCTAACGGCTTCCACATAAGCAAAATCACTGGCTTGACCCACAAAAACACACTGAGACATAATGGAGACCTAGAAGATGATGGAACAGCTGTCCTGCCCTACTTAAGAGGTACTACAGACAAAATCAGTAAGATACTACACAGGCATCACATCAAGACTGCCTTCAAAACAGACAGAAAAATAGCAGCCATCCTTAGAAACCCCAAAGATAAAACTGACCTGGAAAACCAAGGCATATATGAAGTCCCCCGGGCATCATGCCCGGCCACATACATTGGACAGACCAATAGAAGAATAAGTACCCGACTGGATGAACACAAAAATGCAGTAAAAAAGCTGGAACACACTTCCTCACTAGTCCAACACATGAAAGCCACAGGTCATAGCATCAACTTCAATGGCACCAAAACCCTAGCCACTATAGAAAACCCCAGCCACAGAATTATCAGAGAAGACATAGAGATTGAAAAAAGACCTGAAAGCAGAATAGAAGAGACGATTCCACCAGACTGTCAATTATTTGGAAGCCTGCACTCACAAACAAAAAAATCTCCACACCACAAGCCAAGCAAACACCTGGGCACAAACAGATCCCCCCTGATACCTCCAGCTCAAACACACCCCAACCAGGCACCCAGATGAAACCTAGCTTCCTAATAAATGATAGCTGTCCATTTACTCGGAGCCAAGCTGCACTAAAAGCCTCCAATACAGGAACACAATGTTGCCAGCCGATCAAGACACACACACACAAAAACACTACAAAACAGACAGAAGGTATTAGAAACACCAATCAAGCAGAACACAGCAAACTCCAAGACCAATAAACACAGACCAAGACTCCCAACCAATCAGGATGAAGAAAAAACCATTCTGGCACAGCAGTAGGCTAGCCCCAAATTTAAAACTGAAACAACTGTAAAAGTCTGACTCACAGACGAACACTATACAGAAGCCTGAGGATGGCAGATGAGATTCTGCCGAAATGTTGCTACAACTTTAAAAGCACAACTACAATGACGTGGGAAAATACCCGAACAAAGCTGAATACCCCATCTCTCTCTCTCTATATATATATATTCATAGATTTTCACGGGTACAGGTATGTAGGTCTAGTTTTGTTCGGGTCTTTTCCCGTGTAAGATTAAGAGTATCTTGGCGATGTTTTGGTGAGGTCGCCATCCTCAGGCTGGTGCTTTTGGCTTCGTGCCAGTGCAAGCAGTGTGTGATTGGAGCTGCCGTCTCTCTATAAATACTAGTGGTGGGGGCTGGTGTGCTGGGCTGGTTGGTTGCGCTGCTGCCTCTTGATTGGTTGATGGAGTTGATGTTGGTATAATGGGCTGTGTGATGGCCTTGTGAGTTTTTTCCATTAGCTTCTCCTGTTTTAACGGCTTGGGTAATGGGTTGTGTGATGGGCTTGTGAGTTCTTTTGTTGTGGTATCCTGGGTCCTGCGTTGTAATCTCCTGGGTCGTTTGTGTTTTGATCTCTTTTCCATTAGCCTCCTGTGTAGTAAAGGCTTGGGTAATGGGTTGTGTGATGACCTTGTGAGACTTATTGCTGTGGTATCCTTGGTCTTGTGCTGTGATATCCTGGGTCATTTGCTGTGTTGCAACTTCTTGAGTTCTTGTGGTGTAATTTCCTGAGTATTCTGATGTGATGTCCTGAGCGGGTGGCTGTGATGTAGCATTCTGGGTTTTAGTCTGGCTTTGAATTTGTGGTCTGGGTCTGTGTTCTTGTTGTATGTCAGCTTGTTTAGTTTGCGGGTCGGGGGTGTGTGACAGCTGGCGAAGCAGCCGTGGTCTGTTTTCAGGATGGTGGTTGTCCTTTGTTTATAGGATGGGCTTGGGCCTGGGTCTGATGAGGGGGATTGGCAGTGGTGTTCCGTGTTGTTTTGGGTCTGGTGTTGGTTTTCATGGCTTGGACTCGTTTGTTGTATACACTGCTCAAAAAAAATAAAGGGAACACAAAAACAAGACATCCTAGATCTGAAGGAATGAACTATTCTTATTAAATACTTTGTTCATTACATAGTTGAATATGCTGACAACAAAATCACACAAAAATTATCAATGGAAATCAAATTTAGCAACCCATGGAGGTCTGGATTTGGAGTTACACTCAAAATTAAAGTGGGAAAAAACACTACAGGCTGATCCAACTTTGATGTAATGTCCTTAAAACAAGTCAAAATGAGGCTCAGTAGAGTGTAGTCTCCACGTGCCTGTATGACCTCCCTACAACGCCTGAGCATGCTCCTGATGAGGTGGCGGATGGTCTCCTGAGGGATCTCCTCCTACACCTGGACTAAAGCATCCCCCAAATCCTGGACAGTCTGTGGTGCAATGTTGGTGGATGGAGCAAGACATGATGTTCCAGATGTGCTCAATTGGATTCAGGTCTGGGGAACGGGAGGGCCAGTCCATAGCATCAATGCTTTCATTCTGCAGAACTGCTGACACACTCCAGCCACATGAGGTCTAGCATTGTTGTGCATTAGGAGGAACCCAGGGCCAACCGCATCAGCATATGGTCTCACAAGGGGTTTGAGGATCTCATCTCAGTACCTAATGGCAGCCAGGCTACCTCTGGCAAGCACATGGAGGGCTATGCGGCCCCCTAAAGAAATGCCACCCCACACCATTACTGACCCACTGCCAAACCAGTCATGCTGGAGGATGTTGCAGGCAGCAGAATGTTCTCCACGGTGTCTCCAGACCCTGTCATGTCTGTCACATGTGCTCAGTGTGAACCTGCTTTCATCTGTGAAGAGCGCAGGGCACCAGTGGCGAATTTGCCAATCTTGGTGTTCTCTGGCAAATGCCAAATGTGCACAGTTGGGCTGTAAGCACAACCCCCACCTGTGGACGTCGGGCCCTCATACCACCCTCATGGAGTCTGTTTCTGACCGTTTGAGCAGCCACATGCACATTTGTGGCCCACTGGAGGTCATTTTGCAGGGCTCTGGCAGTGCTCCTCCTGTCCCTCCTTGCACAAAGGCGGAGGTAGCGGTCCTGATGCTGGGTTGTTGCCTCCTCCACGTCTCCTGATGTACTGGCCTGTCTCCTGGTAGCGCCTCCATGCTCTGGACACTACGCTGACAGACACAGCAAACCTTCTTGTCACAGCTCGCATTGATGTGCCATCCTGGATGAGCTGCACTACCTGAGCCACTTGTGTGGGTTTTAGACTTTGTCTCATGCTACCACTAGAGTGAAAGCACTGCCAGCATTCCAAAGTGACCAAACCATCAGCCAGAAAGTATAGGACCTGAGAAGTGGTCTGTGGTCACCACCTGCAGAACCACTCCTTTATTGGGGATGTCTTGTTACCTGCCTATGCTTTCCACTTGTTGTCTATTCCATTTCCACAACAGCATGTGAAATTGATTGTCAATCAGTGTTGCTACCTAAGTGGACAGTTTGATTTCACAGAAGTGTGATTGACTTGGAGTTACATTGTGTTGTTTAAGTGTTCCCTTTATTTTCACGGGTACAGGTATGCAGGTCTTGGCATGTTTGGGTCTTTTCCCGTATAAGATTGATAGTATCTTGGCAATGTTTCGACAAGGTCCAACTCGTCATCTTCAGGCTGGTGCTTTCGGCTCTGTGCTTGTGCGAGCAAAAAGCTGAAAAAGCCGAAAGCACCAGCCTGAAGATGGTGAGTGGGATCTCATCAAAACAACGTCATTGTAGTTGTGCTTTTAAAGTTGTAGCAACGTTTTGGCAGAATCTCATCTGCCATCATCAGGCTTCTGTACTGTGTTTGTCTGTGAGTCTGTATAGTGTTCTGTATATTCATCTGTGAATTTCACAGACGAACACAATACAGAAGCCTGATGATGGCAGATGAGATTCTGCCAAAACATTGCTACAACTTTAAAAGCACAACTACAATGACCAAGAAATTCTGGCATAGGACAAACCCCTTCCCCATCACTGATGGTTTCTTCAAATAATATTGTTGGACAAAATTATCAAGGAAAATTGCTTTGGAGTCATGAATTGGTCCTTTTCCAAAATTCTGTTATCTGTAATAATTTGTATCTTTTTGTAAATCTATTTCCAGAATTACAAAGCCACTACAGCTTCCCCCAAAGCCAGCTTTCAGTTCAGATTCTGGTAGCATCTGCTTTTTCCTCTGGTTTCAGTGCATTGCATTCCTCCTTTCCTTAGCGTAATTATCAAGCTAGCTATAAATACTAATCCACAGTATAACATTTCAGCTGAATGCACATAGCCTATTTTATCTGTTGAAAAAGAGAGGGGGGGGGAAGGGAGTAAGGAGAGGGAGAGAGAGAGAGGTGAGGTGAAATGGAAAATGATCTAGTGAAAACAAGACCCTGAAAACCTTTTAAAGAGACAGGTAACGTTTTATAATAATGGAAATTAATTGATATTACATTACTCTGAACTTTCTGAAGAGTTGCAACAAAGCAGAGAGGACTCAGCAAGATGGATAGCATTACTAGGGAAATGAAGAATGTCTTCCAATTCACAGCATAAGGGAAAATGGTCCGGCATCATTCATTGTGAATCAAGTAGGTACCAATTGATTTCATCCGCTGTCATCAAATCATAAAAGGATTATAGACCCTAGAAGAATCAAGTAGTCTAAGCACCTCCTGATGTAGGAAATATGCCCCTACACTTCATAACATGTAGGAGGGATAGGTGACCCCTCCCCCCCAAAAGACTGCCCACAGATCCAGGATAATATGGGACTCTTACAACCTTGCAGTCCGTGATTGCCAAATGTTGCTGCAGTTACCTGCCCTTTTGGAAAACCAATTAAATGCATCTTCTTTTTAAGCTTAGTTACTCCAAAATCTCAGGGGAAAAAAAAATGGCTTAATTGGCATTTATAATTTGGTCTATCTTGCATCATTTGTCTTGCTTTCTATGGCTCTTCCTTCCCTTCAGAAGTGTTCGTACAACCTTCAATTGCTCATCCTTATTTCTATCCCTAGCTTGGTGGATGGCCTGAAGATACTAAAGGTGACACTTCCCCAGGGGTTTCATTGTAAAGCAAAGCTACGTGCTGCAAGACTCTATTGTAAAAAGTGCAGCTCACAAGGCACAAGCTGGCTTTCCCAATGATCTTCTATTTTAGCATGTTCTCACAGGGAACAGATTGCTGCTTTGCCGTTATGGATGGTCGTTAGAAGCCATTGAGCTTAATCAGGAATAGTGGGAAGTTGTGGGAAGCCAGGTATGGGTATGTGGCTTGTCCATTACCCTGCTGAAAATCCATGAGAGGAGTATGCAGAATCTACCCATCTTGCTATCAGAGTCAAGTAGAAAGGGGGAAAGCAGTATTAAACTAGAAAGATACATGTGACCATGAAAGTGACATTGTAAAGCATTGTCAGAGTACAGGTACCCACATGGGAAGTAGGTGATAGAACAGGGACCAGGGGACAGAACCAGCCGTAACACAGGGACATGTTTGTCCAGTTGGACTGAACCAGGAAGATGTATGACTCGCATACTTAATAGGGACAGGTTGAAGTGAGATGGGCTGCTGTTTTTCTTCCTCCCCATCACATATAGAAAGACATTAAGATAAATGAGTTATGACGCTAATTGTAAGCCATTTTGTGCTCTGATAAAAGGACTAGTAGTTAGCCAAACAACGAACCAATGGAAACTATTCCCCATTAACAAGAGAGTCTTGTCCACTAGGCTCCCTGCATTCAAAAAAATGAGAAGATGGAAGAAAATGTCCAATAATTTTAAGCTATTGATGCAGTGGCTGGCTAATTCAGCAGAACACTGCATCTTGGGGGAAATTTCACTTGTTAATTATTTTACATGACCTTTTCCTTTCTCTGGTTTTCTACCATGTTTTCCTGACATTCGTAGCTCCTCTTTTGGTATCTCTTAGGCCTCTTACTGATCAGATTGTGCTGCCATCAATGTTTGCACCCCTTCCAGACAGATGGCTTTCTTATTAATTTGTGGAGCTCCATTGCATCTCCAAGAAAGTGATTAACAAATCATTCCTACTGGACTAAGCGTCCCTCACCTGTATGAGCTGCTTTCTACTTGAGGTTTAACCGTTGCAGAAATAAAGAAAACTACACTTGGAAGAGCAAGTGAGGACCTGATAGGTAATTCTTTTTTTAAACTGAAAGCATCAGGTGACCGTGGTTTTCATCTGTCTTGCTGCAAATGGCCACAATTTTAGGACCAATGAAAGATCAATCAGTAGAACATTATTTAGGCTAGAGATGGACAATGGTGCCCCACAGGTTTGCTACTTGGTAGAAATACATGTAACTAGTAGCACCGCATTAAAGGTGTAGCATCAAAAGTAGCAAAGTTTGTCAGTAGGCTCTTTTTTATTATTATTTAAAGAAGCCAGTTTGAAATTTAGTTCATTCTACCAAGCATCTCAATAACAAATTATTTTAAAGGGGAAACTGTTTTGCAAGTCTGTCAATGTACAGCTCTATGAAAGAACAGATACCCATCAGCAAGCCAACTTGTTTCCGAGTTCCCTTTTTCCTTTGTATTTCATACGTTTTCTCTTGCCATATTTTTCTCCTCTAGTAAATAGAGATCTGTTTCAAGCACTTTTGTTGGGCAAATTGCATTAGAGTGGATGGTGCAGATATCCATTAGGGTTTATTTATCGTGACACTGTTCAGATCTCACACTTATAAATATATGATGGGCCTTGAGTTTGTAGAAATGTAACTTACATATTTTATTACACTTTTCTGTAAACCTTGAGAAGGATATCATCAAAGCACTGCTCTTAACAGCAATCTAAACTAAGATACATAAAATCTACAGCACCATTATTTTTTAATATGGCAAGGAAGCATGGCATTTCTGGATAGTTTGAAAGGTTTGCTGTCACCATAAACACATACCACAATGAAACATTAACAAGTTGAAGATACTATAACTGAATATGGACCTAGAGTTGAATTCCTCTGAAACACTGTTATGCAAGCAGACTATATTAATGTGAATTCCCCACCCCACCCCAAGGCAGCTAGATTTGCCTCGTTCTCCGCATTCTCCTTTCTTGACAGGCAAGTAATACTGCATTCCCTGGGCTACAAAACAAAAGATTCTTGTTATTTCTCTTTGTGGCTTATGTCTGATTTCATCTTGTTGCTCTAAGGTGTTTAGTGGGACAAACCGTGTCTTTTCTCCAACTGAAAATCCCAATTCGTTAAATTTACGGTTTCAATTTAAGTTCCAAGATGCTCAAATCAGAGGAAACTACTATGACCCAATACTCATTATCTTTTACAATAATTCCCCATTACAATTATTTTCCCTTCATTATACCCATCCTGGCTCACAACTATGGAAGATATACGGTATTGGAAAGCGTGCTTTCCAGAATAATCAATTCATATGCTAAGGGGAAGGAGACTGACACTCATTTCCATCTCTAAAGACAGATATATATCTCTATCATCTATTTCATTCTCACAGTTTGCAATACGGGGTGAGAAACTTCAAAATAAGTCTACCAAGTTTCACATTAATTGTTACTTGGAATCTGTTTTGTTAATCTCTTGAATGGATTCCAATACCTTAGGGAATTATGTCCCCTTTAGGATTTGTGGATTTAACTTCCAGACTTTCTGAGCCAACATGGCTGGCTCAGGAATTCTGGGAGTTGAAATCCACAATTCATAAAAGGGCCATAGTTCCCCTCTCTGCCTTAGGGAGTTGCTGACTGTGGAATTCTGGGAGTTGAAGTCCACCCAGCTTCAATTTGCTTGAGAAACACTGCCTTAGTGAGTAAATACCATTAAATGAGGGAATCACTAAATTCAGAACTTAAACCAAGAAAAGGTTATGTTCATAGATTTGTGAATATTCACAGAGTTTTCTTCTGATAACAAAGAAATGAGAAGTTAGAAACACCACTCCTTCCAATTTCAGCCTTTCCAATGAAGATTGATGAGGGAATGACTTTGCGCTGCAGCTATCAGAGGAGCAGGAAGGAAAAACATCTTTGATTTGGGGAACTGGCACCCTGAAACTAAAAATTGGGCAGAATACAGGTCTCTGGGCTTGCACCTCAGAGTTTAGTGTATCACAAAACACAGCCTGTAACCAAATTTAAACTGGGGACTCAAAGCAGGTTATTTTCATATTAAATCAGGCTGCTAGCAACTTGCAAGTCTCAAGAGTGGGTGTAAATCTACATCAGGGGTGTCCAACCTTGGCAACTTTAAGACTTGTGGACTTCAACTCCCAGCATGGCTGGCTGCAGAATTCTGGGAGTTGAAGTCTACACATCTTAAAAGTTGCCAAGGTTGGACACCTCTGATCTAAATTGCTATGTATTCAGAATGAGAAACAACAAATGCAAGTCAATGACAAGAAACTCCCAATCTCCAACTTTAATCATTTAAAACTGTTGCTGGAAATTGGACCTGTGTAGCTACTGTGCAGGGGACAAACATTTGGCCACAGTTCTTTATCAAAACTCCTATCAGCATAAAGCCCCTCTGCTCTGCCTATGGCCAAATAGAAACACAATTACCCATTTTATCAATGTCTTTGTTCCTCAATTGGCCGCATTTTGGGCCATTATTTTCTAATGTCTAACATTTATTAGTTACTCCATAGCTAACAGCTCTCACAGTAGTGCACAATAAAAGGGCAAATAAAATCTGTCAAATCAAAGCAACGTAAACAAACAATTAAACAATCAATTAAATGCAGCCAAGCCTGAAACTACACAGGAAAAAACTAGAGCTGCCGCAGAGAGCAAACCAGTTAAAATATAACATTGCAGCCCAAATACCAGGCAACTAAAAGGCCTGAAAATAAACCTCCCGTCTGTAACACATCCATAACCTCTGGCCTCTCTGTATTACAAACTAGCAAATTATAGAAGCCAATGAACAGATCTTGCATACAGTTTGTTAGTTTTCTGATTATTAGACCTATATGCATCCACTGCATCCAAAAATTAACAGAAATCTTCTCCTTGCAGTGTGGATTAGAAATAGCCCGCTTCCTGTTTCTAGTCCATACTGTCAGTTCTGCTCAGTGCTTGTTGATGCACAATAGTGCTTAAGATTTTTGACTGCATGAAATGCCTTGCTGGATAAACAAAACAACAGCCCACGTGCTCCCTGCCAACCTCCCCGATTCTTTTAGGAGGGGTGCAAGGAGACCTAATTGTTTTAGCCCCAAGTATTTATGTATGCAAAATTAAATGTAATTTATTGCCAAAGAAGGAAAGCAAAATTTTGGAAGGGCACAATGCCTAAGTCAAAATTAGGGCTGAATTAAAATTACTCTATTGACCTACTAAAGTTACTGTAAAAGCAATGCTTAGTCTAGCATAATGTAAAAGAAAAAAGAAAAAGTGGACAGATTCTGACTTTCAACTACTAAACTTAAAATGTCAATGTTTTTGTGGAATATGAAAACATGTCAGTTTGCAGGTTGTAGTACTTCTCAAGCTCAAATTAGTGAAACTAAAGGAACATTTCTTAAAATGCAAAGTGATGCCCAAGATATAAAATAAGATATAAAAAGGCCATTTTCTTAAAATGCAAAGTGATGTTACATGCACATTCATCAAATCCAGAAACTCTAATAATATCTATTAGTAGAAAACATTCCATATGAGGGAATGTTGTCATAAGAATTGGCTACTTAAGGCTAATTTCTCAGGTGAAAAGAAAAACGACTCTCTTAAAAGAATATGTGTGGTCTCCTCAAAATTAAAAACAAACAAACCCCAGCCTGAATTACTGGTGGGCAATTCATCTTTTATACAAGAACATGTGGAAAGGCGCAGGTTCTACTTACGTGGATAGGCTGCCTGATAGTAATTTAATTAAATGACTGAAAGGAAGTTGCACACTGCTTACCACACAATATATAGCTTATTACTGGATCATTCCATAAATCGTTTCTCTTGTTTTCCAAACTGTGCTTCGCTACTGATGTGAATAGGTTCCACAAAATGCTTTATAAGAATAGTGTTAATCCAGCTTTTAAGATTAAATAATTGATGACAGCCCCTAAAATTCTTTTTTTGCCATCACACTTTTCATGCCATTTGGGCATTTCATCAGTAATTAATACCACAGCTCTTGAATTATGAGATATGAGTTGTTCTCCTTGTTTTTGGTGCACCTCCCTAAGGTAGGGCTTAACATACAAAAATACATATTCAGGCACACAAATAAAGTATTTTAGTGGGCGAAGAGTGTTATGTGCTTATTGGGGGTTGTTTACAGTAGCACATGATTTACAGCCTGCTCATACCATATTTTACCATTTAAAAACACATACATTTTTCCAAGAATGAAACACCTGAGATGCATGTGTGAAACAACATTTTATTAATATTCTACCAAAGAATGTATTCCCATTTGTATGTTTTATAAAGTACCAATTTCAGCATGTTCACTTTTATTTAGGCCAAGAAATTTTCTTTAATATCTTTCTTATTGACAATGTATTTAAGATGAACATTTTAAAAAAGAGAGAGAGAGGGTACACATAGTCATCTAGTTGCAAAATTATGCTTCCAGTCATTCCGAAGGCTTGAACAAAAATATGAGAGAAATTGATGATATCATCACTGCCCTTGAAATAAATTTTTGAGAAACTGCATTAGGTGAATTTTGGAAATGAAAATCTCAACAGCTGCAGTTTTAAAGGGGAAAAATACATATATTATTTTGTTCTTTGGTTAATTTCTGTTTTTTTGTACCATGTAACTAAAGAAAAAGAGTTAGAAATCTGGATAAGGAAATGCAACATTGTTTTTTATGTCACATTTGTGTTTAAATTGTTCCCAGTGTTACGAATCCTTACATTTATGCCCAAAATACAAAAAGGCAGTTTTAAAAAAATATTTTCCATGAAAATCAAAATCTATCCAGCAGTATAGAATGGTGCCCAACTTCAAGGTTTGTTCATTATTATTTAAACACATTTCCAGCTCTGTATCAGCTCATCATTTCTGTACTGCCTGATTCTGATACACCCTCACAACGCAAGGTTTCAGCCATATCTCTGCGGAAGATGGACATATTCTGGGTGAACCTGTAATCAAAGAGGTCACAAACATGTAAAATATCTTTCCTGTTAAATCATTTAGAATAATATAATCTGATCCATCAAACAAAAAGTGACAGAATTCCAAAAACAAAGATACAGATGTCTTTTTTGGCATCTATTATAAAATGATCAGAAATTACCAGTTATTGACAGCAGCCAAGACATCTCATTGTGTTGTACTTACACGTATGGTGTTCAGCTTTGTTCGGGTATTTTCTCACGTCATTATAGTTGTGCTTTTAAAGTTGTAGCAACGTTTCGGCAGAATCTGATCTGCCATCATCAGGCTTCTGAATTGGAAGCCAATACAGAAGCCTGATGATGGCAGGTTCGGGTGTTTTCCCACGTCATTATAGTTGTGCTTTTAAAGTTGTAGCAATGTTTCAGCGAACACAATACAGAAGCCTGATGATGGCAGATGAGATTCTGCTGAAACATTGCTACAACTTTAAAAGCACAACTATAATGACGTGGGAAAATACCCGAACAAAGCTGAATACCATATATGGATAGCTCACAAAATAAATGCACAGCATAAAACAAGATTTTCTGATGATCCAATAAGGATGATTCTTGATTCTTAACAAATGTACCTTTTCTTTATGTATACTGAGAGTATTTACATCAAGACAAATTCCTTGTGTGTCCAATCACACTTGGCACACTTGGCCAATAAAGTATTCTATTCTATTCTATTCTATTCTATTCTATTCTATTCTATTCTATTCTATTTCTATTTCAATTTCAATTTCATTCCATTCTAAACCCTCTTTTATACCATTAGAAACAAATTTTCAGCCATTTAATATTAGTGCAGCTTCCCAGACAATTGTACCAATTCTATGGCAGGTGTGGACATCTAGATGGTCTCCAGATGTTTTGAGCTGCCATTTTCATATGTTTGAGGTACTATGGTCAATGGCCAGAGATTATTCAACTGTTCTTCTGGACGACTCTGGATTGGGGAACTTAACTTCAAAAGATAATGAAGTATTTTAGCAAAGTAGCATTGCTTGTCAAAAATAGAGTTACTTCCGGATGATCACTCATCTTATAAGCGACTTCTTATATTACCTGCTGAGTGCCAATGTGGTTAAATCTTTTTGATGTTATCACTTGCATTAAAATATTATGAGAACAACAAAAATAGGTCATATCACTTCTGGGAAGCTGTTTTACAGAAAAGTGTTGAGGACTCAGAATAATAGTATATATATATATAATATGAAAGAATGAGAAATCACATGGGGTTCATTTTTTTAAAATGTAGTATTTTCCCCATATGCATGTCCTGTAGAATGAAAGATGATGTCCATATTCTGAATCAAGTCTCTAGGTAAAGTGACTGGACCAATGTAATGAGATACTGATAGACATCTTACAGGTGGATGAATACCAGAATTGGGAAATCAGAAAACCCACTTATTTTAAATAGTTGCATCCCTTTAGAAAGGAAAGGTATATAGTTTGGGGGTGCTACTGGAAGGTCTATGACAACTTGCCATGGCCAAATCGCCACAGGACAATTCAACGTTGTACTTATAGCTTCATTCAGTTTTATTATTGGTGACCATGTTTTCATTGAAATTATTGTACCTCTTGTTATTTCTGGATTGATTTTCTTTATTTTACTATTATTGACCATGGTTCTGTTGAAATTAATTTAACTTTTGTATCTGTTGAATTGTCCTGCAGCAAGTTGTCCCATGGTGAATTGTCCTGCAGAGAGTTGGTCATGTTGAGTTGGCTGTATGGCTGTTTGCAGCATCTTGAATCACGTGATCATGACTTTTGAGGGTTTTTGCCAGCTTTGGGGTTTACTTTTGGCTTCCGGAAACACCTGTCCACTAGGTTAATGGATTTGCTTAATGTCTGCCACAAAAAATGATGAAAATTCGAGTCCAGTCATATGATGACTTACAACTGCAATAACTTATAACTCTGGGCTCAATTACAGTTTTAAGTTGAGCAGCATCTGTAGGTGTTGAAGATATTTCCCCTTGCCACTCATGAATTCATTTATATTGTTTTACAAGTAATTTAGGAAGGATAAAGAAGTTTTAAATAGACTTAAATACCCCATTTTAGAAACAGCCGCACAAAACTATATATCCTCTCGAGGAAATATTTCCCAGTTGTCCTTGAAGCTCTCTGGAATGGCTTTAGGCAGCCCTTTCTTAGGCTAACTGACAGCATTTCTTCTGTGGAAGAAAGGAGATGCAATCCCACTCTCCCTCCCCCAAACCGCAAGACAGTGCCTTAAGCTTTCCAAGAAAATACAGAATATACATGCAATAAATAATAAAACATATCTGAATTTATAGCTTTTAACGTATGTTGTATAACCCACCCACCCACCCCCAATGAAAGTTAATGCATGTTAAATTTTATCATTTTACCTTTAAATATTTGTTTGGCTCACCTGTCTCTGTTTTTTACCACCAGGTTTTGCTCGACTCCTTCCATTAGGTTTCTAAAGCACTGATGAAGGAACTCTTGCTTTTCAGAAGGCTGGCTGTTTATCAAACTTGCCCTTAATTCACTGAAGTACTGACAAGACAATGGGCAAAATAATACAATAAAAATGACTGAATTTAGTGGATCAGTGATTGTCAAACCCTGACTACAAAGCAGTTCAGTTTGGGGAGAATGATTGCCTAATTTCCACTGCCTTTCAAGACGATACTGTTCTATGGTGGGAAAGATGTCTCAAGATGATTTAATCCAACTTACAGCACTGGGACATTCACATAGATATTTTTCACCTATTAAGCCACATTAAAACAACAGCTTGAGAAAATATGTAGGTCCCTTGTATCCCAGTGCCAACAGGGCAAAAAGGACAGGATTAATGGAGGACAGTCCAGAAAGTGCTAGTTGCATTTAAGTCATACAAAAATCGAAAGACACCGAGTCAGACGCAGGATTTTAAAAGATGGTTTATGTTACACATTAAATAATAGAAATAGCAGGAGCATTCTTTTTATTTGGTATGTATTTATATCTAAGCACATATTGTTGTTAGTCGCGAAGTTGTGTCTGAGCCATCGCGACCCCATGGACAATGTTCCTCGAGGCCTTCCTGTCCTCTACCATCCCGCACAGTCCATTTAAACTCACGCCGACTGCTTCAGGGACTCCATCCAGCCACCTCATTCTCTGCCGTCCCCTTCTTCTTTTGCTCTCAATCGTTCCCAGCATTAGGAGGCTCTAAGATCTACTTATTCCTCATACAACCTCCCTGTGCTTGAGTTAAGAGGGAATGGCCCAAAGGCAGATTCAGAACCCGAATCTCCTCTATACCAGCCCAATAATAAAACCAGGAATGCCCAACTCCAGGGCTGTGTGGCCTGATGGAAACCGGATCGTACAAGTGCAAAGGTTCATTTGTGTAAGTGTCGAGTGAAACCATCCTCTTCTCCCCCCCCACCTCAACCTCGGTCTGCAGAACTGGAAAGGATGGGGACCACTGCACTACAGCATACAGGCTACATAGGAAATTTTGAGCACTTCTATAATTTCATTTTATCCCCTGGCATTAGTGACTTCTTGCAATTGTATTTAGTTTTTTTAAAAAAAGAGCAATGATTTACTAATATTAATCCAGAAATAAAATCCTAAAATATTTCTAGATTAGAAATTTTGAAAATTAGTACATCTGCTGTAATAGCAATAACAACTCTGCAACCAAGCACATCATCAACATGAAGTCCTCCAGTTGAACATACATTTCCATAATCTAAAGTCAGCAATGTAAATGGAAAAGTTCATTATATAATCTACTGCAAGGTTCCTGCACATTTTCCAGAAGGAAATTAAGCAATGTACTTCCACGAAAATGCCACTGGCTTTGCAATGAAAGTGAAATAAAGTGGCTCCAATTACCATACGGCTGGGTTTTTAAGGAAACAGCAGTGAATGTTACAAGCACATAGCATATTTGTTGCTGGTTGTCACCCATATCTTCAATAAATAGATTTCTTAAAAAATCATCCATCCCCACACTGCATTTAAACCAGGCAAACTCAGAATCTGCTCAGGATTTGTAGATAAATAATGCCACACAGATACATTTTACGATGAACCTGTTCCATGATCATTAGAATGCAATATTGGTCCAGAAGAAGGAAAATTGTGCTCGTCTCATATTTCTTACTATTCATGATTGCACAGCTATATTTCCTTGTGAAATATTTAATTCCTTCTTACACTAAAGCTGCTAAAATCAAAACCACATAATTAATATAGAGCCAGGCTAATATTTAATACTATAAATCAGAGACATTGGCTAAACAAAAGTATTGCCAAGAACAAGATTGGGAATGCATAAGACTACTTATTTCCACCTTTTATAATGATGCAGTGACTCAGGGCAGATAGAAAATGATTAGTTTTCCTCCCAAAGTAGGAAATATTGCTTCCATCTATAAAGGGATAATATTGTGATGTCATAAACTTTTTCTAAACACTGAATTTGCCCTTATTCCCTCTCAATCATTTTAAAAGAACTGCTTCTCGTATGGAGCTTGGATTTAAATCACAATAATACACCAAGAAGATGAATGACAGTGCTATTGGATATGGTTAAAATTGGATCCTTCAGCACAGGTGAATGATGAGGCGGCGCTTCTATACTTGATATATTTTCTTCTTCTATTAGTTTCCTACCAGAGCTGGGATTTCAGTTTGAATTTTAATGTATGCGGCTGCTGCTAATCTTAGTGTCTTATATTTTCCCAGCACCATCTTATTGTATAGACAATTCATTCTCCAAAGCAGTAATGCACTGCCACTTGTGACTGCCCAGGAGATAAATAGATTTGGAATAAAGTCAGAACTTGCATTGAAGTATGGAGAACACTCCAGGTCAATATCATCAGAAACAATCCCTTAGCATCCGCTGCAAGCTTGTACATGTACAGAATAGCTGATACTGTATTGTACTGCACTGAAAGAAACAGCTTTCTTTCTGGTATCCAACTTCAGCTTGAAGTCCAGATGCCATGTGCAACCCTTGCAAAATCCAGTGGTATGAAAAATACCAGAATCATTAGGAAAAAGTATCAATGACTAAAAAACCCCAAAGGTTTTAATGGTAACTTGGAAACTTCAGAATTTTTGTTGGGAACTGTTTTCTTCGACGGCTCGGGTACAGGGAGTTGCTTGAATACAGGTGAAATTTTTTGAAAAACACTCATTGCATCCAAGTCTGAACTATCCCCAGGACAGTAACAAAATGAACTGCACTAAAGGTTTGGGATAAATACATATCGACATCAAAACATTAAAACAAGTTTATGCATACACTGAGTATACAGTGAGCCTGCTTGTTCCATAAAAATAAAGGAAAGGACACTTATTTGCAAAGCAGAAGAATAAATGAAGAGGCTGCCCTGAGTATGTGAGATCATCTCCAATCTTATGGAACTACTCAACAATCAATATGAAACATTTAAGAGAAAATATTGTGCCATACTGATCAACTATGGCATGATGGGAGATCACAATTCCAAAACATAATACTGTATGAAAGTATGGGCTGATGGCCAAGTTGCTACTTTACTGGATGATATCAAATTACAAATGATAATTTCCTAAGAAAAATATGCTTTCAACCCTGAAGATCAAACTTTCCAGCCAGGTCATAATAAATTCAAATTGCTGCTAACCAATCATCTGTAGTTCCTCTTTTAATTCTTACTTATCACAAGTAACTGATATGTATTACTGGGTATTTCTTCTATCACTGCAGAAGAACAAGGCTGTTCTGAGATGCAACATACAACATCTCAGCTCTAGGAGTTCTCAAAGGAATTGTTGGTCACCCTATTCTATTCTACATAATAATAGGCACTAGGGGTTTCAAAACTCAAGGCCTGCGGGCCACATCCGGCCCACGGGGTGCTTAGGTCTGGCCCATGGGCACCTCTGCCAGCGAAAACTGAGCTCAGGGAAGCCAGGTGCCTCTGCCAGTGAAAATGTAGCTCAGGGAGGTCGTGTGTGGTCTGCCCAGGCTCCATTTTCGGCCACAATGGCCTCCTGCAGCACTCTGCCAGAGAAAACAGAGCCTGGGGAGGCCTCCCTGAGCTCCATTTTTGTTGGCAGAGGACTGCAGGAGGCAGTCACAGTCGAAAATGGAGCCTTGAGGGTGACGTCAAGCTGGCCATGCCTCCCTGGCCCCCCAAGGTCAAACACAACCCTGATACGGCCCTCAATGAAATCGAGTTTGACACCCCTGCACTAGGTTGAAGCCATCTGAGTTAGAACCTACTTTGACCTCCACTCAAATTTAGGATTGAAGCTTTCCACTGGGTTATCTATTACTGGAGATGAATGACGTTGTGCAATCTCCCAGCAGCTCTTAATATAATGGGAATTTTGGTGAGTTATCACAACAATAAAATAATAGAAATAACAGCTATAAAATGCAGACAGTAGCTTGTGATATTCTGCATGTGTGGAAATGAATGCTCATAAACCAAGTGTCATGATGCTCATCTTAGACAAGTCATGTATGTTTATCTCATATTTAAGGAAGGCAATGGATTCAACAGCTTTTGCAATCAAAGCAGGGCAACATAAATTCAAGTTTACACTTTTTGAGTATTTTCATTCAGATTCCCTTAAAAGGGAATACAGAATTCAGTTTTCTTTTTTAGCAGAATCTAGGGGTAAGTCCACAAGTAGATTTGTGCCATTTATAGTTATGGGATACTTACTTTTCCATTGAGGAGTATGAGACCCAAGAGTGGTCTTGATACAGACCACTGATTTCTACAATCCTCAAAAATTATAGTGTTCATAAGGATGGACATCATCTGAAAGAAAGAAAATATTTTCTTCAGAAAAATATATATGCTGAAATATTTAATATGCTCATTATACATCTTTGACCCACAGTTCTGGAATTTTTATGTAGTATGAGGCTTAAAAACAGACAACAAAGCTCTTCTGGAATATTATTATTACCTTTATTGTCAGAGTGCAACATGTGTACAATGAGATTGGCTGAGCCTCCTTTCGTGCACTTCCCCCAAAACACAACTCACAGTGAGGACAGAAGTCCCCAACCCAGTTCCAATCTTATTACACTATGTGGACTTGTTGCACAACGTGCCGGCCCCGCAAGTCTATCATACTATGTTGACATGAAGTTATTTTCCATTCAGAAATCTGACAGCCCACGGGTAGAAACTGTTCTTCAGCCTGATGGTGTGGCTGGCTATGCTTCTCTATCTCCTATCTAATGGTAGGAGAGTGAAGAAGTGCTGATTGGGATATGAGTTGTCCCTGAGAATTTTCCTCACTCTTCTAAGGCAGCGAGCCCTAGCGATGTCATCTAGTGGTATCAGGGAACAGCCCACGATATTTTGTGCTGTGCTCACCACCCTCTGTAATGTCTTTCTATCAGCGGCTGTCAAGCCAGCGTACCACATTGTAATGCAATATGTGAGGATGCTTTCTATTGTGGATCAGTAAAAGGAGGTCATCAGTCGTTCCACTTTATTCTTTCGCAAGACCCTAAGGAAATGGAGTCTCTGTTGGGTCTTTCTGGTCACCTGGGTTGTGTTGATTTCCCAGGTAAAATCTTCACTGAGGTAGATTCCCAGGAATTTAAAGGAGGAAACTCTCTCCACACAGCCCCACTCGATGTAAAGTGGGGCGGGTTCCCCTCTCTTCTTCCGGAAGTCTAACACCATCTCCTTTGTCTTGCTGATGTTTAGGTGCAGGTTGTTTTCTAGGCACCATGAGGATAGTTTTTGAACCTCCCTACTGTACACTGTTTCGTCTCCACCTGTAATGAGACCCAATATGGTAGTATCATCTGCAAACGATCACAATGGATGGGTCAGACAATACATAATCATGTGTGTACAGTGAGTACAGGTAGGGACTGAACACACAGCCCTGTGGGGAGCCAGTGCTAAGCTTCAGGGAGGTGGATGTGACAGACCCACACCTCACTGTTTGTGGTTGGTTCCTCAGAAAGTCTTTGATCCAGTCGCAGATGGAAGAGGGAAAATCCAAGTCAGTCAGCTTTTCAATAAGGATGCTTGGCAGGATAGTATTGAAGGCCGAGCTGTAGTCAATGAAAAACATCCTGACATAGTTTCTGGGTTTCTTTAGATGGCTCGCGACAGAATGTAAGGCAGTAGCTATGGCATCATCTGTTGACCTGTTCCCCCTGTAGGCAAACTGATGTTTGTCAAAGTCTGGTGGGAAGCATGTCCTAAGGTATTGGAGAACCAATCTTTCGAAGCATAGAAAATATACAAAATATTAAGGAGAAAATTTATAGACAAAGAATTGTAAAAAATGATTATTCCGAAATCAGTCGGTAATTACTTTCTGTTACCCTTCAGGTAAATATTTGCACAGCCTATTAAGAAATACTGGATCAGTTCTGGGCAGGGTGTAGTTAAGTATTTTGAAGATACTTTTATTATTGTCCATAATTTGCTTTGAAATTTTAAAGCCCTGCCTCCAAAACAGTACAAAATAAACAAGCAAAGAATGCAGAACCCTCACATTGACGGCACAGTACCCTTAGCACAAACAGCAGATAATGCTTAATCAGGTTTAGAGTATTACACTTATAAAATCTGTCCATTAAGCTGTAACATACTACTGCTATAAATAAAGCATCCAACCCAATATCAAACACAAAGAAAATGTGGAAAACCTTAAATTATTTTTCCAAGGCCAAGAAGTAACAGTGAACTGAGTCCCTAGAGAACTAACCATACACTGCAAGCCAGACTGTAATAACTGCCCAAGAATAAGTCAAACAACATGTTTCACTAAATGAAAAGAGATATTCGGAGCCCTGCAAATCACTCAGAACAAGGAAATTATCAAAGATTACTTGAAACTTCAGCACAAAAAGTACACTGTAGAATAAAAGCAAGGCTTCACTTTATTGCTGCCAGTACATGTGGAGAGCAAGCCATCATCCAAGCCCATAAAAAAGTGACACAATGGATCGTGTATGCAATATGCTAAAATGCATTCTCTATATACACATATCCCAATATTAAAATAATTTTAATAATTTGCCTGTGGGAAAATAAAGACATTTGTACATTATTTTGATATCAAATCTTCTACCATAAAAGCTCAAAAGATCAAAAACAAAGAATATACTTTTTGTTGCTTTTATATTGTATACGGATGCTCTGTCAATCCATCTATTAATTCATACATTGTGGTGATTTACCTGAAAAAAAACAAACCCTGGGAACATCTCTGACTAATTCCTATCACAATATTTTTAAATAAGATATTTCGCCCCAGCAATAATTTTTTAAATCAGCTCCTTATTTGGGGACATAGGCTTAACAGTATTAAGATTCTGGCTACAAATATGATATCTTTGACTTGTTGGACTTTAACAACATGCTTAGGACATTGTGGCGAAACAACATGCTTAGGACATAGGGTCCTCATAGACTGTGGATTCTAGGGAACGTAATTCCATTTCTAGCTGTGGTGGAAAGTCTGAGAATGGAGAAGAAGCTGTGGTGGAGGAAGAGAGAAAATAATGAATTCTTCTCCAGTAGACCATTTCCTGAGGGGGGCAGTTGGCAGAGCAACTCCAGAAATCCACTGCTTTAGCTAGCCACCTAAACTTCTCTCTGGGTTCACTCGATCCACCTTTGCAGTAGATCAGGGGTGTCAAATTCAAGGCCTGTTGGCCTGCAGGACCGCCCTGGAAACAGCAAAGGACTGCCCCGCAGTGCCTCTGTCAGCAAAAACTGAGCTCAGGGGGGTCACACGCAGCCTTCCTGGGCCCTGTTTTCAGCCGCGACAGCCTCGGCAGAGAGCTAGCAAAACTAAAAACAAAACAAAAGGAGAAATGTTTTGCATTTGAGCATGCAAGAAGGAACAGGAAAGGAGAAAAGGAAAGAGAAAGAAATAGAAAGAAAGATGGGAAGAGAACAAGGAAGGAAAAATAAGGAAAGAGGGAAAGGAAGAAGAAAGGAGAAGAGGGAAAGAAAAAGAAGAGAAGACGAGAAAAGGAAGGAAGATCATGAGAGTGTGGTAGGGTCTGAGGGAAGTTCTGCCTTAGCATGTGGCCACCACAGGTGCCCCTGACACGAGTGACGTCAAGCCGGCCTCCCCCTCCCCTGGCCACACCCACCATGGCCACACCCACCCACTCCGAGCTCAAACACAACCCTGATGTGGACCTCAATGAAATTGAGTTTGACATCCCTGCACTAGATAATGCTAAGAATCATTTCTATTGGAATCATAATTTGAATTTATCAAGCCTGAATCAAAAATCTGTTTTGAATGTTATAAGTATATTTAAAAAAGAAAAACAAATTATTAAAGGATAAATGTGATTTTATACTTTAACTAAAGTCAAAAGTGAGTTTTTAAGAGTCAGGTTAGCATGGCTGTCTGGTGCGTCATGGAGGGTAGGCTATTCCACAAAGGGATGCACCCTCAGAGAAAAAGTGATAATCCAGATGTTGTAGCAGGCCATTGTTCCATATTTGTAGTAGCTTCTAAGAAACTAATTAAACTGGAGAGAAACCTGAAATTTCAGGAAAATTTTTAATGAATGGAGAATACGAACAAAATTTAGAAATAAATGAACGTTTGCATGTGTATGCACGTACAAGGTTAACGTGGAACATTTTACACCTGAGTTAGCACTCTGATGTTGTTGCTATAAAAGAGGAGGGGAGAAAGATGCCATTGTATGCGGCTTTTCGATATTCAAGATAAGGGAGGTAATAACAGAGTTTTCCTTTGCTCCACTTAGACCTTGGAGAGGGAGAGCACATGCCATGTCTAATTTTGAGTATAATATTTTATGAAAGTACCAACAAATTCAAAACGATTCAGATGAAGGCAACAATGATAAGAGGTTTTTGAATAGTTCACAAGTCAAGAAAACCCGAAGAAAATGAAAAATTTGAATTTATTGCCTGTCTTTTTCATAGGTGAATGATCCAGAATTGAGCATTGCCCTCTGGATTGAACCTTGATGAAAGGTAGGTCTCTTTATTCCAGAAAAAAAGTCAGTTTCTCTAGTAAAATAGATTGAAGCTATGTGGGAGAATTGAAGCTAAACATGTAATTAGCAGAGTAAGGTAACAATTTTTAATATTGCAGCCACGTAAATAATACTCCTAGTGCACCCTATTAACATTGCATTTTATAATCCGCCTAATCAGATTACTGTATTTTTAATTACTGTGTATAGATATTCGTATTCCTATTCACTATGATAAAGATGTAAAAGCATATCATGTGTCATCTTTTACAATTAGCAAAGAAGTTCAAGCTCTTCACCCGAACTATCACTAGCTCAAACAGAAATAAAAATAACAGCTCCTGCAGTGTGGATCCTCATGTACTGATCACCATAAGCAAACTTCTATTTCATTAGCAGACCGTATTTATTCTTTATTACATTATACTCACATGCATACACACACTGTATTGTACTGATCACCATAACCAAACCTCTGTCTCATAGCAGACCATATTTATTCTCAAAAACCACCCAGCCAGTTGTGGGATCACCAGACATGGAACCACAGCAGAGGGACGAAAGAGCCCACGGCTTACTGATGCATGCCCTAAGGCATACTCTGTGCTGGGGCGATGGCACTCATATCCACAGAGATGGCTCTGCCTGCCACCTCTGGCACGCGTGCCAAAGGTTCGCCACCAGGGGCCTAGGCTGTTCACAAACAAGCCTAGGAAAACTCTATTTAGGACCTCAAAGGCCAGCTTGGATAGAGACCCCTGTGATATAAATCAGTATGAGACAAATTTAATATGTTCAGCACTTCATTCTTCAATTCCCTATTAGTACATATTAACAACTGCATCAATCACAAACTGCTGTGCATAGTTCCCACACATTGTTCATCATCGGACAACCTTATTTAATCGATTGACACTGATTGTGGGAGTTTGGAGTTACATGTAGTCTAGGACCAGGTCAAAGTAGATTTTGAATGAGGCCCACACTGAAGGACTTTTCTTTGAAAATTGGTTGAAAGAGACAGGTGTCATTAGCACTACAACAACAAAAAATTATATAATACAGGGAACGTAAGCCCCAGTGGCCACTGGACTAATGTATAGCACTTCAGAAAATAAATGGGACTCACATGACGTAGTGCCAATGTGAGTATCTGATGTTTCTATGACCCTCGCAACCAATTCCATACCTGAATTCTATACACAGTAAACAAAATGAAACACTTCATCTATAGGCAAGTAACAATGGTTCCTAGTAAATATTTCCTGAAACAGATTAATTTGGAATTGACCTGTCCATTAGATATAAGCTTCTTAGACAAGTTAATGTCATTACATGGAATCATCATACACAACACATGGACACATCCAAGTACTGAAGCAATACTTTGGTCATTAAATTGTTTATTAATTCCCCCCCAATAAATTCTTTACTCTTACATTTCAAGATTTATTTCTATTAATGAGGATCATACCTATTATCAGAGAATCAAGAAGTAAGGTTTGTTTATTTCATCAATAATTTCCTTAATTTTCCCCAAAAATTTAAACTGTGTTGATGCTGAAATTTTCTATCTAGAGGAAATATTTATGACAGGTAACAGATGATAGAAAAGTATCTACTGGATGTTTTGTGGAGAATTTGCAAAAAAACTGTAGAGTTTGTCCAATACCTTTATAGAAGAAAATAAAACGATAGTTTTATGTAAAATGTGTGATTCTATACTCTATTTTTCCTCCTATTTTGCACTTGATCCCTATTTAATCAACCTCGGAGTCCGGCTCGGAGCTAAAACATTTCTCTTCTAACCAATATAGATAAAAACAAAACAGAACAAAACAAAACCCTTCTAGCAGACTGAAGAAGATCCAATTTCAATCTCTGGGAACTTAAAAAAAAAGGGGGGGGGGAAATCTCAGGGGTAAAGATATTCTTCTGCCTGAGGCCCTGGAAAGCTGTTGCCTGTGTCACAGAAAATACTGGGAAAGATGGACCCAACAGAATGTACATATGGAACCATTATTTAATTTAGCACCTTTAAAACTCAAAGAAAAAGTCTCACCATAACCTTTATCTCATCCATTTGTTTCTAGGGTGTATAAAGATAAAAGTGGCACTCCGTCTTGCATTACCTTGTACAATTGTAACTTGTCATATAAATAATGTCCTTTGTACCAAAGTAGAGAATATTTCATAGAGGATAATCAAAAATTCTCAGTGTAAATCTTGAGAAAAAAACATTATGTCATCTTGGTCAAACCAGCTGCTAAGAGCTAATTTCAATCAATCAATCAAATTTATACACCACCCAGCTCACAATATAAATGACTGGTAGATTTACAATAAAACAGAGAATAAAACAAATGAAAAATATACAAATATTGTTAAAAGGTGAGGAGGGGATCCTCAAGGCACC
The DNA here is from genome assembly GCF_049901715.1 of Pseudonaja textilis. NCBI lineage: Eukaryota > Metazoa > Chordata > Lepidosauria > Squamata > Elapidae > Pseudonaja > Pseudonaja textilis. Next base: position 144,455,097 of record NC_141990.1, read on the forward strand.
AGCCACCCCAAGGACTATATACTACTCTTTGATCCCCATGGTAGTTGGCAGAGCCAGGTCTTAATGCTCTTCCACAAGGCCAAAAGGGGGGGGGGCTTAAGTTCTGCAAACCACTTTAGATGTAAGAAGTCCTTATCTTAAGCAGCACTTTATTTATATTTATACACAATATGCAGTAGTACATGGGAAGTAGTGGTGGGATTCAATTTTTTTTTGCTAACGGTTCTGTGGGCGTGGCTTGGTGGACATTGCAGGGGAAGGACACTGTAAAATCTCCAGTCAGAGGTGATATTTGCTGGTTCTCCAAATTATTCAAAATTTCCACTACCAGAACTGGCCAGAACCTGCTGAATACCACCTCTGATGGGAAGGGGTTAGTAAACAATGGATTCAAAAAGAATTGCATTTCAGAAGGTTTAGAAAATGCCAGCCAGCTATTCTGCAGAAAGCAAATCTATCAATGGAACATAGATAAGTAGAAGGGAAGAGAAAACAATAACAGCAAGTTTCTGTCTTTCCCCCCCAAATTAATGAAAGAACCTCTGGTTCAACAGTAAAATTGCTTAATGGTGGATTATTTGAATAAGCAAAGGAAGGAGGACAACATTAGGATCATCCTTAATTTTAAAAAAAATACATTTCTCTCCTGGAATTCGGGTTTGATGTTAAGGCACAAAAACTGGACACAAACTGTCACAAAGTAGAAGTACAATACAATCTGTTACATCTTTGAAGGACCTTTGTCCTCTTTACAATTTTAAAACAGGAGTAAAAATTCTGAAGTCCTCTTTTTAGCTTTCAACATTTGCAAGATATTCTTGTAGCTTCAGCAGTCCTCAAAATTAATTAAAAACAACATGTTGTGGTACCTGCTCTTTTAAAAAAATTGCATTTGCATTAAAACAATATTGTGAACTTAAAAAAATTAGGGCAAAATATAAGCTAATATCCCTTTATGAAATGGAATAGGTATGCTAGAAAAAGGCAATTTAGATCAGAGAAAATAGACCCAGCCCTTTTTCCTGCTCACTAAACTGCCATTCCTCAAATGATTTGTTCCAGAATCAGAATCTAAATCTGTATTTTTAAAGAAAAGATCAGTCACTTCTCTACTTTTGAGTATTTGTTTTCTGTAAGAAAGAAATATGAAGTGTATCCTTTGCAAGCAATATAGTTTGATCTTAATGTCTTTAAACTTTCCATCTTTCCTACTTCCAGGATGTATTGGAACTGCAGTCCCCAGAATTCCCAGTAAAACCATACGAACAGATTGCTTAAATGTTTTTACTTTAGCCTTAACTACACAGAAAAAGACATGGCTATCAGACTTCTCCCTAGCAAGCTAGACTGAAAGCAGGTGAATAGGTATCTTAGAAATTCAAGAATTTCTGCTGTATTATAAAAAAAGCTAAAGAGCCATTATGAAAGAATTCCAGTAATAGCTCTATATCAAATGCATGTTTTATTTTCACTATATTCGATGTTCAAATCCTTGTTCCTGATTCTCTTGTCCTCATGTAAAGGATTGGAACTGAAACTCTTTTGGATGGGATGAGCATTTCTCATAAGTTTTCATTTTAAATTTTTCGTAATATCAAGTTCTGGTCTATCCCTCTATTTGTTCTGTTTGTGTGAGAATTATCTCTGCTTATCCCTCAGCGAAAGACTATGTATTTTGAATGCAGAAAGTCTAGCATATCTAATTAAAAGGATAAAAGACAAAGAGATAAAAGCTTAGGAGAACAACTATTATCTTGGCCGAATAAACTACTGTATATCAAGAGCAGGCAATCTTTTTGGGATCCAGTTTTGGTCACTACACTATAAAAAAGATGTTGAGACTCTAGAAAAAGTGCAGAGAAGAGCAACCAGGATGATTAGGGGACTGGAGCTAAAACATCTGAAGAATTGTTACAGGAACTTCACTAGTCTAGTGAAGAGAAGGACCAGGGGAGACATGATAGCAGTCTTCCAGTATTTGAGGGGCTGCCAAAGAGAGGAAGGGGTCAAGCTATTTTCAAAAGCACCTGTAGGCCAGACAAGGAATAATGGATGGAAACTGAACAAGGAGAGATTTAACCTGGAAATAAGGGGAAACTTTCTGACAGCAAGAACAATCAACCAATGGAACAGCTTGAAGTTGTGGGAGCGCCATCACTTGAGACTTTCAAAAAGAGACTGGACTGCCATTTGTCAGAAATGGTGTAGGGTCTCCCACTTGGAGGTAGGGTTAGACTAGATGACCTACAAGGTCCCTTCTAACTCTGTTAATCTATCCCCAAATTACATAAGTCAATAGGTCAGAGCCTAACCTGGCCTTTAACCTTAAAGGACTCTACTCTTCCCACAATGCTACGTAGTTGACGTTAAAGTATCTTTAATGTAAGTGAGATGGCTTTTTTCTACAGATATTATCAGAGTCAGAAAAGAAAAAGCACAACTGCAAAGTGTTTCTGGGAATGAGTATAGGGAGAATAGCGAGAGTGGCATTGGTGCAACTATTCAGAAAAGACTTCCCAAACCTGCCCACCTCTGAAAGGGATGGAAAAAAATCAGATATAAGGCAATTATAATTGCACTTCCCAATTATTTCCTTCTTTGATTCAGGAAGACATTTAAAAAATAGCACTCAGACTTAGTTATGTCTCTCAGTTTACATTATCAAATAATATATAATGGTATTTCTTTACTGATTAAAAAGCTAGTAGTCTATCATCTCTTACATTTTATTACAGAAACTACAGTATTGACAGCTGGCAAGCCTTTGAAAAAGCTGACAGGGTATTAAACCAAATGGCTGCCTTTAATCTGAAAGTAAAATCCAACTGAAATGGGGAAGCAGGAAATAGAAGTGTGACTTATTAAAAACGATAGCTATAATCCATCTGCTGCACATACAAATAAGTCTAGAGAGATAGAGCTTATAGTAAGACAAGACTTGGGTGCTGTTGCTGCTGTGTTAACTCAGCTCAAAAAATATTGCTGAGACTTCCTCTTATAAAAATCAAGAGAGAGGTGCCTGATTGGACCACATTAATAGAACATAGGATAATAGAGTTGGAAGGGACCTTTGAGGCCTTCTAGTCCAACCCCTTGCTTGGGGTTACCATTTCAGATAAATGGTTGCCCAATCTCTTTTTTGAAAATCTCCAGCGATAGAGCACCCACAATCTCTGAAGGTAAGCTGTTCCATTGGTTGATTGCTCTCGTCATTAGGAAATTTCTCCTTAGTTCTGGGTTGCTTTATTTTATTTATTTTAATTCTGGGTTGCTGATTTTGTGTTGCTTCATGATGCCATTTATTGTGAAGCAACACAAAGATGAGTTTTTTTGGGTTTTTTTTTTTTGCCTTTTTACTCTTATCTATGCAAAATTCCACCAAAGCTCTTGGTGTTTGAGTAAGCAAAGCAACCGACAGATGTTTCCAAACTTTGTATCCATCTGTGATTTTTAATGTGCAGATTTTTCTTCTGCAAGGCTGGATTCAGTGAACAGCTGATTGGGCTGCTGTATGGCATTCTTCTGCCTGAAAATTTACAGAAGTCATTTCCTGACAGTGCATATCATGCTACATATTGGAGATTATGATGAACTTGAGGACTTGATCAAATATTGTTCTCTTTTGGGCAATGCAAGCATAAACCCTTGTTGAACTTATTCCCAATGTGTCTGCACTGAATTTTCAGGGATTGGAGAGCACTGTGTCTTTGGACAATCACTATCATGTGATTAATGAGAAGGAAAAAAAAAAGCATCATCAGTTATAAGTGTCTCTTGAGAGAAGAAAAAAATGGAGGCAGCCTCTTCTTTTGAATACCAGCCTATCATGTCTTTTCTAACAATGGATTTGGCAGCAGGGTCATAGAAAAGCATGATTTTAGACAACCAATCACTTTGTATCTGTCCCTAAACTTCTACTGGAACCTCCCTTATCCATTTGGCTCATAACTGCATCTATGCCATCCTTTTTCAGTACATGATAATAGCAAATGAACTTCTCCATGATTTTCTATTAGAAATTGTTCGGAGAAAGATTATGTTTATCAGGTTGCTGAAACCGAAAGTTTTTCAAGATGGCACCTTCCAGGTACACTCATCATCTGGCTGGGCTGATATTAAATGCAGTGCCTTAATTAAGGGACAATATTGTGGAACACATTTTTCAAAACAAGAGTAGGAAGAGAAAGAATGTGGGGGTTACTTCTCCTGTCCATCTCATAAGTTCTTACTTTGTAGCGACTCCTATTTGGTATCAATTTTTAAACTAACTCATTTCCTTACATACAACTAAATATTACTAAAAACTATAACGATGAACAAGATTTAGCAGATCTGCCTAAGTTTTAAATTTCTTATTGAGCAAGGAGGCTTCCAAAGGATTATCCTTAAACAAGGTAGTATTTAGGAGACGTGCTGCAAATTTGCATCTCTCAATACAGTCACTTGCAGTCTCTTTGCTTTAAAACTGTTTTTAAACACTTTGTTCTAAAACTTGCACTGTGACCAACTTGCAATTTAAAAGCACATTCTCATAAAATGACTACTGAGGTACTTAATCAAAAAGATGAAAGACAGATGTCATTAAGATGGTAATCACGCCCACTTATTGCACAATAAAAAGTAATCAAAATCTTTTTCATTTCATAAAATTCTACAAGATTTCGCATAACCACTATCTAACAGAAGGATTTAAATCTTCCTGGATATTTCTCTTCTCTGTAACTACTATTAATGTGCTCATCTTCTTGAATTCCTCTGTTTAGCTGATGTTGATGAAAATGTTTGCTGCAGAGCAGAATATTGTTCTTCATGGCAAAAGAAAGTTGATTGCCTTTCTGTCAATTCATATGAAGTGAACTAAACAAAGCCTTCTATTTTTGCTGCTTCAATGACAATACAACCCCACAGATACTGAATATAACTCAGCAGCTGGGTCCTCCTCTATACTAGCATGCATAGTTTACATAAGGCAAAAAAAGATACAAGCACTTCAGACAAGCTGTGGAGTCCTACAGAGGCTTATTCAATAAACGTAAGCTGGGATAATGCTCAACTTTGGGTACCTTGAGAAATGTGTGGACTCTCACTTCAACATGCTGGCTGGGAAATCCCAGGGTTGAAGTCCAAACATCTAAAGTTCCCAAGGTTGAGAAACAAGTTGGTGGGATAAACAGAGGAGCAAAAATAGGTATGGCTGCTTGTTTTAATTTTAATTTGCTGGGATTTTTGGTTCCTTCCTTCCTTCCTTTCCTTCCTTCCTTTCCTTCCTTCCTTCCTTCCTTCCTTCCTCCCTCCCTCCCTTGTTTCCTACACAAGAGCCTGTGAGGGACCATTTTTGTCAAAGTTCAAAAACTACTCAAAAATATTCATGGGAAACTTGTAGTTTTGGAGCCCTAGATCACTCATCCTTATTTAAGGTATAAAAACAGATTCAGCAGATTTCACTTTAAACTCTTATTCAATCTGAGAGTGAAAGAGGGACAGGTCATAGGATGAAATGTAATATAAGACTTGCTTCCATAGATTTAATATAGTTTTTTTCCCAGAAACTGATTATGTATTACCTTCATAGTGATGTCACCTATACAGAACAGCTCCATTTAAAGCAGAAAAAATATTCAACAATGGTCAGCCAATTAAAAATCTCTAGGGATGAAAGATACAATCTTCCAATGCAATTTGTTTTTCAGACACGAAATACGAAATCTCTTCTATACATTTTATGAAATAAATAACAATCTTTGTTTTTAGAGGAAGGCAGATAACTTGTCTAAAAACAAGGGAGCATAATCAACAGCTGAAGTAGAATTCAATTAAATGTTTAATCTGCCATTTGGCCATATCCACTGGAATACTCTGGAGTCAAAATGGAAATAGCTTTGACTGTTTCCAAACTTTTCATTATCTTCAGGGGAGAGAAATAAATTTATAAAAGAAGACTCAGGTGAAGAAACAAAAATTGCTATACCAGTCCTATTATGATTATAATTTCATCAAGAAAACCGACAGAGAAAACTCCCATTACTAAGTTAAAAGGAAGGAACTGTTTTCCTTAAATTCTTTGCACTTAGTATTCCTCCAAATGTACTATCAAAATCAAGCAGTGCGTTATAAATATGCAACAAAGTTACAAATAAGATGCAAACTCTAGCATCCTAATGTTTTCATTTAATTACCCTTGAAACACATTCTATTTAATATTCATTACTCAAAAGCCAATTTAAAAGGGAAAGAGGTGATGGTACTTATTCAGAAAGACATGCTTTCATTCACAGCAATAGTTATCTAATATACGGAAGTTAATAAAGCAGATTAATCTACAAGTCCCTTTAAGCCATCACTGAGTTTAGAACAACTGCCTCTTTGACCTTTAACCCTCCTGCTGTGCACCAGTAGCAGGTGCCAGCTGCGCTAAAATGACGGCTGACGTGGTTGAACGCAAAGGTCTTTTCTTACTTTGCTTCGACCAGCAGTTGACCCTGTAGGAGCAATTATTTCATCTGCGGGCCTAAAGGGTACAAAAACCAGAAACTGATAAACAAAAAGCATATAGACACCAGCTGCCTAGCCTGAGGGTACACCTCATCCCATTGACACCTCTAGCAACTTTTTTTATTGAAAGCCGAATTATACACTTTTTTGTCTCCATCTCACAGACTTTGCCCGAGTTGTGAATGTCACTCCTGCTGCCCACAAAACTGTATTGTTAACTGTTTCACATGCTGCATTTAGACAGTAATAGTCCTACCAGAATGATTTAACTCCATGTTTTAAGAGATGCAAATGATTTAAGTAGCTAGAACAATCCACAAAAAGACTTCGGAATAAAATGACAGATTGTTCTGTCAACTTTTGTGCTCATCATTTAGGTATGTTGTAATTTTACCCAAGTTTTTGCATAAGTTGAAAGACATTTGCCTTATATCTGCATCAAAACATCTGGAACTATTGTTTTCTATACAGGGTTGCTCTGTTAAGATGAAACCCAAATTAATGTCAAACAATAAAATAAATGGCATTGGAATTGAATTTTAGTTCATTCAATATGGTGCTTTTTCTGGTTCTGTAATCACTCAACTCTCAGCTAATTTGGTCCACAGCTGTTATATTTTTGTTCTTCAATTTTTTTAAAAAAAATGGTAACACTGGTTTACATAATTAAATCCAATAAAATTGTAAACAGAGACACAATATCCTAAAACCTAACGTGATATTATCTTAAGCATGTTTAAAACTTAAATAAGTAAAAGCTGCCAACCAAAGATTATTAGACATCCAAAGATGCAACTGTCTTTTTGGGTTTTAAGGCTTACAGTACTGTGTTGTTAGATTATGTTTCTTTACTTAATTTAATTATGTGAAAGTTTATCTATAGATTTCCCTCCATTATCTCAAGTATGAGAATCAAGTATAAGAATTTTTTTCTTAGTCCAAGGAACATCTTTCTGGACTGAGCTTCATGGGAATTCATGGGATAATATTCTAATCTAACTTCAGTGTTGTGTAAAGTAATATCAAAAAGCAGGGACAACAGCTTCAATTTAGAAGAGAGCTTAGACAGACATTACTCCCTTCTTTATGCAAGTTCATATACTAATTTCTGCTCAACCTAAGATAGTATAAATGCACATATTTTAGTCTGATTTGGTTTTTAAAGTAAAGCTTTCTGTACATATTAATTATCTATTATTACCACTCTGTCCATTCCCATTTCTGTCAAATGCTAGTGAAGGTATCTAACTGAATGGCAGTTTAGTGCAGAAGCAACTACAAATGTCAGCTGAAAAGGTTTCACTACTTTTTTTAAAAAAAGTCACTCTATCATGCTGGCATTTCCCTTCTCCCTTGAGGGGGGAAAAATAATAAAGACAGCCACAAAAGATAAGGAGCATTGAACATTTCTCTAAATCCAAACTGACACTCCAAATTTTACTAATTTTGAAAAAGATCACAGTGAATCACTACAATCCCTATATTAATGTTTTGCCTGGTAAGGCAGACTAATTTTTACTTGCTTGATAAACTATAAACTGTTTCTCGATATGCTGCTACTTCTCTCAGTTTACCAACACAGAACTTTAAATACAGCCAGAACTTTAAATGCAAAGAACAAACTATGCAGCATATCCAAGTATTAGAAAGTGTAAAAATATGAGCTACCATAAAGAGGGGTAGCTGAGTAAGACTGAATTGAACTATGAGATGTATGATGTGAAAATGCCTATTTCGCTTTATTTTTAACTAAATCGCATAATAAACATTAACAAGGTTTCTATTTACATTATAGAAATTTGTGAGAGTTACAGTTTATACAGACTACTCAAACATGTTAATTAAATTTCAAGGCTTTTTAAACAAAAGAATAGTCGGACAGCATTGACTTTTGTTTAATCTTTATAGAAACTGAAGCATTTTTAACAAAAGAACAAGCAAGCTGACAAATGTTTAAACAGACCATGTTTCATTGCACTGCAAAAAACAGCATTAGCACTTAAAAGTGAGACTAACAGGAATACAAAACAAAAGACGATCATAAAACTAAATTAGAAGTCATGCAAATAGGTGTGTAAGTCCTTTCATTTATTTACAGAGAATGTATAGTTTCATTTCTGCAAGTAACAGCTTTCTGTTTAGATTTCTGTTTAGATTTCATTTCATCAATAAATAAAAACTGGCAGACCGAAGCAGGTAAAATCTTAAAATGCATTTTTCAATCCTACTATGTGTTCCATGCTTGAGTTGCTGTTCCATGTTGAAATTGAAACCTTTTGCGTAAAATTCTTAATAATACTTTGTTTTAAAACTCTTCTAACTACGCGTTCAATACTATTATTTCTAGATTCAAGACTGTAGCAGAGGATTAGTTTTTTTGGATAAACCAAGTGACCCAAACAGTGATACACTACAACACTCCATTTTTTTGCTGTGTGATCATATTAAGGCATTGAACCCTTTCATAAATTATTTGCAAAGGTTGCTCATTCTTGGTGTTAAGACATTTTCCCTAATCTACTTCTGAAATATCTGGAGGCATAACTCCTTCGGGGTGGGGGAAGGAGTGCAGTGTGACCCAGTGATGAAAGTGGTGAACTGGGAATTCATAGATTCAAGTCAATCCTCAGATTGGGAAGCTCAATGGGTGATTTTGAACCAGGCATATTCTCTCGGTCCAGCCTAGTTATTATGGGGTGTGTGTGTGGAATGATGGAGAATTATGCACAGCACACTGCCTTGAATGATAGAAAAGAAATCTAACAAATAGATGAATAAGAGGAAGCGGCCAGGACTATGTGGAAGCTGGTGGTGTGGGTAGATGCAAAGTGGATTATGAAGCCACTAGCTTCCCCCAGGTGATATGTTTTTCTGGCTAAGCTTGCTGCCCAAGGATGCTATATCTCTGAGTCACTATGAAGTTGCAAAGAGAGATTCTGTATCACTACCCATTGCCAAGTTTCCTTTCCTCCTTTGATTTAACTTCTTTTGGACAGAGATTAGCCTTCAGTTGGCATGAAACTGTGGAGGAACCTCATCAACATTGGTGATCTGTCTGAATTCTATTAGGCTTTTTTTATCCTCATAAGAATAATGCTAATTGGTTGTTTAACTGGGCTGTCATAGATCTTCTGCTGCTGCAAAAGCTTAAGATGGACCCATCTGTAACTTACCTTATACTACGACAATCTCTTTAAAGAGCCAACTGTAAACAATTTCAAACTACACATAGCTATTGATCTCGTGTTACTCACAGAACAATAATCCAGCAGCCCGAAGGATAGCAAAACAGGAGAGTGCAAGACTATGCCAAGTTATTTGAAATGGCTTTTAAGCCCTATAGTTTAAGATTACTTTCCCCCTAGTCCCGCTGAAATACTACCCATATGTCTATGTTGCTATTAATCAATCAAGAATAGCTGGATGAGGTACAAGGTACTAAAGGTTAAAAAAAAGCCAGTAGAAAAGGTGGTGGAATATCTGATGTAACAGTGGGTATGGAAAGAAGGGGCAGAGCTGTTTAATCCAAGTTAACTGATTCTCACTCTGAGTTGAGATTTTTGATTTGCAACTTGAATTTCCGCAATACTTTTAAACAGATAATCCAGCAATATTGTCATGTAGCAATGTATTAAAATGCATTTTCATATGCTTAATTACAGGCATTCCTCCACTTACACAGTTCACAGTGATTGTTCGAAGTTACGACATTGAGAAAAGTGATTTATGACCATTTTGACTTACATTTGGGTGCCTGACAACTGACTCACATTTATGACAGTTGCAGTGTCCCATGGTCATGGGATCACCTTCTGCAAACTTCTGACAAGCGAAGTCAATGAGGAAACCAGATTTACTTAACGTTACTAATTTAACAGCTGCAGTGATTCACTTAACAAATGTGGCAAGAAAAGTCATAAAATGGGCCAAAACTCACTTAACAAATGTCTCACTTAGCAACATAAATTTTGGGCTCAATTGTGACCATAAGTTGAGGACTACCTGTACACTTTTCCCCAATTAATTCAACACGTATGATGTGTAAATATTTAGGAACACATCTTTCCTGCTTTAAAAAGAGACATGATGTAACCGTGTTGCCATCAAAGCAGACAAATTGGGAGAATATTTAGCTTCATTGCATCACTTTAAAGAACTGACAAGTCTCTTTAAGCTCACAGTACAATTAGTCATTAGGGCCTAGTTTTCTAGCACTGTTAAGCAATTTGTAATAACCCTTTTGTTTTAATAGGGTTAGGCATTACTTACAAGACACAGCTGTCTAGAAAACTGAAACCTCTAGTTGTGAAGCAACGGTCTTGTTCATTTGGCTGCATGATAGTCAAATCAGCTCTAAAGCTATGGTTTAATGGCCTGCCGATGAATAATCAATGGATCACTTTTCATCTGAGTGTGAAAATGAGAATAATCTAATTCACTGTCCCTTTGGTAAGAGGCAAAGCCTAGGGTTCTATTTCTATTCAGGGGCTGATTTATAACCCAATGGAAATCTGATGTAAACATATAATCAATGAGTCCCATCATTGTTGATAACCACCCCCAACTGGCTCACTCCCTCATCTCAAAGAGCTATCCCTTTAGGCTATTAGCTTTATCCAGCTAAGTCTTTCTACTACTCCTGCCTGCTGCTTTTACCTTGCCCATTTGTTCAGACCAGCAGAGTCAGAAGTAATTTTATACGCAGCAGAGAGCGGGTAGAATTGATTTTTCACTCAGCACTCAGTTCCCATCTGAATAATTATCAATTTTAGTGCCTCATAAAGGGAAGAGTCAAAATTTCAAATCAATTCAAAAGAGCTTCTGAGAGTAGAGAAACTGTACAGAAGGAGAGAGGTCAAAATTGGCAATGACCTCGGGAGATGATGTCAGGTATTAGTACACTGAATGGTTGACATCAGAAGCACTCAATGCAGTGGGACTTGTGCTAATGCAAATCATATTTATGCTGACTACTGGAGACTGGTCATAAATATTTAAAAGAGTACCTGAAAGCCTATATTCAAACTAAATATAATGTATTCCACAGATTGCGAAGCTAATAAAGACATATCATACCTTATTCATATGCTATAAATTTTAGGATTGCAAAGTATCATTGACACAAAATAGAACATTAAGGTCATAAGAACAGCAAATGTAGGAAAATCTGGGTTTGAGGCCAACATACCTGATCTTCCTGATTACACAGCTGAACTTTAGAGTGAGGCTATAACGCTTGGCAACAGCCAAATGTGAAATACATTTCTAGGTTCTCATCAACTTTTATTCTACTTGAGTAGAGTGATTACTCCAGGAAGTTGCAATATAAAACAGTGATGGCAATGAATCATCAAGGATAGTAATAACAGTCCTATATATACTTTGGTATTATGCTATGTATTACTTCTCAATTTGGTTTTATTTGGAGGCAAAGATCACCCAAAGTAATCGCAGCAATAAATAAGAAGGATAAATCCTGTACACTTAAATGGCAACCATATGGCTGGTACCTCATAATCAGCACCATTTTCAGGTTACTGAAGATCATGAGAACTCTACAAATAATGTTACTGTGATTTGATTACATCCATAAATTTAAGCAGTTATTTCAGGGAGATCCTTGCTAACAGGGATCTACCTAAAATACTTACCTGTCTGTTATTTGGAAGCACATTAAATCTTTTATCAAGGTACATTCTATCTCCTATTAATATTAGAGAAGTGCAATTCCAATTGATGCTTTATTTTCTCATGATATTTTGATTATTTTAGCAAAAAATATTTTGAAAACAAAATGAGCATACTTTAATGTCAGGGAATCATTAAGTTAAAAGCACCACCGGGCTACTCAGTCCAACCCCTTGCTCATTGCAGAAATCTAAATTAAAGAATCCCCACTAAATATCAATCCAGTCTTTGTTGGAAGACATCTAACTATGCCAGTTTTTGTTGCTACAAATTGACTTTAAAAAACTGACAACTGTATGTCCAATAAGCTGTGCAATGCTTCAGATCTGACTCCAAAATACAGCTTCAGTGCATGAAAGAGCAACAATAAAGCACTCGGCAACTCATTGAAGCAGCTGCATCTGTTTCCAGGGGAAGATTTTGCTTTACCCTCACAATCCTGGAAACAAAAATATCTGCTTTAAAGAGTCACGGACAAGGACTTTATTCATGCACTGGTGTGCTCCAAAGCAGTTTTTCAAACTGAATTCAAAGTAATGCATGCCATAATGCCGAAATAGCTGTCCTTATAGGGAAGAGACAAAAAGCTTTTGAAAATCTATGCAGTATTCAAAATACAGCTTTCTAATCTGATTAGAAAGATCTCAAAAAAGTCTTCTTTTAACATTTTCAGCCCCTTATAATGCTTTTTTTTACCACTTACAGTACTCACTGTTGACACTTTCACTGACTATTCCACCAAAAGATAGTTATATTCCATTGTATGTAAAGGCTTCTAAAATTCTATAATCACATCAGTTCACTGACATATTCCTGGGTCACTGAACTCACACAACCGATACGTTTTGGGGGACAATACAGAAACTTTACCTGCTGCAGCACCTCAGAGTTTTGCTGCATGAAATGCAGTAATCTTTGCCCATCTTGGGAAATCTCCCTGATTCTCAGGGGTTTCTTTCCTTCTTTTGCTATGTGCTTGAAGAGATAGGTAACAATGTAGTCCAAACTTGCACAACAGCTAGAGGAGACAATCGTATCTGAATATTTAAAAAAAGAAGAAGAAAAAAGAAACAGAAATACAACATTGCAATTTCTGAAATAATTTCACTATCAACAACATACATTGAAGTGGGATTACAGAACTATAATAAGGGTAGATGGGACTATTGCTCTTACTCTGTTGTAACATATTCCAAGTAGATTTCGCTATGACAATCCCTTATCTTTCACTCTACTGCAGCACAGAGAGAGCTTTTACACCCTACTGGCTGGTGTTCTGCCTGGTTTTACGCACTCCTGCTGGCCGTTACAAATTCAAGGAATCCAGCTGTTTCCCTATTGCTATGAAATTATGAATTCCAAAGAGTTCGTACTTGGGGGAATAAGAAAAAAAATGTATTGTTTTTTGCAGTTTTAATCTGAAAAACCACTGACATGGTCAGAATAAAAATACATACATAAGATTAAATACCTGTGGCATTCACAGATACTTTTCAATACCAACCCTGGAGAAGTGACCAAAATTTCTCTACCATCATAAATATTAAAAGTCAAAACATTAATACAGTCTGGAAAGATATCACAATATAAATTGCATTTATATGGAAAACTAAATATCCAGATGATGTAAATGAGTAACCAGTCCTCCTTCCCCAAGAAACCAAAAGCAAAACAACTGAAAACAACCATCCCACATGAAATATGTAAGTTGTATAGTTTAATTTTTATCATTTAGTTGTTATGAAAATACAAATAAAACATATTTTTTAAAAAACTTGTGAGACAAGTTGTAAGACAGGAAAGGACCACCTTTACTTACTATACTTAAAGCAAAATATTATAACAATAAACTCCTCTTTTATAATTTACTGTTTGCAAGCTAACAGGCAACTATTCTATGCAATACCATAGCAGCAAAATAACTGTGGATGTGTTATAGACATCAATCTCAGAATCCACATATTACTCAATATGTTTGACAATTTTTAAAGGGAATATTGTTTATATTTATACTCATCTCAGCTAGCAGTTTCGATACAAAACATGTGTGAACCACAAACATGTTGCATAATATTGTTTCAATACTTGCTATTCAAACTGTGCACATTTCTTTTCACTTATTAGCAAGCGATTGCCTGCAACAACTTTGCAATCTTCTAGTTATTCACTGCTTACGGACTCAGCAATTTTATCATTCATGGAATATACAAACTTCTTTAAATACTATACATCACAGATTTCTAAAGTATTGTTTACATTATTAGTTTTAGGAGCAGTCCTTCTTTAATACTAATTAGTATAGTTAAGCGCCTATTTGTGAAAGGAAAAAAAAACTTGTAAAGAATACTGATGGTGCAATAGGAATAAAAAGTGTAATTTTCAGTATTTAGGGGTTCATTCAAATGAGGACAAAACCATAGCCCCCATGAATGCAAATATAGATTATTTTCAGATATTGTATTACTGATTTTGGATTCTTTGTGAACGATATATACAAGTGCACAAGCGTTACTGTTAAAATACTGCTTATTTGAAGGAGAATTGCAAGGTATATGATAGACTCAATTAAGTGTATCCCCCTAAACTGCGATAAGTGGAAGCTTGCCAATATTGCAGTGAGTATTTGAAAACTTCCCTCTAGGCACAGAATGTTGATCTGTGCCAGTTCTGGTTTCTAAATGTTGTTTTGAAGTTTACTTCTCTTTCAACATCACTGCAATATTTTTTTCCTAAGCTAAATTCTCCTGGGATGTTAAGAAAGATTTTGCAGACAATTTAACCACAATTAGTCTCAAGACTCTCTTCATTTTGCCACGTATGAAACATTCCTCTGAATTTCTGACAATCCCCATTTCTACTGGATGCAAACTGAAGCAAATATTTGTCTCTGGTTTCTTCATCTGTAAAATACATCATACTGCACCATACTGTTTGGAACGGCATATGTGATTGTCCAATTCAATTATTACACAAAACTAACAAGGACAAATTCATAAGATTTCTCTCTCTTAATATTTAGATGGCTACGTTTTAAATGTAGAGATACTAGCATAAATTCAGAATACTGCAAAAAGCAAAATGCTAAACTTAAGCGTAGTACACAAAATTATCTGCTACAATGTCCTACCAGTTAATGGCTATTTCAGCTTCAACTGCAACAATACACACAACGCATACAAACTCAATGTTAACCGCTCCAACGATTGCAGAAAGTACGACTTCAACAACAGGGTGGTCAATGCCTGGAATGTACTACCTGACTCCGTTGTTACATCCTCAAACCCCTACTCCTTTAACCTCAAACTATCCACTATTGACCCCACCCCATTCCTAAGAGGTCTGTAAGGGGTGTGCATAAATGCACCATCCTGCCTCCTGTCCTATTGTTCCCATTTATTTGTACCCATTTCCTGTATTCTCACTCACGTTTATACTTATACCTATTATCTTGTAAGTGACTCACAAATCAAATAAATAAATAAAAAAATAGAATAAATCTGGTGTCAAAAAGTTGCGTATTAATTCTATCCTTGTTGTGGGAATCAAGCACTAGGCCTTGGAATGTTTGTTCCATAGCATATCAAAGATAAGGTCATGTATTAGCAAAATGTGAGAAAAAGAATGCATAGTTGGTCTCAGTAATCACTTGTGTCCTTATCTACAATACATGTATAGCTTTTGTGAGGAAGCATTCAAGTGATAGTTACTCTGGATGTTGAAATAAAGGAAGTCCAAGTAAAGATTTCCCACAGCAATTCTCTCTCTAAAGAGCATGATTTAATATTTATAACTGCTCAATTGTGCATTTTGCCCAAGAGTTAAATGTTTTAAGTATTCAATAATGTGATCAATTTTAATTGTCCACTTTTTTATTTATTAGAATTCATTTACATAGCAGAGCTTGACTTTGCTTTGCACTAAAGTTGAATCATTATTTAAACAGGCGGGGGAGGGGGATATCAAATAGCCCTATCCAATCTAATCTGATTCCAAGAAGGGGATAGTAGTTGCCATAGTTGTTCAAGATTAAATGTATTTAATCAGAGATATCACTGATTCTTTTCCAACATATTGCACAGATATATTGCAGTACATAATTGAAGGTATTATACTGAAACCTTCATACAGATACATAGAGGATGAATTGATGGCGTTCTGATCCCCTAGTGGAGGTAGGAGAACATATAGCCCAGATTAGATAAATTTATTAGTTTGTGTGAAAACAATCAGGTTTTCACCTCTCTTGTTTACGTCAGACTCCTCTCTAAATCATGTTCAAATCCTGTATACAGATCTAGAATTACTTACTTACTTACTTATTTAAGAATATGTGTATGGCCACCCACTCATTCATTCTCAGTGACTCTCTGTTTATGTACATATTAAAAAGCATCTGATCCATTATATTAAAAAGCATCTGATCCATTATATTAAAAAGCATCTGATCCATTATGTTCTCCTTACAAGTATTTTTCCCCCTGGTCGCATAGGAAAGCAATGAACACTTCGAAAGGTATCTAGAAATGCATATTTCATAAGCACGTTTTGCAGTACTTTTAAATCAGTACTTTGACTATTTGTTTGAAAACTGGATAACACAAAGTAAATCACTAACGTCCATTTAAAAACGCTCTAAACATGCTGATCCCATACAAGTAGGTATTTATTTTCTTCTTTAAGTGATCTTAGCAGCACAGTGCAGAGGTTTAGCTGTTCATGAGGATGCAGCTACTTATATTTTCCCATAACTTTATATCAAAGGTTCCTGTGACATTCATTTTTCTTCTCACTGTATGAGTGTAACATGGGAAGATATTATGCAAGACCCCTATACTGATTTTAATGGACACAGAGTCATTTGCTGAAGCTGAATAGAATGCTTATTGCATTTTACTCAAGTTAGGTAAACAAACAGATTAAAGGGAGGAAAACACAGAAGAAGGAGAAAAATTATAATTGTTGCTGTTGAAGAAACAAGCAAGGAAGAGGTGGAACAATGCTTAATATCAACCTGGAATTTATATTTCAACAAGTTTCTCTTTTCATGAGAACCAAGGCGTTGCTATCTAAAAGATTTACTTGGGCATTTTATGAATGTATGTAGCTGGAAGAATTATTTGGCAAGTGGCAACACTATTGTGCATGACACAGTTTAAGAGCTTTGTTTAGTTTATGATGAGGGAAAATTATTTAAGTGAAAGGCTCTCCGACCTGTTGTTTTTTTTTTACCAAATCCAAATGACCTCTTCTCAAAATTCTCAACTTTGAAAATAAACAAGCCAATCTGTTTAACATTTAATAATAATAGCTTGGTGCAGAAAATATTAAGCTTTCCTTTTTATTATGAATGGCGGTATATAATCTACAAAAGCTTTACATGGTGATTTACAACCCCAATAGAGCCCCAAATTTTCACTGCTATGCAAGGCAGTTATTAGGTGAGTTTTGCACCATTTTATGACTTTTTTAGTCACAGTTGTTAAGCAAATCACTGCAGTTGTTAAGTAAATCATGTGGTCATTAAGTGAGTCTGATTTCCCTCACTGACTTTGCATGTACATCACCCAGAGTCACTACATTAGATGGGCAGTTATAAAAATGTGATAAAGCAATCAACCCATCAATGCATTCATTGTCTGGAATTATGATACCCATTGTATTTCCATTCACAATTTATTTTAAAAGAAGTTTTAAGATGTAGGTTTTCATATCTTTTTTCTTCTGTTTAATTCATGTTGTTATATTCTATGTCAAACATTTTGGTGAGGCAGGAGGATAAACAACAAAACCTTGTTAAGAAAATGAAATACCAGAAAAATTACTTTAAAAATGACAAATGCTGACTAATATCTGTTTTCATCTCTTCCTGTCTGTTTCTTACATTACCATTTAACATTTGCACATCCACAATTATGTGTTTAATACTCATAAAGCATCAGCTACTATTTGCGTACTTCAATTTTATGATTGTTTATGATTTTGAGGATTTAAAAATAGTATTTACAGGTTTGTTAATTAAAAGAAAGAGTGATACTTGGTATCCTCACTTAACTTTCTTTCAAATATCCAATACAACAATAGGAACTGTTATTTTATGTTTACATAAAATATGGATCTATTTTATAGGAAATTGCACTTGGATCAGAAAGCCCATAATTCAATCCCAGCACACATATTAACTTAACGAAGAATCTGAAACTGCTATCTTGTGGATTGTTTTCACATTGAAAAATTGTAGCAATGATGACAGGCTTAATCTAAGGATTTAGGAGATAAAACATTGGAGAAGTCCTTCTGACAAAAGAAGTAGAAAAGTGTAAGAAAATGTCACTGAGAAAAGTAATGAAACTGATTTTTGAAGCCAAGCGCCATCACTTGCATGGACTGAAAAATTATATTGACTGATGTCCTTCAACATTAGGAAAGGGTAAAATTCTACATGAATCATAAAATAATTTCAAAGTAATATACCCTTTCTTTAGCTTCCATTGAAAAGAGCCTGTTTTCATTTGAATACACTGGAAAGAATAAAGAATATTATTGGACAATAAATTTTTAGATTCTTTTCTTTAGCTGAAGATCATGCCTATATCTACTCTACTAGTTTGTAAAAATATCCTTCTAAACACAGGATCATCTAGACTTAAAAGACTAATGAATAAACAATTATGTGTTGCATTGTTATAGTAATTAAATCAAACATCTAATATTTGTGGCCACATTACTTTTGTCTGCTTTAGAATAATTTTACATTCTTCCTTAGTTTATTTCTTTTGTGTACTTACCAAGTGCAGTTAGTCCTTCAGATATCGATGTAAATATATACATTAATACATGTGGCTCTAAGCTGGTGATGAAACTCATATGATCCTGAGCTAGACACTCCAAAAGTGGATAGTAAGATTGACTCAATTTTCTAAATTGCTTGGGATAGAAGAGAAAGAAAGAATAAGATGCAATAAGAAATTACATGGCTTATTAAAAAAAATTCTATAATGAAACAGAGTTTTACCATATTCAATATTATCTACTGCATTTTTATATGAAAAGAAATATATTATATTCAAGGCAGAACAGACCAAACACAATCCTAACACTATTCAGCCATTTTTCTGCGAGCTATATAAGAGAGCGAAGAGCCACAATGTAGTAAGGGGATGAAATGCCCGCTGGGAATCTAACCACAGACTGCTACTAGAATTACAAAATACACATACCTTTGTATTTACTAACCCAGAATATCCAAATGTATGTAATTATATGTACAGGTGTATAGCTGTGGATCTCTGCAGGTGCATTATTATATGAAAGAGAAAGGAAAACCATGCAGGGTTTCTAAATTGGAATTCAAGAGGGGGCAGAAAGATGCTTCCTTTACTGTATCAACCCAGTAAATCTGAAGTGAATCTACCATATAACTATGCCAGGTGTAACAGTTACAGTTCTCTTTGCTACTGAGAGCTCTGCACATCACTACGTCCATTCCAGGCGTTCCTTTTAGCAACTGTCTGAACATTTTATCTGAAAATTTATAAGTTAATGTGATGCAAATAATTTTGAAATATTTAACTATTCAAATCAGCTTATGTTCTACAAGAATATACATATTTTTGGCTGCTACTGAAAACATACAACTGTCTATTCAGACCTGCACTATCTTCCGTTATGAAGTAAAAACTTTGTATTTTTAAATTTTTAATTATAATAGTAAAATCCAAGGCAAACTAAAATTTAAAAAAATTCTAAACTACTTATTCTGAAAAATATTACTTCAGCTTAAGAGATATAAAAACCGATCAGGTCAAATATTTTGCAATAACTGAATTGGAGTCCTCAATATTATGAAAATGGAAATTAAATTAATATTGAATAAAAGTTTTACAACTGCTTACTAATGCTTATCCGGTTGTACTGTGCTGCCAATTTTTCATGTCCTTTTCCAAATATATTCTTTATGGCTACTGCTGCATTTTGCCAAGCTATTTTGATATTTGTATGTAAAAATTCCAATAGTTCTAAATGCTTCTCTCACAGTCACACTGCCAACTGTGAAATGTTATAATTGTTATGCTTTCCTTTTTTTTTTTCCAACTGAAGACAGTAAGATAAGACTCCTTAACAGGAGAATTAAAGTGGACACAATGATGCAACTTCATCATAAGCAGTAATGCAACTCAGATGAAGGGGAGGAGAAAAATGTAAAAAAAAAATTGTAACGACACCGTTTTTTCTGATTGTATTTCTTATTTCAAACATTTGTATGTCTCCTTTAATAATACTGTCATTGTTTCTTATCTGCCTGGGAGCAGCTTTTGGGACATACAATCAAATAAACATGGCATCCAATGCTGTTTTACTGTTTGCTTTGGGAAACCTTGATGCAAAAAAATGATTACTAATGAAATCTACATTACAAACACACACACACACACACACACACACGTGTGTGTCTCTCTGTGTGTATGTTAGATAATTAAAAAATATGGTATTTTAAAAGGGATTTATATATTTAATTTTCCTAAAATTTTGCTTGAGTAAATTACTGCAGAGAGAATTGAAAAAAACCAAGGTAATTTCTATTAGACTAGATGAAAATCAGTGCTATACAAGATGTACAGCTTATTTGACCCAGTGGTAAGATTTTGGTCTTCAGAGAGTTCCCCCTCATTTGTCAAATAGATACTAGTTTGTAAGACTGTCATTTTCATTAAAATCAATCCATGGGAGTTAATGTCAGAGGAATACTGATTGACAACATATCAGCAAGTTTAACTGACAATGTCAAAAACAATCCTACTCCAGTTTGTGAATTATCATCTACTTAGTAGATGATCTGTGATTATCTTGATGACACATTATAAATATTTTAAGGTAAATATTCATAACCGGTTAATGAAACTACACATAATATTGCATGTGTAAGAACTACTAATGCATGCATAGTAGTTGAAACAAAAATAAACTGCACTTAAGTTGTTCTAGATTCCACTCTATCTTCATATTAAGCTTGTGGTAGTAATACATAATTTGCATAAAGACTCCCAGGATGAATAATTTCTTACTAGCAAGTCACTGTGGGATACTGAAAGCAGCATTTTGACAAAGGCCTGAAGTACATTGTCAAAGTGGTTGTCCCCATACAACTTGAAGACGCCAAAGCTGACATAATTTCCACATAAGGCAGATTTGAGTGCAGAGTAACAGATGGAAATACCCTTGAGTTTCAATGGATAAATCTGATCCTTTGACAAAGTCCCAAGAGATAGGATCTGATTACCTGTTTGCAGGAAGAAAAACAAAGAGAAACTGACATAAGTAACTGAAAAACCTGGAATCTGTGTTACTTAGCACTTTCATTTAACTATTACTTTTTATCATTACTGGAATATTTGTGCTATATGATTATCAATGGACAGGTCATGTGATCTGCCTTACATCTAGGACAAAGTAAGGGATGATGTTATTCCATGAGTTGGACTATTTAATATTGCCCTGTTATTAAGTAGTTGTCACTGAATTGTATAAGTTAAAAGAAAGCCTTATTGGAGGGGGGGAGAGAGGAACAAAGCTTTTTAGTACCAGTAGTAAAAATCTGCCAAATTTAAACAATATTTTAAGAATGAAAAAATAAACATTTTTCCTTCTTAAGGCCAAATCTAGGAATTGGAAGTATCAGACCTGAAATCAAAGGGAACGGGGGGAGATATATATATCCCCCAATATATATATTGGTCCTTTTGGCAATATAATGATAATATAGTGCTAAAGATATATGGATATCAAATATTACATTTTTACATGCCTACATAGAGATATTGGCTTTTACAATAAAAAGGATTGAGTGTGCCCCAGATCCTGTTTTATATATCCAGAGGAAAATCTTACCCTAGCTAAGCCAATCATTGAAAATGAACTACTCTGAGACAGCATATATCTCAAATGCTGAATGTTAGATTACTTTCTACCTCAGAATTTGATGTAAGTTTTGTTTGGAGCTCTTCAAATGGATGGAATAGTCTAAAACTGGCACCGCCCAACCCCTGCTTGACATGACATTAGTCGAGATGATTCTGTCAACTCTGTACTATTCCTTGGTTACTGGCTTCAGCGGATGCACTGGCTGTAGTCTTACCTTAAACAGATTATGGCTACACCAGTCAGGCACTTACCAACAAAGGATAGACTTCTGCAATATACTCTATACAGAAACATAGAAAACAGACAGCAGGAAAGGTCCATCGAGTCTGCCCTTTATTTTTTATTTTCTTTTAAAACAATTAATTTATTATTTTTAATTATTTGTATGTTTTATTAATTTTTTAATTTTTGTCAAGTGATGGGCATGTGTTTATTCCAAATACACTTAAACTCAGTTACTGATGATGGATCCACTAGTACCTGAATTACGGGATACCCTTTGAAAACCATTTAAAAACTAAAATTCAATGAACCATATATAGTTGCTGTATTTGTATCTATTTTGCAAGACATGCATTGGTTACCAGTTAATTCCCAGATGCAATTCAAAGTGCTAGTTTTATATATATCTATATATATCTATATCTATGAATGTATATGTGTGTATGTGTGTGTGTGTTTGTGTATATATGTACGTACCGTATGTATGTATATATAGTTTTATTTCTGACCAAAAGATCCAGTAGTGAAGTGCAGAGGTAATCTAAAATTTAATTTTACATAAAATGGCTTAACAAATGAAATAAATTGATAAATTTAAAATTCAATTTTACTGTTGTGCTACTAAAGACCTTGCTTTTATAATCATTGTTAAAATTTTGGCTATTACCTTTGTAATGTTAGGATTTCTATGTGTGAGTAAAATTTTAACATATCTAAAAATATGTCTCCCTGATCTTGATTTTAAAATAAGCTAGGTAATATCCTACTGAAAATTCACAATGGAATAAAATATGATTTATTGCATCAAGGTCAATTCTATGACAGGGACATTTCTGAGTTAGGAATCTTTTGAAACGTAGTGTTTAGCATACTGGATAGCAACACAGTTAATCTGCTTTGAAAAGACTATTTTTTATTTATTTAAATTATTATAATGTATCGTGAGCTGGAAAGTTTATTTGTAATTTATTGCATAAATCACAAGTAAATACGGAACTTTGGGCTCTGACAATAATCCCTGTCCTGAGATATCCTATAATCTTTGTTTAATCCTATTAAATGTTGAAGTCATATCCTTGGAAATCAAATAATCAGGATTCATACCAATGTGATCAATCTTTCGGGTCACCTATTTAAACCACATACCTACATAGGAATCAACTGGGATTTCTTGCAGCAGTCCTTCCTTGTTGTTGAATCCAAAGCTTAATAGTTCTTAGCCAAGCTTTTGCTTTCAAAGAGAACTGCCCAATATCCAGGAGAATTAGAGAATTTGGAACATAATTTAGAACTTTTAACAATTTTACCTGCTGTTGGGCTATGTTAATTGTTGGCAATTGTAATCCAAATTGGAGCTTCATATCAAATTTGAAATGCATTTTTTGCATTAAAAAGCTGTACTGCTAAAGGGATACTACAAGGCCTTTATAGTAGCTTTTCAAAATTACTGTCTTACAATGATGTCACCAGAATAGAGCATGGTTAAATAAAATGCAAAGATAATTAACATTCTCCACTTGTGTAATCATATCGTCTTGAATTTTCCAGTTATACTTTTTGATTTTTTTTCTCAACATCTCCCCCCCCTCTCCCCTGCAAAATTGAAGTTTTATTCTATTTGATTTGTAATATATTATTTTGGGAATACTTGGTTGGTTACAGAGTCAGATGTTTAGACTGGATTTGGCATTTTTATCCACATATTGTGTCCTTTCCAAGGAATGATGTGTAGATGTTTGTTATTGTTGTTGTTGTTATTAACAAAAAAACAACAGTGTACACAGCAAACGAGATAACTATGCTGGGTTTCGTATCACAAATCACTAGTCAAACACTTCCCAAGCGTTTAGGACCGTGTGATATATCAGCAGATTATGTGAGCAGATCCCAGTAAGGTGGCCTTCTGCAGCTGACCAATGGTGATTTTGCATTTTTGTCCACCCTTTGAATCTTTTCAAAGGACCTGGCATTATTGTGATTAATCAGCTCAAGATGGTCAATATACTTTAATACTGCCTCCCATTTCCCCCACAATAGTCCTGTGACATGGGCTGAGAGAGAATGACTGGCCTGAAATCACCCAGCTGGCTTTCATGCCTAACAGCACTAGACTATTTTAATATAACACCTGTATTAAGTATATGAGAAGTATATCTGGAACTAAATTCATTAATTTAGCCCAGATTTAGTTTTATTAACAGAATCAAATAAGGCCTTAAAATCTATAAAGGAAGCAAATATTTGTCTTGCCAGGTAACATGGATAAATTGTTGATCTGCCTTTTCTAAAAGCAGTTTGAGCATTTGTTAAAACAAAGTACTGTTCAAGGTACAAGTTTAATTTGTCATTTAAACGTCTAGCATAGAGTTTTCCCAGGATTGAGAGCAACCTAATCAGCCTATAGTTAACAGAGTGTTCCATTTTCTCCTTCTTATAGGGGGATCTATTATAATCCCATTCCAGCCCAAGAAAATTAACTTGGAACTATCTGCAATAGAATATAGCAATAGCAATAGCATTTAGACTTATATACCGCTTCACAGTGCTTTACAGACCTCTCTAAGAGGTTTACAGAGTCAGCATACTGCTCTACAATCTGGGTCTTCATTTTACTCACCTCGGAAGGATGGAAGACTGAGTCAACCTTGAGCCTGGTGAGAGTTGAACTGTCAAATTGCAGGCAGCCGGCAGGCAGCAAAAGTAGCCTGCAGTATTGCATTCTAGCCACTGCCCACCGGGGCTCAGGATTAAATATTGGGGTTCTTGGTGCTCTCCAAGTGTGGTTATTAGCATGTTTCATTACTCAGATAACATCAACAGTGCAAGGTGATAATGTTAACTAGTTGGGCAATTAAATGTCTGCAACCAAATAACCAAGGGAACATCTTTGGCTGGGAGCCTTAGGTGATCTTACTTTTGAAATAAAGTCAACAATTCTTCTTTAGACATAGATTCCAACTGTTTGTTTTATTCATATGCCACCAATTCCAGAAGGCTCTAAGTAGCTAATAATGTCATCATTAAAATCATCACAAAAATACACAGAATAACTGATCAAACAAAATAATCAAACAGCTAAATACTGTAATAAAGTGCTCACAACTGCACCATCGATCAACATATTCTTTCGTCCTGTATTAATTGAAATAATTGGGTTCTAGAGTTCAGGTGTTCTAAAATGTGGCATGGCTATTAAAACAGCCTACTTCTGAGACAACAATCTCAAAGAGATGGGACCTGGAGGGAGTTACTATTTGACAGATAAATATACGAGAATATAGTGAATCTGGCTTCCCCTACTGACTTTGCTTACCAGAAGCCAGTTGGGAAGGTTGCAAATTGCAATTACATGTCTATAGGATGCTGCAACTGTCATAAACACGTCCCAATTTTGATCATGTGATTGTGAGAATGCTGCGATGGTCACAAATGTGAGGACCAGTTGTAAGTGGAAACAATTGTTACTTGAAATTAAAATTAAAACTAAACTTCTACTGTGTTCCATGTGTTCTAATCTTTACACACAACACTTAACCTAGTCAACTGCTAACTAAGTTAAATGGCCATACCACTGGCACCACACAATCACACTAACTGAATCAAGAGCTGTCACTTTTGGAATCCCCCATCCAGAACTTCCCAGAGACCCATAAATCTTTGTAACAGGACAGTATTGGCAGATTTCATTATATTACTGGCACTGTTCACCCAGGAGACAGGTATGACTTGAGTTTTTCAGCCAATGACTCTTTAGGAGATACATTATGTAGGATGGACTTAGCAATCAGTTTTGTCATGGAGACAGTTGCTTTTCTAAACCACTGTATTTCCCCAGTTCTTTTTCTAGTAGGATATAGAGGGCAAAAACTAGAAATTGCCTCAATTGACTGGATTTTGTCATTCACATGATGTAGTTGACTGAATGCTGCAGTTGGCACAAGCAGCTATAGTACCTTGGGGATGAAGTTTCCAGTAGCTGTCTCACAATTGTAGCAGTTATTTGTTGTTGTGGAGAGTATTTTTAACAGCTAATGTTTTTGGACATATAGCAGAATTCAGCATAGTATTATTTAGAATTTAGAGGGAGTTATGCTATTGCAAATTGTATAAACACAGATAAAAAAATATTTAAGTGCCAAAAGCAGATATTATTAAAATAAAAGTGTTAAGATTGAACTATCATTAAAAAACAGAGGGAAATAAGTGTCTGTATGCTTTTAAAATATGTAACACTATTGCTTACTACTCTAAAATCTGCCAGCATCTATATATCTGCAAAATGTCACTTCCATTGCTATGAAGGCTCTAAATAGAACAAGCAATGGATATAAAGTATGTTCCATTATTGAAAATGAACAATTGATTAAAAATTAATAATACTTATTAGACAGCAACAAATAACTTTTTCTTTAAAAAGATACATGATATTAAGCTAGAAGAGTAGAATGGATTACAACACGACATTTCACAAAATAGATGTTCTAGAAGCAATTTAAAGCTCATTAGAAATAATGTCCCCGGCTACTGGAAAAGTGGTAAAATGTAATCCTCATCCAAATGTTATCTGGTCTATGAGAACAGGAAATTGTTCTGTGCTACTGTGGCTAACCTTGAGACTGACCCTGAGCTGTAACTGCTAGAACAACTGAAAGCTGCAACAAAATTAAAAACTTACATCAAAGTATATCATGACAGAATGTAGATAAATAAAATACAGCATATTGAAAATATTATTTTTCTGTCAGTCTTCCTAAAGAAGACTGGAAGAATTAACAAATAAAACCTAGAGCAATGCAGTTTATTAGGGTCTAGAACAAATCTTTTTCACCCTGTTTTGCCAATATATAGTATGTTGTATTTGCTCCTCTTAGATACATCTGATAAGCCTAATTACTTCCAGATTGTTCAGGTCCTGGCAAGGATTATGGGATTTAACATTCCAAACATCAAGGAGTTGCTACTGGGATTGAGAATGGAACAGTCTGAATAGGCCTTCTAGGATCTAACCAATAAGTTCAAAGGTCACAGGGTTTCTATTAATGCTTCAGAAAAAAAAACCAGCAGAATTTTAGATAGTGAGACATATAGTACTTCAGAAAATGTAAGGAGGAAGACATTTCTCCCCTTCAAATAACCAGAATAATTGTAAATAATGTTCAGTGTTAAGCCCATAGTACAAAAAGGCAAAAAGGTATAGCAGGTAGGATGGCAGAGCTAATGGGATGGTTTTAAAATAGTAGTTGAAGGACACATTTTTTTAAATAAAAGGAACCCAAGTAATAGTCTGTAGAGATTCTCAGCCGACCAGTTTGGGATGAACACCCTTTGAATGGCATGGGAGTAGGAATGGATTTCCAGAGGGGAAAAAAATGGCAGACTACAGGAACCAGGAGCACTACTCAGGTGACCCTGAGGACACAGATAAACCTGCAAGTGCTTAAAAGACCAGTTGCCTCATGAAAAAGCACCTTTGGGACAACTGAAGTAATGGAAATAGGTAGAATTGCACCGTATTTGAAAAGAATTCATATTTACTCTGAATTCTACATTAATGCACTTGTATTTACTGCTTAATAGAAATTTGGGTGAAATGTAAGGGGAGAAAGCTACCCAATAGAGAAGTGGAGACAGCAGGCACTTGGAAGAAAAATTAGCATGTTTTCAAAATGAGTGGTAATTCCTAAAAAAGAAGACAATATAATAGCACAACTGCAACAACTTGGAGCAGGGGCAGGAGAGGAAAAATGCACATAAAAAAACAATATAGACCTGAACACAGAGAAAAAAAAAAAGCTGAATTTCTATTTTGAATCAATCTTTTCTACAAGAACATAAATTCCACTTAATAAGTGGGAAGAAAAGGATTAATGAACAGAGTTGAATCTTGAGACTGATAGAACACTGCCAGGAAATATGACATATATTGCATCCTAAGATATCAAGGAAAATGATGGATGTTTGAACCAAAACATATATTCTTTCTTTGGAAATTCCTGGAGTTTAAATGAACTGTGAGATGACCAAAGGACAAATGCTACCTCTGCCATTAAAGAAAAGGGAAAGATGGACTCGGATACAAGCCAGTTAATCTGATATCTGGATCTGGATACTACAATGAATCACAAAGTGATCCAAGCACTTTGAAATACTGTTGCAGATACCAGATTAACATGAATTAGTCAAAAACAAGTTTTGCCAAGTTAATGTTATCTCATTTTTTAATTGGTTTACTTCTTTAATAGATTATAGTACCTATAATCTGCAAATGTAATATACTTTGATATAGTACAACAGCTGATAAATTAGTACATAACATTCTTCTTAGCAAGCTAGTTAATAGGCATGGCTATTAACAGATATGATACGTTGCCATCTTGAAACACATTCAAAAAGTCTTCTTCAATAGCTTCTCAATAAACTGAAAATGGCATGAATTTCTATTGTAGATACTGTAATTTTCAATGTTCTCAGCAACGACTTGGATAAGAAAGTGAAAGAAATGTTTATTAAATGTGTGGGATTGTTAATGCTCTAAAAGATAGAAATAAAGTTCAAAATTAATTGATTGCAGAAATGAGTTAAAAGTAATAGAACAAAATTTATCAAACAAATGTAAAATTCTTCACTTGAAAGTAAAAATCAAATGCTCAGATATGAAATGAAGAATACATGATGTGACATTATCTGGGAAAATATCCTTGTTTAGCAGTTGATTTCAAACCGAGCATGAGTCAGCAATGTGATACGGCTGCAAAAAACCAGCCAATGAACTTGCGTCAATAGTAACGTAGGAGATTACGCTTGCAGTACATCCTGTACTGATTAGACCCCACCTCAAATATTGAGTCCAGTTCTGTACAAACACATTTTAAGGATTCAAATAAACTACATTTATTCAGTCAATTAGGATCATTATGGAATTAGAAGCTTAGTTGTATAAAAAGGAAAGAGATGAAGGAGGATGTGGTAGCATTCTGGATCTATATAACATAAAACATGAACAATACTTGTTCTACATAATACAATACTACATAATGGATTTCAGTTAGGGAAGGCAGATTTTAATTGAATGTTTATCAAAAAAACACACAGTATTCAATGCTGATAACTTCTCTTCACTGGACACGTTAAAGCAGAAGTTAGAGAGCCAACTGTTGTTAATGATGCTTGAAAATTCTTGCACTGAGCAGTTGGATTCAGTGGCCTAGATGAGCTCCTTCTAATTCTAAGATTCTTATTCTACAAGCCTATGAAACAAGCCTGTACCTTATCTGAATTACTACAGTACTTCCTAGAAATAATTACAGTAAGTCTATTAATTTTAATATGGGTGAATTTGATGCAGTTAACTTTAATTGAAGAAGTCTTATGCCATAATTAATCTCTTACCTTAACTTAAACTACTGTTTTTCTTATAATAATTAATCTAAATGCAACTACCACAAAATATTGCAATCTATTCTCATTCCTCATGCATATCTAGCCAACCTCTACCAATGTTTTTAGGTTCACATGTAGGAGAAATATTCCTTTAAGATTCCTTTTTTTTCTTTTTCAGAATTCCTTTTTTGACATATCTAATTTTTATTCTACTGAAAGTTGAAATAACATGGGAAAAATAGGTTTTGTTTCAACCTCCTTTCTAATCCTCCTCTCTCCTTAAAATGTCCTTTTTCTTTTAATGCATAAACAGATGTGTTATATGTAGAAATCTTTGTTATATTTCTGGGTGGCTTACTTATGCTTTCAAATTGATAAGTACAGCATCAATCAATCAACTGTAATGTTATATAGAACAATGACTGAACTTCAGGAATGTATTTCACCCTCTGCCCAAAGTGATCTGTTGTCCACTGACATTGTATACCATAAATTCTCACAACCAGATCCATGAATCCAAGTATTGTTTTAAAAGCCAGGTCCTGTTTAATTGGAAGGCAGTGCTTTTTTCTTATTAAGTATACAAAAAATATATATAAGAAATCATCAACTAAACTCACCGTAAGTGCAAATCATCTTACTAGCTTCCCTGAAGAGGAGAATTCCATTAGGAGATGACACATCAAAATTTAAACGCTGAGATCTGAGGAAAAAAGCAGCAACATATCTTTACATAATCTGATGAAACAAGCACTTATAATGTATATCAATAGTAATTCAACTCCTGAATTATGAGAGCTATGTAACCAAAATGGAGCTATTTAGATTTCAATAAGCTTGGTGAGGTTGTACGGTTGGCAGAAGCAGAGAAAATAACCCTAAAGGGAAAAAAAATTCTGACAAAAATAACCAGTGAGGCATCACAGGCACAAAATGATAGGTATATTTTGAGTTAAACTTGATTGAATGGACAAATGCTTGTCGTTTCATCTAGTCTCTTATCATTTCATCTAGTCTACTAGAATCTACTTGTCTCTAGTAACAAGCAGTTCTTCCATAAGCATCCCAATAATTTATCTGATACTCTCTATCTAGCTATCCATTGTCTTCTCTCTTAAGCTTTCCTTTCTCTTGCCTAGGATAATCATTTTTCCAGCCAATCATTTATCACAACATATGGGCAAAGCATGCAATTTGTGTATTATGGGAAGGAAATGATTGGGATGAGGAAGGGAAGGGAAGGGGAATGGGGGAATGGGGCATCTAGAAACAAAGACAATTAGAGTCAACAAAAATACTACCTATCTGTGTATGCATTATCTTGCTACTGCGTATTAACCCGTTAAATGTCTTGGGAAGTTCACCAATGCACTAATTAATGTCCTCACACTATAAATCTCCATCATGTCTTCCTAATCTTTTTTTAAATAAGTTATCAGAATCAATAAGAAAAATCCTGAATCCAAGCTTTCCCCCACTTCTCTAAAGATACACTTCAAATCTTTCAAAAACATGTAACCATGTGTATTACAGAGTATAAAGCATCATGATTTATATGTAAAAGCAAAAATCATGATTATTAAGATAAAAAGAAATATAGATGCTTGAATGATAGTAACATTTATTATTCTACAAATACTTATTCAAATTAAGCCTAAATCTAAGGTTTATTCATCATCCAATATGAGAATATTCAACATTTTTATTCCCAATATTAATGTAACTGCTGATCCCAACTTTCACAACTTTGATGGAATGTACATCAAGCTGTTTATCCATAGATTCTCCATGCAATCAATTTCTAATCAGAACTTTTGTAGGTGTGAGGGAATAAATGTATAGGTTCCAGATTTTCTCTCAAATATACGTAACTGCAAACAAGACTAGTAGTCAAGCTATTCTGCACTCATTCACTGATGGGAATGAATGGAGCACTCACTATATCAATTCAATATAGCTTGATTAACTAAATGTTCAATAGCTTAATTAGCAAATATCAGCCTTATGATATAAATACACATCATATAAGTGTGGTGGTATTTCTAATGTATTAAAAGTTACTTCATAGTCTCCTTAATTATGCTTGGGGAATGTACACGCTTCAAAAGAGGGCTATAAGGTGCCACATGATCTCTAAGCCTGACTGTTGATACTTCTTGAACTGAATCCGAGTTTGATTACTCAACTTTCATGTACCCAGCAAACTGTTACCAGCATACATTTGGACTCCAGAGAAGATACAGCTCTTTTAAGTCTAAAAATAAATATAGTTTGAAGTGGGTGCTGACTGATGGAAATAAAGACAATATGTACTTCCCACAAGACAGGAAAAATGTTTCATATCAACCTTAATATATAAATTAGCTCCACAAGATTGATTGTGAAGCTTAGCAAGTAATACAGTTAGATTTCCTGCTTGGATATTGTGGCAAAATGAATTAGAAACAATCACCTTGACAAAGTGAGGAAAACTTGTCTCTTATATATAATGCCACATATAGATAAACAAACAAGCAAACAAGTAAATAAAAATGTGGATCTCAAGGACCTACCACCTAGGAAAAAGTGACAAAATAAATAACATGAAAGGGGACAGAACAGAGATAGTGATGAACAAAGAAAGGTGTTATTTAGTTACAGAGAATAGAAATAACACCATCTTCCTTTGGTGATGAAGCTTTGAAAGCATTCATGGAACAGGTGAATTCTGAATTGATTTGAAGGAAGTGAAGGAGCTGTGGCATTTTGGGAAATCAAAAGAAGAAGCATGTATAAGATTGCTTCAGGGAGCAGGACATCTTTAGACAGTTAAGAACAGTAGAGCTAGAGATATCAGGTGATGCCTCAAAATATAGAAGTGGAGAGATATGCGTGGGCGGGGGATGTATACAAGATTTTGAAGGAAGGACAGAAAGCTTGTTCAGGATCTGAGGATAAAAAGGAAACATATAGGTGTCACATCATAAGCAATGACAAAGGCAAATGATATCAGGAGCAGAAACTCAAACCTGAAGTATATTACTCTTAAAACATAACTCAATATAAATAACTAAGCAAAATATTTAACTATTGTGGTTATGTTCTGGGATGGTGCAGTCATAAAATTTGATTTTTATCCTGCCTTTATTCGTTATAAATAACTCAAGGCAGAGAACATAACCAATGCTCCTTTGTCTTCCTGTTTTCCATAGAGCAACCCTGTAAGGTAGGCCCAAAGTCACTCAACTGGCATTCATAGCTAAGATGGGACAAGGGCTGCTACCAGTTTGCACTGGTTTGGGTGAACTGGATGCTAATTTTACATCTGGTTCGCCAAATCAGTTGTTACAAAAACTGGCTGGCCCCTCCCATCATTGCCACGCCCACCCAGCAACCAGGCAGAGAACCAGTTGCTTAAATTTTTGAGGCCCACCCTTGGACAAGTACTTACCATCTCCTAATTCCCAGGACAGCACCTTAACCACACTAGACCAAACCACCTCTATTATTATTGACTTTATTTAGTTAATAATGAAAATTCATTTTCTAAGAAAATAATTCAATTTAGATTGTTTGTTAGGGTTTTTTAAAAAGTCTTTGTGTGACAAATGGACTGGTTGCAAAAGAAACTATTAGGAAGAAATAAACTTGTTTCAAAGTCAGAGCCTTATTCTCCATGTATTCCCCTGCTATTTCAGACATTTCCTAAATGAAGGAATGGGACAAAACATCATTGTTTTAAATGGACAAATTAGAGAAATGTTCTTAAAATTCCAGAAATTCTGAATTCTCTAACAGAGGCTAGGATTTTGTGATGCATAAGGAACACTTCATAATACTTTCTATTCTACAAAGTACAAAACAGTAACACCTGGCAGATATAAATAATGGAAGCAATTCCATTTTATCAAATTGCACAATTTAATACTCTGTAACATATTTCCACCATGTCAAAGTGTATTGTACTGTGCATTTTAACCTGTAAAACTTAATGCTGTACACAACTCAAGAAAAAGAAACTCATCCCCAATGATGATGTCTAATGGGAACAATATAGACTTTCTGAATACCAATAGGTAAATTAATATAATGAATATGCAAAGTATTTCAATGAGGTTTCCTTCCTTTAGAGACTTAATCTTATACCTCTTTGTCTTGTTTGGAATTTCTCAGATTTGTAAAGGTTTCTCTTGTACCTTTTCCTTTAAAGCTACATTTTATAGCTAGCTAGCTAGATAATAGCTAGAAAGATATACGTAGATATATTAAAAATAACTCCCTTTTAAAAGCCCCTTTGGAGAAGCTTAATATAGGTCAATGTTAAAATCAACCAAAGTCACCCAATCACCTGGTATCTATTTAAGATGTGTTATATGTAAAACATATTCATTCAATGTTTAGTTAATAGACTGAGTTGACTTAGAATACTTTAAAAACTGTCTTCAATTTTGATTAAGATTGGCCAACTGTTTGTGACAGTTAACTCAACCATTTAAATACAGAATATACTTTTTTTAAAAAATAAATAAATAAATATATTTGCAAACACACATTTAGTTTACAACAAGATTTTGAGTGCAAACTCGGTTTTGGGAGTTAAATCCACAAGTCATAAAGTTGCCAAGTTTGGGGACTCCTGTACTAAATGGTTCCCTCTCAGCCTAACCATTATACGACCCATTAAAAACTGTAGACAATAATTGAAAAGTTCAATTATTCAAGTTCAGAAAAAGGGAAAAAAGCCGTTGCTCATATGAAGATAGGATAACTGTGCTGGGTATTTCTGTTGGAATTATGTAGTAAATTGTCCATTGTTTTCCAATAATGTAATACTTTCTCAGAGCTAAAGTAGATTGGGCTCCCTTTCTTAAAGGATGTATCCAATGTGTGTGGATGTCTACCAAGGAAATCAGGCAGTCCTGATTGGCTTCCTATAGAAATCACACTATATCAGTGTTTTTCAACCATGGCAACTTTAAGACGCTAGGACTCTCAGAATTCACTAGTCAGCCAGAATTCCCCAGCCACTGTTCCTTTGGTGGCATGCTACCAGATCAGCCCAGTTCTGCCAAGCCGGTAGTGCTATGAGCAGCAGAGACCAAACTGGTTCTCTCCACTGCTCTGCTGTTGGGCCCACCTGCCTGCCCAGGCTCCCATATTCACCTTTATCTTCTGCTTTTGAAGCGCAGCTGCTTTGCACAGCACAGAAGAGTGCCGCGCGGCAGCTGTTGAAGCAACCGGGAGAGCGCAGGCTTGCAGGAGATAAGTTGGAACACCTCTGCATCTGTGCAAACACCTCTGCGCCTGAGCAAAGTGCGTGTTTGGCGCAGGCGTGCATGCAAAGTGTATGCACGTGCGCAGAGCACACCCACCAAACCGATAGTAAAAGTTTTTGAATGCCACCACTGCACTGTTCTATATTCATGGTAGTCAAGAGAAAGCATCTTTGCAAAGAGACCAGCAAAGTTGTTTATCTCCACCATTTTGTTGGAGTTACAACAGAAAAAAATCAGAAAAGTACAGATAAAATCATAGAGCTGATTAAAATTTCATCAAATTTAATCTGAATGAATTTGCATAGGATAGTGCTACATTAAGCAGTTTAAAATGAGCAAATGTTAATGAACAAATAGCTGTAAGTAAAGCTTTTCAATATTAATTTGATTGCACAAAATCCTCACAAATATGGTTTCTAGTAATACAAAATTTTGTTTTGAAGCAAATCCTGCAGTTGTTGATATAGTTAAGAGAACTATCAAGCCAATTAAATGGAAGCAACTGTACCTGTTTTGCATCATTTCAGCCATAAGCTTCAAGATTGGTGTTGTACATGCTGGTTCGCAATACCAAAGTTCAACAGCTGTTTGAAGAATGGGAAGATATGACGGGTAGCTTTTGTAAGTTATGTTAAAGATTCAAAATAAATGACATGCATCATGTAAGCTTAAAAGTCTACTAAAAACACAGTTAAAATTGGGTCTTTTCTTTAGTATCTATAAATTTTCATTAAAGCAAAGCCAAAATGCTTATATAATATAAAGATGTAACATACACTGACAGACCTTGTTTTATAGTTGCATATCTATTACATTCTTACAGTATGATGTTCAGTTTTATTATTTTTTAAACATTTTTATATCTCACCCTTGCTCTTGGAGGTAAAAGTTGCATTTTATTCATATAGTCTAACTAACTTCTCACCAAAGTACACCCCCACCCAACATTTTAATTCAATCATAAGCAATAATGTCTTCAAGTTTTATGAAGAAAACTTAAGATAGCAATACTTTCAACACCCTTATAACGTATGACAGAAAGAAATGTTCCTATCACTGTTAATGTTAAAATCATTGATATATTGCATGCCATTCACAACCAATCAGTGCTAAAAGATCATTCCTTCGGTACAGGAACCTATCAGAAAACAAGGTCAATGGCACAGAAACATTGAGAGGATCAAAGAATTCAGATCATGGGATATATCATCTTGCTCTTCTCTGCCTTGGCCAGGCCTCACTTGGGAGTATTGTGCTCAATTCTGCACACCTCAGCTGAAAAAAAAGGACATGGATAAACTGAAGCAAGGGCTAACAAGATGATGACAGGAATGGAAACCAAGTCCTATGAGGAATAAAAGACCTAGGTAGGTTTAGCTTGAGAAGATTGAGAATGGACGTAATAATTGTCCTCAAATATCTGAAAGGCTGTCATACTGCAGAGAGCTGGAGGTATTCTCACTTGCTCCAGACAGGAAAACTAGAACTAATGGGATGGAATGTTGAAGACGGAGATATAGATTAGACATTAAGAAGAACAGT
Organism: Pseudonaja textilis; assembly: GCF_049901715.1. Taxonomy (NCBI): domain Eukaryota; kingdom Metazoa; phylum Chordata; class Lepidosauria; order Squamata; family Elapidae; genus Pseudonaja; species Pseudonaja textilis. Next base: position 144,491,594 of record NC_141990.1, read on the forward strand.
ATCGATTAGTGGAATAGAATATCACGCAGAATGATTTCTTCCCTTTCACTAGAGGTTTCCAAATGGAGGTTGGATAGTCATCTACTGGGGATAGTGTAGTAAATGCTGCATCATGCAAGGATTGGACTGGATGACCTCTCAGGTACCTTCTAATTCTATGAGGCAAAGTGAGGAGCTGAACTCCAAGGGGAACAGTCTTCTAACAGATTCTTGTGATGCAGCTTTGCATGGACAGAGAAGGGTGTTTGCAAATCCAGGAACAATATGCACTAGATTTTCTTGAATCTCATATTGAATCAAGCATGCTGTGGCTGAATTTAAAATCTATGGTTAAGCCAGGATTAAAAAACAACAGTATAATGCTAAGCCACAATGTGTGAACCCATACAATATACTAAGCCAAAAACAAACTATGAGTTACCAGTGTCTGACCTATCTATTCTATAGCTCTCTGAAATGCAGAGCAAAGTAGAATTTGCTCTGCGGTGACTATAACAAAACCTGCACCTTACCTAAAGCTTCCTGAACATTTGGAAAGGCTATAATAATGGAAATAAAGAAAAAGAAATCTCTTTGCATAAATATTTATGTTTTCATACATGGAAAATGGTAGTGAGAGGAAGAAAAGAATCAAGAGACTGACAATTTTTTTTTCAATTAGAAGTAAGTTTTACCAATTCCATCAATCACAGTGCTTTTGTAAATGGATGTTGAGCCTTATTCTGCTATGTTGGCTACGTGTTGCCTGAATTTTCAGAATTTAAGAAACTGAATTGTTTGTAGCAAAGCACTTAAATTTAACTAAAGCCTCAAAAGATGTACAATTTATTAAATGAAATATGGAACTATACAATTATGGAAAAATAATTCACTGCATTCTAATTGTTAGGTTCAGTTGCACAAGTTTTTATTAAAAAAATACTGTTTCTATATGTTTAGGCATGCTCCGTACAGCCAATATACCCAATTAACTAACCAAGACAAATCAACGTCTGAACTGGAATCCCTGAATCAGACAGTTTGACATATCAATATTTCAGGAGAAATGTATGACTTCCATATTTATATTTTTAATTCTTCATCCTTATTTTCCTTTTTATAGAGGAATATACCAAGCCGAATCTATAGCTTACTATCAGAAATGCCTTTAACATATTTTGAGATATTTTAATAAAGCTTTATGAGAGATCAAATTTGTTACAACTTTGTAACAGATTTTTTTTTATTACACATATTTGCTCTTCATCCTTTGCCCAGAGGGAAAAACTATAAATCTTTTCTCAACTGAATGAACACCATTTATCATATTCATTTTCTTGTCAATACAATTATGAAAAGCCTTTGGCCTTTTTCCAAGGAGTCTGATTTGTTATGGAAACCCAATTAGTATAAGCAAGCCTGCTACAAACAATTCCATTCTGCAGGATAACGTTAATGTTCTTGCTCAGCTAGATACTTCTAAGCATTAAAAGAGAACCCTTCCATATATATAATGATTCCATGGTCAAAGATCAACTTAGTAATATTATGGATTCTGCTCATTTTTGCCATCTAGTGGTTAAAAGTCATATTCAGAGCTGTCTAGCCAAAGTGAAAATTCAAGAGAGATACAAGTGTTTCTAAGAATTTTTTTTAGTTTCTTATAAACATTTATTCAACTGAAGCAAAAATAGAAAGCCGTTTAGCAGAACAGCTGGATACTTGTGCATCTTTTACTGTTTTACATTAATTTTGCTGTTAAATAATTGATCTCTATGTTATTTTAACTTTTGTTTATATATTTGTTTTTAAAATAAGGCTTTTCTAATAGCTTTAAAATAAAATAATCTTAGTATTAAGAAAGGAGAGCTTATTTTAAAGAGTTTTTATACATATGAGAATGAAACCCTCCTCCCAAATATTGTCTAAGATGATTTCAAATAAAGTCAAAATGGAACACTGCACTATCAAAACTACTCTTCGAAGTTCTCCCTAAACATGAAGTCCAGATGGATGGATCCTAATATAAGCACTCCTGATTTCATTAAGGGAGACCAGTTAGAAGATTCTAAGGAGACATATAGCCCCCTTTCTCTTGAAAGTCATATGCACTAACTAATGCTAGTAATCAAGTTACACAAATTGTTACTTTGGCTCTTAAACAGAAATGATAACACAACATTGGTAGGATAGAAATCAATTTTTGCTTTCTATTAAAATAAAACAGAGAACACTATCAAAATCTGCAAGTTTTGCTAGCCTAGACCATTTATGATGTAATATGAGACCGCATAGCATCAAATGAAATCAATGCATCTAAGCATGATTCCTGCAATAAGTATAGGAAAATTAAGTGTACAACAGGATAACTTATACATACTTTAACTAAGCAGAGACATATCACATCGTAAATTAAAGGGCTATAGAATTATTAAAGCACTTGCAGGGTTTCAAAACGTTTAGGGATTAAGTGTGGTGTAACCCCCACCCCAAAAAGTGACCTTTTTGTGGTCTCTCTCCAAATGTTGCCTTCCCAGTTAATGGCATGAGTGCAACTGTACTGTAATTTTAGCTGATTACATATTAGTTCGTTTAGCTTTGTTTCCTCTTCCCCACTGTGCCATGCTATTAAACGAATGCAAAGGACGTGGTATCCCTCTGTGCACAGAACTGGTATTGTCATAGTGTAATAAGGATACATCCAGTCAAACAGCATGGTGTAGCTGGTCTTTGTGTTCAGAGCAAAGGCAATCCCTCGAAGATCTCTTGCCAGTCCGATCAACATACGCTGTCAGTGGGAAAGAAACACAGTAATTGATTTTCACGTTAGCACTGAGCAGATGGAGTAATGATCAACCAGTAATGAGCACAATATTTGATTTTAATTCATTAGTGTAAATGTCTTTTTCCCCCCTCTAAAGAATGCGAGGGCTTAAGTCTCCCTCTTAAATGTTAATATTCATCAAATGTTTACAAATATATGATAAAGGGTTCCACAGAATAATGTAACTGAGTTTAAATATTGGATATAAAATCATGTAATATTTTAAAGCTGAAAATGTACATCTATGAAAATGTATGGCATTTCCTCCCTCCTTGCTAAATTGAGGATTTTTACGGATGAAACTTTCCTAACTTGATCATCATTCAAAATAATTTGAAGAAAATGCATTAGTTCATTTTATGTTTCAACTAAAAGTAGTTGATGAGCAGGAAACATGAATAAATTTCCATAAATATTACTGAGCATATTCAATACATTAATAATAAATGCACTGAAAATATTAGTTTAAAGTGTTTCAGATTTTAAATGTTGACTGTTGTTAATTGAACAGATGCTGAAACCATTTAGTAGATATTCTCTAAAAATCATACATAGAGTTCAAGATTCATGGGTATCTCCTCTCTTGCAAATGTTTTAAATAACCAGTTAAGATATCAGAACTGTGTAATTTCAGAAACCTCAAAAGAAAAGAATGATAATTGGTATTATGATCAGTATATGGGTAGTTTTACTACCATACTAAGTTTTTGGTACATAGAAATTATTTGAATGTAAATCTTTTAATTTTTTGTAAGATATACACAATTTGCTTGTAGTATACTTATCACAGTAAGTCTGAAGTAGTTTTTAATCATAGATCATTCCTAATAAAAAAAATCTATTATATTAAATCACCCTTCTGGGTTCAGATAACTTTTCCAGCACAATTAATTCATGATAAGAGCAAAAGAAAATCTATCTACATTAAATACTTCAATAATATGTCCTGTAAAATGTAAAAAAACCCATTTCAACTCAATATACACAATTCAATCCAAATAGTTACCCTGATTTTGTTTTGTAAAATTACAAAAGAAAATGTTTACTCCAATTTGCCAAATATATAATTCAACCATAATTCTGAATAGGCAAAAAGAGAAATTGGATGGACACTGCCAAATGTCACAGTAACATCAACTATCAAAGGAAGAAAGGTAATCAGATAAGGTGTTCTGAACTACAATATTACTCTGAATCAAAATGAGCTCTCCTGGAGCTTTGTAAGATTAGATTACATAGAACTTAATTCTCAAGCATAAAACTGTTGTGCGATATACAAGTGTACGCCTGTCACACTCTGCATTTATTCTTGATCTTGCTGTCTACTCACATACAGACACCCAAACAAATACTTTTTTTTTCATTAACATGATTATGAAGAAGTTAAGAGTAGGAGAAATAGCTTAGTTTCTCATAGTAAAATGTTCTCATAAGAGAAAGTGGAATATTAAAAACATCAGAAAGAACTCTGAGAAAAACTGGAAGGAGAAGTTTGATAAGAGGGGATACAAATGGTTGGCATGACCTAAAATGGATCTAGGCAGCGTTAGCTATTGAAGATTTGTTACTGTTATAAAGTAATGTGGCTGGTTAACCTAAGTTGGACTAAATTATAATGTATTATTGAAAACTAGCTGATATGGGGGGGCAAGTCCAGAGTTGCTGAAGAAAATTGTTGGGTGAGAAGACTCACTGAAAATAAAGAGGAAGAAGCATCATAGGTGTTCTCAGGATTCAGCCCTTTTGAGCTGCTGTATGAGAGAAAGGGGAATGGGTTGTTAGACGTAAGGAAGGAAAGCTGACTAATATCAAAGAGAAGTGTGCACTATTGTTTGTCCTTCAGAGATGATCCTTCTGGCATTGAACATGACAGAATATGAAGATGTTCGGCTAGCCAGAAATGTGAAGAGAAGGCCTACGCCAGTCTGAATGGCAAAGACTGCTGCCAGCATATTCAGTTTTTCTTTATTTCTGAGAAGAAAATTAGAAATAGCCATGTAAAGGCATGCTAAATGAAATGAGAGAAAGCTTAGGTTGCATTCTTGAGTAGAGGAAAGAAAAAGCCAGAAACATAGGAGGTTTCTGGTAGGGTAGAAGAAATGAGGTAGAAACAACCTTGTTTTGTTTAGCAGTGAATAATTCTTGCTAACTTTTTCTAAGAAATGTGGCAAAACTGAAAGTAGCTTGCTTATTTAGATGCTATTTGGTTTAATAAAACAGAAAAGAAAATATCCAGAAGAACTGCTTTTGTAGTATGTCTTCCATTAAATCCTATGAAGCCCCAGAAAGCTGCAATGACACGTACTGTAACAACTTTATTATCTGGAAAATCTCAGTAGGTCAGTTTCAGGGTTTTTGTTTTTTTTTAAACTAAATTTCCAATCATGAGGACAAAGATAATAGGCTTCACGATGAAATTTTCAAAGGATACACAGCAGGGGAAAAATAGCTACCAATAAATAGTTCTCTGCTTTCTCCCTAAACTTATAGAATTAGAAATTATAATTCAGGAAAAGCAAATATATTTTCAGTATGGAACTGAGACAACAAGACAGTTGTGGAGCTCCTCCCCACTACTAACAGGTTAAATCACTCAGGTTGTCAGTGAAGAGAGGAGAGGATTATTTATGCTCATCTAGTTTTGTTGGTTGGACCCCTGAAAATCAGGAGTGAAAGTAGGAGCTGCAAAGAGACAGATAGATGAGAGAAAGTGAAGAGGGCAATGAAGTAAGTTTAGGAGTAAATAATCTACACGGAATTGTTTTAGAAGAAGGGGGGTGAACAATTTGGTGCTAGTCCCTCTTTCTAGGCTTATTAATTGGATAAATGGTTTAGATATTAATATATCAAACACTTTGTCACATTCCAATTCTATTCTCATGAACCAATGTATTTCAAAGTGTAACCTATAGCTTATATATAGCTTCTTGAATTCCTCATGCCTTACAAAATTGACAACATATTCCATCATGTGTATACTATAGCATTATGTGCTCCTTTTATATATTTTTACTACTATTAACCATTACTCTATGCCATATGCTATATAAATAAAACTAGGCCAGCTGCTTCAGGTTGTTATCCATGTATAATGGGTCTTATGCCTCCATGGTCTTGAGAAGGAATCATCAGACATTGACAAATCCTTTTCATGTGAGAAACTCTTGACAATATTTGATATATGAGAAAAAGTGAAATCATATTCCAATGGATTATTTAGCTGTTTATAACAGCAAATACGGTAAACATATAGAACATTGTTATCCAAAGTTAAAATAATGGGAAAAATCATAAAGAACATTCTCACTATACAAAAAGTCCTGCTTACTCTATATTGTAATAAAATTGCTGAATGATTATACAAATATTTGCTGAGAGCAAACATCCTAAAAGTAGGGATATAAATGTAGTTATTTACAGCAGCCAAAACTTATTTAGGAACCAAAGACCCATTTATTAGCCTATGGCAGACTTTAAAAATGGCTCTTAAGTTCATATAACTGAATTCACATAAAAGAATAGTTTCAAGGTGGCATTGCTTGAAGAAAAAATGAAAATAAGCCTTTGGTATTCACATTATCAACTGGGTTTTCGTTAAAGGTGATATAAAGAAGAATGGAGCAATAGAACTTGCATTCAGGTTCCTTATTTTATCTAAGTGGTCCCCAAACATTATGGCTCCACGGATTGGCAGTGGCGGCAGGAGATGGCTTTGCACGCGCAACTTAGATCCTGTACATACAGAAATGAATGCCTGCCACTTGCACGGCCCAGTTCCCAACAGGCTGTGGACCAATACTGGTCCACGGGCAAGAGATTGGGGACCCGTTTTATATCCTGCCATCTTATGTGACCTAGGAAAGTGTCTTATTTATGGTTACTCCTGGATTTGGAATCTCTTCCACTGCCCCTCCCCCCGATATATGACAGGTCCCGACTCTGCTTACTTTTAGGAAACAGACCTGGCTCCCACCTCAAGGCATTAGGGACCAGTTGAGAGGAGTCCCCTTTTGCTTGTTTTGCTATGGTCTTGGTTGCCATTGTTGTCATTTATATTTATATATTGTATGTGTTTTAATTTTATGTGTGGGTGGAGTTTCTCTGTTGTTGTTGTTGTATGCCCCGATACAGATTGTTTGAATGGGCGGTCTTGCAAATCCAGTAAATAAATAATAAATACGTTCTTTCCCTGTGTAGAAAGCACCCTATGTTTTTGCTCACCTTATTATCATAACCATATTACAGTTACAGAATGGGATCCATTTTAGTAGTACATCTTAATAATCCAAAAGATATACTTCAAGTCTGAATATGGAAAAATGTGCAAACACATTTTTTGGTAACTAAACTTATGCACAATTTCATTTTCAAATGAAAGTTGCATATTTTACAACTAACTATAAAGAAAAAGAGAACTATTCTTAAAATTACTCTTCTGGGATTATGTAAAAGGCAATCTCTTGATTTTCAAAAACTCTTAATTTTATGGCTTTCTATGAGGGAGATGGGCAGTTCAAAATGTGATAAAGTTATTCAGAGATAGGAAAGGGGATATCAACAGAACATGCAATTTCTGTATACAGCAAGTCTATGTCAGTCTAACTTGCTAGCTAGATAAGATACCATTCAACACCCCAAAACAGGATTTTATAATGGAAACATCTGATAGACTTTTAAGTATAGTAGTACTTCTGGGTGCAGCTATATTATTACCTTCATAATTCTGCTCTATAATAACAGCCAAGAAAAAGGTGAGGGGTCATAGTGCTTTGTCTTTAGAATTAAGATGGCTGTCTTCTTCATCCTTACAGCAGACTCTTAATTCTACAGACACGTCTTAATAACCTCTAAATAGTTCCAACAAAAGAGCCATGTCAGAGGAATGAGCAGGCCCCAAGGTGTTTCAACTGGAGTGTTTTCATCTGCCTTTATTGCACTATCCCTCTCCAGAATTAAGGCAATAACCTGTGATAAATTATTCAGGAACTGCTACAGGGATCAAAGCAAAATCATTCTGTTAAAGTGCTGTTTGCAACATTTGGCACTTAGTGTGAAAACTTTTAATGTGTGCAAGCTGAAATCAAGGATTTTAAATAATTCAACAGTTTTGAGTTTGGGTGAACCAGCTATAAATAGCACAATGCTATTTAACAACTCTTCCTCAGACACATTGTTTTACTTGTTCTTTCAAAACTAATCACATCATAAATAATATCAGAATACACTGACATTAAATAGAGAAAGTCAGCATACTACTGAGCAGAATTTCCAGGTCCAATCTAGGGGATTAAGAGAATAGAGTTGAGGAAAATAAGCTATCCTTTTGGAACATGAGTTTTCCTATTCCAGCTAATGCCGTCACATGAAAAATGTCCCCATGTATTTTGTTAGCATCTTCTGGAAAATAAAACTGAACATATGCTTTATGAACCCTATTGCCAATTACAGATATGGTTCAAGAATGATAAGCTATCTTCCCTCAATTATATTTCAACTACACATTTCAGATGTATAAAAGCCAATTAGAAACCACTATTAGAAGTCACAAATTAAATGAATTTGGCAGTCACAGACCATTTTCTAAGTGATATTTTAACACTGTCACCTCCCTGCAAACAGGAATGCTAAACATTTTACTCAAGACCAGAACAGATTATTTTTATTTTCATCCCTTACAAAACAGAGTACCTGAAAGCACTTTACACGTATTATTTATTCATTAAGATCTAAACAAAACAAACAAACAAAAACGCTCCTTTAACCTAATAAATGATGTTTAAAAGATTTTGGTAGAAAAGTTGACTTTACGATAAAGCAACAAATCTAGTTCTTTAGCAGTGGCTTAAAGCATGAAGTTTGTGTTTATACAAATTAGACAGATGGTGCTTACAGTAGAATTTACTAAAGGTCTGTCACAACAAATGCAGCCAAGCTGCATATTTAATCACTGCAGAACCTTGTCTACCTGCAGCTGCCAACTGCTAATCCAATTTCCCTGATAAATGTGGCAAGAGACACGATCAGCAATAAAGAGCATCTAACTCCATTTTCCTGCAGGGCGTCTTTTGATGAACATTTAGGACGGAAGCAAGGAGTGCACTGTGTGGCCCGGCTTGTGGCAGCTGCATGCATTCTGAAGGCATAGTTCTCAGGTTACTCACTTAATTCTGCCACTATCATTATGTTGCTATTGATCTCAGTAGCTCTTGTCTACACAGCATTACTCTAGATGGAGCTGAATCAGGCAGTTATCATGCATCAAAGTTGCTCAAAAGCCTGGAGATTTCCCCTTAATTACTTGTGATTTTATTTGCAAATACCGTTAAAGTGTAATCAAAGCAATCACTTTCTAGGGTCATTAAGAACTTGCTAGTTTAGGGATATAACACTGGAACTCCATTAAAAAACAACAATAGCATCCCCAGTAAGAATGCTCCTGTGTCAAGTAAGACGGTACATGAGCACTGTGTTTTCAATACTGATAAAGTCTGTAAGTGACAACAGATTGCAATCTTTCATCAGGGTTATGTAAAACGCAAATCTTAATTTTAAATGACACTATAGATCAAATAATGAAATAGAGCACATATGATATTTGTATCTAATGAGGTTTACCCAAATCTGTAGGTGGGTTAATGGTCATTGTAGTCCAACATATATGGATAGTATTAGGTCTGGGTCTACCAGCTTAAGAGTAAATTGGCAATGCTTATTTTAGAATGAAAAATGAATAATGATATTAATTACAAAAGTATCTAGAGGATCTGATGAACACATTTCATATACTTTTCTTAAACAGCTGCTAATCAAATCACCAGTTTTATCATGATTTAACACATCTAATCATTTATGGTCACATTTTTATAAGCTTTTCAAGAGTTTGAAAGAGGGGATGCTTCTGTCATCTCTTTCACTGTGAATCCAATCTAACTGGACAATTTTCATCCTGTTTCCAACCTTTCATTTATAAGGAAGGTTGTTCAGTGAGTAGGCTGCAATTCCATAGGGTTCCCAAAAAAGTGTATTATCTATGGATTCAGGTCTGGCTATAACAGACAGCACTAGGTTGCACTTGTTAATGATTTATGGAGGGAACAAGATGTGGATAGTGCATCCAAACTGGTCCTCCTCAATCTCTCAATGGTTTTTCATATCACTGGTCATGGATATTTCTGATCCATGAAGTGGGAGTTGGGGATGGAAGACACAGTGTTACATATCTCCTGCCCTTATTATTATTTGTAGAGTGCTGGGAAAGGTCATCTGATAGCAGGGAGTGAAGTATAATTAGCACGTTGGTAATAGTTATATATCTTTGCTCCTGGACATCTAAGTGATGTTGTCAACAATACTTCTCAGTGCCTGGAGCCTGGAAGAGGAAGAACAAGCTCGGGTTCAATTTTAGCAAGATTGAGCAACTGCGAGTTTTGAGTCCTCATTGTCTGAGAAATGGAAACTTTTGGAGTGGGGGGAGGGGGAATGACACTCTTCTGCTCAGGCCTGGTATGCAATCTGGAGGTCCTCTTGGGCCTCTGGATCCAGCTCCAAGGACAAGTGATAGGTGTGACCATGGATCCTTTGCACAACTCTGTCTAGAGCACATATTGTATATGTACCGGGACCAGGAGGGCTGCTTGTCATTACTCATCTCTTGGCTGAACCATTGCAATGTAGTCTACGTGACTGCCCTTAAAAACTTTCCGAAAGCTGCAATTGGTCCAGAATGCAGCAGCACAGATAGTCATGGGTACTTATCAGTATATCCATGTAGCATCTCATTAATCTGCTACACTGGCTCCAGTAGGCCTCAAGGCACAACGAAAGGTCCTGGTTATCATTTATAAAGGCCTACCTGGTGTAAGACTAGGTCACTGTGGGGATATCTTTTTCTCTGGTTATTTCTGCCCATCCCACATATTCCAATAGAGTGGGCATGCTTCAAATATCTTCTGTAAAACAATGTCATCTGATAGAACTTAGGAAGCATCCCTTCTCTGTGATGGTTACTGCCATCTTCATCTCCACTTGACTTGCTGCAACCTTGCTAACCTTCAGGAAGCCCTGATTGTTTCCTCAGGCATGGGGATTAGAAGAGAAAGAATGATGTTAGATGAGAAGAGCTCATCCAATGAACTGGAGGTATGTTCTATATTTGGTTGGATTTTAATTGTAGAAAAGCCAATTTGGTCCAGTGATTAAAGCACCAGGCCAGAAAACCAGAGACTGTGAGTTCACTTCCTGTGTTGGCCATGAAAGCCAGCTGGTGACTTTAGGCCAGTCACTCACTCTCTGCCCAACCCACCTCATTGGACTGTTGTTCTGGGGAAAATAGGAGGAGGAAAGTCCACCAACTTCAGTTATTTATAAAAATAATGTTGATGGGATACAAATAAAAATAAAACAAAATTATAATCCTGTTTATATGGGTGTTTGCTGTCTGGAGCAGCATTTTTTTAAAATTATGTAGTCATATAAATCAAATCAAGTAAGTTTTGGGCTTTTTTCTATGTCCATAAATTTATGTCCATAAATTCACTACATGTATTTGATACTATGCCTTTTCACACTGCAAAGTAAGATATGCTCTATCACACTACAAAGTAAGATAGATGCTTCCGTCAGGAGATGCTGTAATATTATTTGTTGTTGTAGCAGTAGTAGTTGTAGTAGTAGTAATAGTAGCAGCAGCAACAACAACGACAACAACCTCCCTAGTGACTATGTTTTCTAGAACTTCATGGCTGATATTTTTGGAAGGGAAGATATCCCATATGGCTTTCCTTTTCACCTCTATAAGCTAGCTTGCTCCCCTTACAAGTAACTGAGATTCATTTGCTGCTGTATGGTAGCTTCCATATAATAAGGGAATGGCGTCTTTTTGTGCTCCTTTTCAAGGAAGTATCTTGGCTCTGTCCCTGAACCATTTTTTTTAACTTCCCCTAAATTTCCTACAGCTAGCAAAGTGGAATGGAGAACTCTTTGAATAAGTAGCTCAAAATGGAATTAATATATAGCTGTCTGAATTGGGGCTTATGTTCTCTTGAAATGCATCAAAGAAGGAAAAATAGCTATGATGCTACTGAGTCTCCCATTATACTTTAAAATGCTAAATAAAAAATACAGAGCTTCTAGAAATCTTACACAACATATCTGAAATAGCCACTCTAGAGTGCATGGTTAACTGTTTGTTCATAATACAAGAATGCAATTTATTTAATGTAATGCTATGCTAATGTGTTTTGTTCCTGATAATGCAGCTTCCACTTAGCAAGTCTTTTCTCCCCTTAAAATATACTGTTGTTTTGACACAAACAGCTTGCTACACTTAAGGATTTTACTAATAAAACATAATGTTGTGCTAGATAATATGACTGTTGCCACAGCTGAACTGACTTGTCAAATCAATCCTAATATGGCTCCCACAGGCACATAAAAACCTTATTTAGCTATCAGTTATCCTAATCACTTTGTTGGGTTTAAGAACGCAATACTTCAAGACCAGTTCCTATTTATACATATATGCCCAGCCATTTAATAAACTCTTGATTTATATATTAAATTCTTGTTTAGAAGAGATGTTCTAAGCATACAATGTTTTTAGCTTGTGTATGTCTGCGTCCTCTATAAATCTACTCACACCTAGCTGTAATATGTAAATTAAACAGACAGATGAGCACACAAGCTCCCAAGTATTTAATATGCAAGAGATAAAATTACACAAGGAAAAGATGCTAAACATTTATTTTAGGTCTTGTTCAAAAGCAGTAATCAGCAGGGAGAACTAAATACAGGGTAGACTACAGGACTACAACTAAAAACACCAGTCATATGTCTGGCTCCTATTTAGTAAGGAAAACTATAATGTGACATCATGTTTTAAACATTGTCTATTTGCTGCTAAAAGGGAAGTGAAGCGAATAAATAAACTGACTGCATAATGTCATATATATCTCTTATTAAATCTAATGGACAAAAGGGAGCTCCTTGTGATATTTTCAATTGCAGCGCCATCTTCAATTTCATCTTTTTATGAATAAAGTTCTTGAGGGAAAAAATCCCCACTGGAATCCTATTCTCCCCACTGGATGGTAAAGCCTTTACTCTTCTCTTTGGGCAATCAACACAGACCAGTAATTAGTTACATTTGCTGAGGGCCCTTTAATCATTCAACAACTTGTCTTGACCAAGCTACAAGGCAGGTGTCAAGTCAGGATGAGAGTCAGAGGCATGGTAAGTAAAGGAAAAGAAACCACTGCTCTCTGATTGACTATTGTGCCCTGTCAATGCTTTGCAAGGCTTTTAAGATGTAGACCAGGCCTTCCCCTTTCCATGGGGAGTATAGCTTCATACCTGAAAGTCCAGCAGTTACAGAATTTTCTTATGGAATATGTGCTTTGAAAAGCCAGCATTCCATAAATAAAGGCAAGGATAAGAAAAATTCAACAATGTAGCCAAAGCTGATCATATGGAGTTCAAACTGAGAATAGAATTATTCATAACTCATTTCCACTGAATTCAAAAGGATTTAAATGTGATTAATTTTACATATTTTAAACCACTATTTATTATGATGAGCAAGATTTCTCCTTCTACTCAGAGTAACCTACCTTTGCTTCCTCTTGCTTAAAGCTATTGTTAAATATCTGGGCTAAGGTTTCAAATGAAACTGTCAGGGGAAGCATGAAGTTTTCAAACTCATCCTCATCTTCTCCTGCAAGAAAAGGAGGGGAGAGGACACAACTATAAACACGGATATTATTAAATAATTTGACATAGTAGCTAATAAAACAAAAACTTTGGGTTATGCAAAGCTACACCTGAAATCAGGGGTGGGATTCTACCGGTTCTGTCTGGCTCTACAGAACCGGTAGCTCTGAAGAGCAGCAGACATAGAACTGATTCTGTGTCTGCAGCTTTTTGGCCCACCTGCCCTCTTACCTGTCCTTTATTTCCTGCTTTTTCAACCGTAGCTGCTTTGTGTGGCACAGCTGAGGTTGAAAAAGCAGGAAAAAGGGGCTTTTCCAACCGCTGCGCACCTGCACGCAGCGCTGCTCAGCTGTCCAGGCAGCTCAGCAGGTCGTAAATTGCACTCGCGCGACTCACGCATGTTCGTGTGGTGCAGAGCAACAGAAGCGGTAGTTATACTGGTCGGATCCCATTCCTGCCTGAAATGTTCTGAAATTTGGATAACTTCTTTTAGTAAACACATGGACTGGCAAAGCAGTCACCAGCAATTAGTTTGCAGCCTATTGCTATTCTCCTTTGTTCTTTTATTTTAGGAATTGATCTGAATCCTACTCAGGCGTTTGGCCTTGAGGAACTTTGAAACATCACCTGTATTTAAATGCATATGGTTATTTTATTTTTTATAGACCACCTCTGTCAACACAAAGGTCATAATTAAGGGAATTGTGAAGCTATCTCATCCATGTAGATATTTAGTATATTTTACACTGGGAACATTTTTTCAGTTAACTCTACTGGCTAGCATACTCCCTACCACCAATTCATTTCAAGGTAATGGAGCTGAAACTGTAGCATATACTGTATGATTCAAAGAAAATATGAACACCCTATAGTTAGAGGTTTCACTGAATGTTCAATGTTCTTTAGGTAAAAATCACTAAGGAAAATGATGTTCAAAATAGAACTCAAAGAGAATGTAATATTGAGATACCTCAATAAGAGTGGGGTGAGGGGAGAGGAAAAAAAAGTAAGAAAATTGGAGAGGAACTTTGATCTGTGCAGTTTAGAAAGAACTGTCATTTTGCCTGGATAATGTCCTTTTTGTTCTCGCTATGAATCTGAGCTGCCCTCTTCAAGTTGCCCCCCAAAATCACTAATATGCCAAACATTGTTAATAAAGCACCTCTGGAATACATACACAATCCCCCTCCAAAATAAGAATTAATTAGAATAAGAAATACTGTAATAATAATGGGCATGGAAAATAGAGGAATTCTTGGTGAGAGAAAGAAAAAAGAAAGTGGGAGATAACGGGAGTGGAATGACAAGAATCAATCAATCAAACAATCAATCAAACAAACAAAGCTTTTCACATTGTAACTCTGGTATCCTAGGACTTTATTTATTTATTTGATTTATAAAGCTGCCCATTTTATGCAATATGATCCCGGGCAGCTCACAAACAATGAAATAAAATAAAAACAATAAAAACCAAAACATCCATACGCCAACTGTCACAGATCCTCACACCCACCCACTACACACTTTCTGGACTCCAGCTTCATACTACCCCAACGCTTTGAGAAAAGCCAGATGTTCCTGGGTGTTCATATCTATGTATCACTGACAGGAGTACACCAGCTACTTATTTTTCAGAGTATTTTCCTTGCATTCAGAAATAAAATGGTACTATGGCTACATCTTTCAAAGTTCTGTCAAAATTTATGGTGGTCTGTCACTTTTGGTGATCAACAAAATTTTAATAGTTCATTTTGAAATAATGAACTAAGTAATAATGAACTAAGAACAAGAAATTCAGAACAAATACACACACAAATCATTCTGATCTAAAAGGCATTGATACAGATCTGTTATAAACGCAGAGTTTAGAAAAACTACACACAAATATGATTTTTGAGAAGACTGGCAATCATGGGATTTTATTTGCCCTGTTCACTTAATGGCCACACTAAACTATTATAGTTTAAAAAAAACATTTCTGACCAATCCTTTGGTCAGTTATGACTTTCATAGCATACTGACATTACTATTTATGCGTTTTCCAACCAGCACACATTTACCACCATTGCAGCGACCATGATCACATGATCATCATTTATGTGCTCCAGGTTTCATGATCACATGATCACCACTAATGTGCTTCACAACTGGCTTGTGACAAGCAGAGCTCAGAGAGAAGGAAAAAGTAAAATCTTAAGTTGCAGACATGAGATGCTTTGCTTATCGACTGCAACACTTCATTTAATAATCGAAGGGTAAGTGACGTTAGAATAGTAATAGCACTTAGACTTATATACCACTTTTGAGTGCTTTACAGACCTCTCTAAGCGGTTTACAGAGTCCCCAACAATCTGGGTCCTCATTTCACCAACCTCGGAAGGATGGAAGGCTGAGTCAGTCTTGAGCCATTCAGAATCAAATTCCTGGAGTGAGCAGTGCAGTACTGCATACTAACCATTGTGCCACCACAGCTGTTTCGATCACAATCACATGCAGCTAGTCCCAATTGTGGTTGCTAAAAAAGGAGTAACTGCACAAAAAACTCTTTAACAACCTTTCCCTAAACATGGGACAGGGATTATCTGAATCTTTGGAGTCTAGATATGGTAGGCCTGCTATAGAGTCTTTTCTAAAAGACAATATCAGGATTTTATTTTTGATGCAATTCTAGATGACAATCAACATGCCATGCACACACAATGGGTTATTGTTAGGCTACAAGGATGGGGAGGATTGAAATACTTCAGGCTACATTTAGGCTTGCACACATAATTATGTAAGTTGTTTACTTGTTTACCTAACATGTGGCATAGCTGAAATTACTCAAATACGGATAGGGTTATTACTATATACTATATAATTTGTGAAAAATATGCTGTCAAAAATCAACCAAATTAATGAAGCAACACATTGAAAACAACATTCATATCAAAATGCTGCAGATGGGTCAGAGGCGAAAATTAAATAAGGATTCAGAAAGTTCTCGGATCCTAACAGAGATGGCATGTGAATCTTACTAGGATGAACCAAGCCATGGAATTTTCCAGAAATCCTCAGTTGAGCTGAATAACCACCCAGTAAATTAGAGAAGTAGAGGCTGCATTCTTTGCCTAATGGGGTGAGCTGATGTAATGAAATGAAGATGGTTCCATAAGTAGTCTGGCTCAATGCCATGTAGGGCTTTAAAGGTCATAACCAACACCCTGAAATGAACCTGGAAGCAAATTGGCATCCAAATGCATCTCATGGAGCAAAGTGTTACAAATTTGGATGCCCAAAATTGCCCATGCAACCTATTATCGAATCTGCACAGATGATTGTGTAGGACAAACATTGCTCAAAAGGATGAATAGATACAAGTTTGTGTCAGGCAAGAAAGGTATGCTGTGAACCTTGTCAGTTAAAGAGTTGCAACTGGCCAGATCCAGAAGAAGAGTCATATCTCTGCCATTACCCCTGCCTTGTGGAATATCCCCCATCCCACCCCACCCCACCCCAATGAAATAAGAAGGTTCCCCACTCTCCTGGCCTTCTGAAAAGGAGTGAAAACATGGCGTTGCGACCTCGCATGGGGAACTCAAAGGAGTACACAGCAGTGGAGCTGATTAGTGCCCTCAAAACTGTCCGTTCACCTTTTAATTGTTTTTAAAAATCATTCTTGCCTCTTTTTAAAAATGTTACATTTTATATAATGTTTTTATGTTTAATATTTTATTGTATACCACCCAGAGTCCCTCCGAGAGAAAGATGAGCAGTTCTAAAATGTAGCAAACGAACAAACAAATCCTGACAGGTATTGCTGGATGATGATTTAAGTCATATTAAGGAGAATACGTCATTTTGTGTGTGTGTGTGTGTGTGTGTGTGTGTGTGTACATACATACATACAACCAAACATACACCAGGCTTTTTGGAAATGGCAATACCACATAGATTTCTTTCAATATTGCATTCTGATCTTTTCATTGCCAATAAGGCATCAAAGGCTATAAATGTTTTATCTCAATCGCACATTAGAATTATGGGATAGATACAAATGAGACAGCCTGCAGGACAGATGATGACACCATAAATGACCAAGCTGCTATCCTCAAAAGCAACAAGCAGGAACATAATGTTAACATCCAGAGGTTCTACTCTTATCTCTCTTTACATATTTGGATCAAGATACTATTTCAGTGTATGTCATACTTGAATTCACTGATTCAGGAAATCAGTCACAAATAAATACTCTGATCCTCCGATTCATGGTCTCTGTAATTCACATATACATAGTGGTAGAAGTGTCTAAAAGGTTCTGTGTAAGGAACAGCCAAGGTTTCGGTACTCACTGCATGGATTAAAACACATGACAGTCCAGAGGTTTAGCCAAATTTTCAAGGCATAATGGATCTGCTCTCCTAATAATGAATGTCACATGAAAAGGTAGACAGCTGGAATCATAGTGATACTCAATATGTTACCAAAGCACTACTGGTAGAATATCTTTGCTAACTTTAACACAGCTGTTAAAGGTTCAAACCTTTTAGGAAGCATTTAATTAAATTGCTGGAGGTGGGAGATGGGATGCAATATCTCATCCATTAGAAGGTGATAAACCATTAAGGACAAAAAGTCAAATATTTCCTAGCAGTAGAAAGCAAGTAGTATATGAAACAGTAGATGTGGTCATTTGGATTTTGGTTGCAAATATTTAAAATACCTATCATTTTCAACAATAGGTTTAGCTCATTGCCACGTTGTTTTAATTTTGCAGTTATAAGTCTCTCCTGGGCTTGAATGCAGGAAGAACTATATAGGAATGTTCCACACTGTTAGACTGAATAATGAGGGATCATATTTGCCCTCAAAAAAAAACAGATCTTAGTTTCCTGTGAGAGGTATATATTATTTTGACAGATGACAGGGAGCAAACCAAGACTGACATGGTCACCAGGAGATTATCTATATACAATTAGTTTTGTCTATGGTTATTTTTGACAGCATTCCACTGAGCAGGAAGATGGTGGCAACCAACTGAGAAACTGAGTCCTCCAGGCAAAACAAACACACAGCTTCACTGCACTATCAGGAGTTCTTGATACAAACAGTCCAATTTTTGGGGCACCATCATGTCTGATAAAATTAACATGGAGTCAAAAACTCTAGATACACCCCTTCATTGAGTGACATGGTATTCCCTGCAGAGCTAGTTCTAGAGAATCACATGGAAGTTGACTAGGACTGTTCAAAGTAGAGTGAGATTCTACTGAAATGACCAGGAGGAGAAAATCAGAGGGAGGGATCAGAGTTACAATGATAAAACATTTTTCACTTCCTCAACTCAGCCGCTGAGTAATTTTGATCACTTTTAAATCATTTTATACAATTGTGTTTAGAATACCCAACCCAGAGTATTAAGGTATTTGGCTTGCCAGTAGTGAGACCTCATTTACAATCTGCTAAAAGTAGGGAAAACATGATTTTAATCATCAACAACTATTTCAATACTTTACATTTGCAGATGGGCTACAACGTTTTTTTTGGCTATTGTGCATTGCAAGATTCAAAACTGAACAGTCTTAATGCTTTTCACCAAAGAATTCACAAGTGGGAGACTACCTGTACCCTCCTGTTTAGGAAAGTGCTTGGTAGTGAAGGCATGACTCAACTACATGTCGTTTCTCCAAGATCAGATATATTACTATTTATTTATTTTATATGAGATACACTAACTACCCAACAGAGGAAGATGCTTATTTCCACACTGTGGTTACTTTAAAAATCCAGCTTTTACATCCATATAATCTTTAGCCCACTTGGGGGGAGGGGAATAAATAAATAACACTATGAGTCCACTTAAAATATATTAAGGAGTCACAGATTAAAGAGAACGATTCCAAATGTGTAACTGCTGTGGTACTTTGGGGGAGCCTTAAAAATTCTAAGAATCTAATTATAGATTACAATGCTGGACTAAATTCTTAGTAAGAATTTAAAGTCAAAGCCATAACCGTGATATTAAATTATTTTCCAAAGTGGTAAATATATATCTATGAAGATTTATGGTTAGATTGGGTTTATCTAGAATTTCATTTCTTTTTCCAAGAGATGAGAATGGAGAGTGGCAAATACAAAATGTAGCTCTAGAAGGTTCTGAATAACATACACAGAGAATGTACATGTATGTTATAAAGAGATACGTGTAATAAGGATGTATTCAGATACACTGTAATAAGGAAATGCACTTGAATATTTTGATACTTGCTTTAGGACTTAATAATTTATCATTTATGAAACCACAAAATTTCCCTTCTTTATATGCAATCTAAGTTACTAGATTTCAACATAATATTTTCAGAATTACCTAGCATGGCTTTGTTTTGGCTGAAAAAAAATAGCACTGATGAGAAGAGTTAGTTATTAAGAACATTGTAAAGAAATTTGTGCAATATCAGAAGAAGAAAAAACATGTTCTTACCTAAATCTACCATGAGGAGACGTGTAAGAGCAGTATAGAAGATTGTTCTGCATCTAAGATCGGTCAAACCATAATTATCATTGACACCCAAGAATGGAAAGTGTTTACTCTGGTAGTAAAGAACAGATAACAAAATAAATTTATTCATGATTTAAAATTAGCATTTAAAAATAAATAAATAAAACAAATTAAAAAGGCCTACCGTATGATTTTGTAGCATGAACTTCACAGCATCTATTTTCACAAGCTTTTTTAAAAGGATATAAGTATTTCTCATTAAGGAAATTATACAGTCCAATTAATTTGTTAATACCACACACATCACTTAAAATTTTGACTACAGACAACAAGAAATAAGAGTTAACAACATAGATATATGTATTGTGTATATAGCTGCATATAGATGAGTGCACATGTACACGTGTGAAAAAAAATCTTGCTTTTTTTTTTTAGAAAACCAGTGGGAAATGTATAATATTGGGAAAATGGCATAGATGTAATATTTCATGGCCTTTAAAAATTAAAACGCAAATATACATTCATCCTGCAGAAGACAAATCCATTTCTGGATTGCTGAAAAAGATAAACTATTTGAGCTTTCCTATAGTCACCAACAATCAAAATCAATTTGAGGGTGCCTTTATCAATTTTACCACAGTTGGTGTCATTACCAGGAAATAGTTCAAAACCATTACTAATTATCCAAACTTATATACATTAAGAATCTTAAAAATTGAAAATCTTATTTTGAAAAATTATTTTTGGACAATGTAATTCGTCCAAGTGCTCATCAAATTTGCAGATGACACCAAACTGGGGGGAATTGCTTACACTTTGGAAGACAGACTCAAGATTCCGAAGAATCTTGGCAGATCTGAGCATTGGACATTATCCAACAAGATGCAATTCAGTGGTGAGAAAAATAAGGTTCTGAACTTACGCAGGATAAATCAGATACAGAATAGGCAATACCTAGCTCAATAGTAATAGTTGTGAGAGGGATCTACACACCCTGGTGTATCATCACTTAAGTATGAGCCAACAGTATGCTGTAGCTGCCAAAAACCCAATGCAGTTCTAGGCTGTATCAACAAAGGGATAGCATCAAGATCACAAGAAGTGATAATGCTACTCTAGATTATGCTAGTAAACCCACCCTTGGAATATTGTGTCCAGTTCTGGTCACCACTATACAAAAAAAAGATGCTGAGACCCTAGACCAGGGGTGTCAAACGGAGTGCTTACATCTCACCCGTGGAGCTGCCCTGGAAACAGTGAAGGACTGGCCTACGGTGCCTCTGCCAGCAAAAACGGAGCTCGGGCCACCAAAGGTACCCCTGACATGAGTGACGTTGAGCTGGCCATGTCCACCTCAGCCCCCCAAGGTCAAACACAATCCTGCTGCGGCCCTCAATGAAATCGAGTTTAACATCCCTGCCCTAGACAGAGCACAAAGAAGAGCAACAAAGGTGATAAGGGATGCGGAGGCTAAACCATACGATAAACATCTAAGGGAACTAATAACTTTAGTCTAATGAAGAGAATCCTTAAGGGGGACATGATAGTTGTCTTCCAATACTTGAAGGAATGTCACAGGACAGAGGGGATTGATTTATTCTCCAAAGCACCTGAGGCTAGGACAAGAAGTGATTGATGGAAGCTAGTCAGAGGGAGATCCAATCTACAACTTAAGAGAAATGTCCTGACAGTGAGAACAATTAGCAACAGCTTTCCTCCCAGAGTTGCGACTGTTCGATAGTTGGAGACTTTCAAGAAAAGATTGGATAACCATTTGTCTGAGATGGAAGAAGCACTGTTGTCTTGGGAAAATTGGACTAGAAGACTATCAAGATCCAGGGTCCCTTCCAACTATTCCATTCCATTCCTTCCAGCCTTATAATGCTTTGAACTACGATTCTTAGAAGCTTCCTTAAAAAAAAGTATTGAGATGGAAGGGAGAGGGTTATAAGAATTTCAGCAACTGAATTATTTCTGTCCTATTCTCCTTAGGGCAGAGCTTTCTCACTTGTTTTGTAATGACTATTTGGTGCACAAGAGGGGAGGCATTTCTTTTTACTGATAACAGAGGAGTTTGTAGGTTTATAACACTGAATCCTGAATTACATCAATCTGTGAACCAACCATTATAGTATCCAGGATGTAGGAATAGAATTGAAATTGTAGCACTAAATTGATCTTTACTAAAAAAAAATATTGGCAAATTGGAAATTATTTAAATCAAAGTGAAAATATCTATATTTCCCTTTTCTCAAGCATACAACCATAT
This sequence comes from Pseudonaja textilis, assembly GCF_049901715.1. Taxonomy (NCBI): domain Eukaryota; kingdom Metazoa; phylum Chordata; class Lepidosauria; order Squamata; family Elapidae; genus Pseudonaja; species Pseudonaja textilis. The sequence goes on from NC_141990.1 coordinate 144,513,851, forward strand.
CTTTGTGGTTTCACCTGCATACAGTTTGTCTGTCCTTAAATTTGGAAATTTATTTTTCATACTATTTACATAATGGCAATAATTCATGTTATAAGCATGTTTAAACAAAAGTGACTGGTTAGATTTCATGATCATAAACTCATGATAGTTATCAACATCACTTAAAATCAATACTGGAAAATGGCCATAATTTGTATCTTTATTACATCAATGTAAAAAATTACCAACCTTCTTTGGATGGAATAGATAAGTTGTAAATAAAACTGAGAATTCTGGGAATGTTGTCTCAATCCTTCTGAAAGGCACCAGATTGGGGAAACCAGATTCAGACAACTGCATGGTTCATTGTTCAAAAACCCAAGTTTTAAGTAAGCTGCCTTCCTTTTTGGTAACGGATAAGATTTTAAAATGTTCATTTTAATTTTTTTCAGATTTTTTCAATTATTAAATATTAAGGCAAATATTACCAACCCAACCCAAACATTTCAGGTTGAGAACTCTACTTTTCTTAAATCTAAAGAAAAGTTTCAGTCAATATAAACACGAGGAAGTAGAAACCCCAAATTGTAAGAGTCATTTGCATGCAGTAACTTCACAAAAACAGACAAAAGCAGCACACACACACACACACACGTATGCACACCCAGTTACAGGAAACATTATATTATATAAGTTAATTATTAGAAACAAAAGAGAATACATGAAACCAGCACTGCTGCACCAACATAAAAGAAACACTAACACATTCCATTATGTAAATGAATTCAAAGCTATTCCATGACTGATCAAGCTAGAAGGGACGTAATGATTTATAATTCAAATAACCGAGCCTTAAAATCAAATTGGACTAATATATCTCTAAATATGTAAGCTTGGAAAGTGTTAAAATAATACAAAAGAAGACAGCAACACAAATCATTTGTTGCCTCTTGTTGCTTAAAATTTCTCCCCTTTCCTCTCTTTTATCCTTTCTAAAATTATTTTTAAAGTGTTACATACCCCCCATTGCAATAAATAATCCTTATGCATAATAAAAGCAGCAATTTCAAGATACACATGGCAATTGTTACAGAAAGGACATATACATATGAATAAATTAAACAATGAGAAGGCATTTAAAAATAAACTATGTAATTATTTTTTAGTCTCTTAAATTAATCACAATTTAATGTACTATGTGTTTTGAAATGAGTCAATGGAATATGATGTCCCCAAAACTTCCAGTGCTTCTCACAAAATTGTATATACCTAATGGGAGCTTAATCTTCGACCTACCACACTGGCATAATCCCCATCAGAATGAAGCATGCTTGTGTTAAGTGAACACTACAGCCAGAGTTGTTCTGATAAACTAATGCAACGTTATAAAGGTCACTGTTTGCAATACCAGAAGTATTTATAAACACTTCATATGTAAGAAATAAAAAGTACTTTAGTATTATTCTTTAAAAGCTGAGCCAATAAATTTTTAAGAGGAAAAAAGTATGTACTGGTAAAAGCCAAAATGACCAGCAAAATTGGGTTGTTCATCATTTTCCAGCAAAAAGGAAAAGCAACCTCGACAGGTGTAATTTATCATTTTTCTGATTTAATACCAAAGAAATATATTAAAATAATAAAAAGAATCCTGAAATCCTCAAAATTTGTTGTGATAAATAGCCCTCCCTGCCTTTATTACATTATGTCTACTAACAGAAATATTGCATGGTGGATTTTGCCAGACAAGGACGATTATTTTCCAATAAAAAGTTGCATATTAAATTCTAGCACAAAAGTGGGTGTCTTAATACTTCTGAATTCTTTTCTCATTTGCCAAGAAATACAATTTTAAACTTAACTAATACTAACACACAAGAACAAAATGAAAAACAGGTTAGCTTTACCATGTTGCATCCATTTAAAACAGGTAAAAGATAAAAAAAATATGTGTAATTTTGGGTGATTTATTAGTTGGGAACATTTTATTTATTCAAAATAATGTTCATTTCGTGCAGCCAATTTAGGAAATAATTTGCAAAGCTAATCTGATTTTGTATATAACCTAAGAACTTTTTATACTGCTTATTACATCAAATAACTGAGTAAAATTATCTGTCAACTAAAAGGGTTATGAAAGAAAGAACAAAAATACTATAGCCTTGAATAATCTTAATAGTAATAATTATATAACAACATATTGCAAGGGGCTAAAATAGAAGACCTACTGGCAACTACAGGCCACTTACCAAAAACTTTAAAGTTGATGTGTTCTAGTTCAGGGATGTCCCGCCCATGGCCCATGGCCCGCATGAGGCCATGGATAGCTAGTAATGCCACCGCACAATGTTATAAATTTTTAACATTAATTATGTGATTTATACAAATATAATATATTTTAAACAAGGCCCAAGATATTTCCTCTTCATTCAACGTGGCCCAGGCAAGTCAAAAGGTTGAATACCCATGATCTAATTGAAAAGAAGCTCTTTCTACCTGAGCAAAGAGGAAGCCACCTAAACAGCAGAGGAACAAAAGATCAGTTCTTAATTGACAAGACGATTCTGTAAAACTGCAAGAGAAGGTAGACCAAGTTGAATGTAGTGTGAATACGGAACAAGTCAGGCTGTGGCTATGAAAAATCAAGAACATCTGCCAGGCTATCCCACTTCCTTTACATGGATCATCTGAAGCAGTATGGAAAAACAGCATCTGACATGGAATTGCTGCTCAACACTATCTACTTGCAATGGAGTTTGGGCTGGACAAATATGCTACGCTTACCACGGTATCAATGGGAAAAATACTGAAAACTGAAAGAGTTAAGAGAACTATGGACATCTGTGCTCTGGAACTGCACATGTTCTGGATCTGGAGGTATGAGTCCTCCATAGAGAATATTGCCCATGCTGACATATGCCATTAAGAAATCTAATAGATATCAAGGGCACAACAGACATATCAGCCAAAGCTTATCAAAAGGTCTTTTGGTCACAGCCGCTACCTGCTCTTCCACAACAAACCTTGAGTCCCAGAGGCCCACCAAATTATGTGAATTGCTCTTTTGGGGAAATGCTACCCCATGAAGAACTAAAGTTGGTATTGCCTTACAATCAGCAGGCTTCTGAATTAACAAATCTGAGTCTGTTTCTTTCTGCCCAGGCTCCAAACATCCCAAGTGATTAGTCCACGATCATCATATCCTGTCCACTCAACTTCCAACCTCGAATGAATAACGGATGGTCACAGTTTACACTTCCTAGGGTTTTCAATCCATCTTTCTCTAGGAAGGACCTGGTCACTATGAACAGTGCACCTTGGCAAATGCAATGAGGACAGAAAAGGAGCTCCACTTCATCATCTGTATCACTACAAAAACAGGCTTGAATCTGATCTTGTGCTTGTGTCCTGTTATATCTGCTTCTTGTCTTCCACTCATCATCCCTGTATATTTCTATAAGGCTATGTTTTAGCTATATATTGTTAGTGCTATATAATTTTGTGCTGTGCATTACAGGTGGTCCTCAACTTACAACCACAATTAAACCCAAATTTCTGTGGTTAAGTGAGACGTTAAGTGATTCTGCCCCATTTTACAACCTTTATTGCTTCCTCTTTATTGTGTTGTTAAGTGAATCAATGCAGTTGATGTTAGTAACCTGTTTGTTAAATGAATCTGGCTTCCCCACTGACTTTGCTCGTCAGAAGGTCACAAAGGATGATCACATGATCCCAGGACACAGCAATGGTCATATATATGAACCAGCTGAATTTTGATCACAAGATCATGGAGATGCTGGAAGGGTTGTAATTGTGAAAAACGGTCATAAGTCACTTTTTTCAGTGCTGTTGTAACTTTAAATGAACTGTTGTAAGTCGAAGACTACCTGTAGTTTAACTGACATGTATGAATGATATAATAAGTAAGACTCAACTAAAAGATTCAGAAGGGTGTGTTTTGGAAGTGTTCAGCTTATATAACATGAGGAATGAAGAGGTGGTTTGCAAACAAAAGATAATTCCCATATAAACTGGTATAATTGCACTCCAATGGAAAAATACCAAATGGTGCAGATACCATTGGAAGTTATAAAACAGGGTGGAAAGTGTAATACCTCGTTGAGTGTCCCACCTCAACTGAATCTTACTGACTAGCTAGGGTTGGTATGTATGAATGTATGTGGTAAAAGTGAGTAGTTTCCCCCCCCCCCAGAAAATGTATATTGAAAGTAATAAAACTGTATTTGCTTTAACATGTTCTGAGTTCCTACCCAAGTAGCACAGATGTTAAAAATAATCCCTCTTTATGGCTTACGCATGATAACATAAGCCCTCAAATGAAGTATGAACTTTGAAAACCTGAACTTAGCTCTAGAAACTGCTAACATTTATCATTAAACTAATTTGTAATATAAAATGACCTTATTAAATACATAAAATTTTTCATTTTTATATAAAAATACATAAAAGTTTAAAAACTGTCCTGGCACTAAGAACAATCTTTAGTATGCTGCATGTAAAATAAATGTGGATGTCCACCACTCCCTGAAAGAAACAAAAATCACTCCCTTTTTAAAGGACATAATAAAGTAGCATACAAAAAATAATTAAAATTATACTGTAATGAAGATTACATTTTGCAGCAAAGGGAACAAAACTGAAAGAACAGCAGCTGAAAAACAAAGTCTACTAAGAAGCATGAAATGAAATGTTATCTCAATAATTAAAAAAGGAACTGGACAGAATAAAAAATATTAAAAGCTTTGTGAAACAGAGTGCTTTGGATTCCACTTCTACAGTGCTAATGGCTCAACCTGGGTCGAGACCTGTGGAAATAGTCATGTAAGGCAGAAAAGTATTGTTTACCAAGATGAAATGCTTCAGGTATGAAATACCTGCAGAGTTATCGTATTAACAGCGAGGGATATTCAAAGAAACTTGTATCTTTTTGTAGAGAAAGAGTGACATCAGGGAGTCTTGGAATAATGAATATTGGTCTGTGTTTCTGGGAAAGGGGACACAAATGTTAGGCAAAATGTTCTTTTTTTCCTGCTTTCTAGGAAGCTTCAAGTTTGCACAACAGTGGTAGGAGAGGTTTTTTGAGATTGCTCCGAGTATAATAGCTCAGAGGAAGGGTATATTTCTACTGTAGTTCCTGAGGAGTGAGACCATTTATAAATTCTGAAGTGCGCTTATCTAACGGTAAGTTCACATTCCATGTGAATGAAATCTGTTTCTTAGTGGATGGATCAAGAATCAGGAAAGCAGTCTCACAAATCATGCCCAGGAAATGGTTATTTCCTCAGTGGCTCTGATGAAACTGATTCCCAGGGAATGTTCACTACTTAGAGTAAAGTCTTAGAGAATTTCAGCATTGAGTGCATTCTAAATATTTCACTCAGAGTGGAATGTTAAGTGGATCATATTACAGGGCAAGAATTATTGCCTTTTAGGACACCAACCTCACATTTGCCATCTTGTAGGACTACGGCTTCTCTGTTCCAGCTCCCACCCTTTAGAACAGCACCTCCCTGAAGATACAAATGTTTCCAGTCTCCTGGGTCTTTGAAAAATTCTTAAAATCTAGCTTTGGTCCCAAGCCTGGGTATAATGTATTGGGGAAAGAGATGTGGCATTCCATTTTAATGGCTGTTTTTAGTCCAGGCTATTTTGTTTTGTGTATGTTTTTAAATTGTCTTAATTTAGTATTAGACTTTGTAAGCTGCACAGAGACTGCTGGAGTGGGCATTTAAAGAAATGAATGAACGAACGAACAAATGGATGGATGAAAGATGAATAAGAGACTAGCTTAATTCACACAGCATATTAAAGTTGAGCAACCGATGTATTCTCACATAATTCTGAACTACTGCTCCCAGCATCCTTTACAACTGGTAATCACTGAATGGAACTGCTGGGAATTGAAGCTCAGCAATATGTGGAGGGTTACAGGTTACTCACCTCTGTGATAAACGCAGAGCATTTTATTGGTTTTGCTTTACATGCTGTTTACATCCAGCCATTGTGAGTAATTAACTATAGTCTAATACTTAGTGCTATCAGACTTTACCTATTAAAGCAGGAAAATAGGTTTGATAGCTCCTTAAAAAGTTGAAGACCCTGTATACAAGAAAGACATTTTAAACATGTTTTATCCATCAAAAAGGCTAACTAAATGGCTAATGTTAATCATCTCTGTACATTAAGACTGTTTCAAAATTTCAATTCAAATTCAATTTCCCTTTCTAACTGTCTAGTTTCAGATCTCATGTATAATACACAATTAAAAGGATATCCAACAGAAAGATCATTTAAAAACTGAAGCGTTCTTGAAATCACAGGCTCACTTGTCCCCCAGTATTTAAGGTTTGTAACACTAAAATATTAAAAAGAACAAAATGAAGTCTTCAGCAGAGTAGGCACAAGCAATTGCATACATAATAACCCTGGAAGCTGCTATACTTTTTCAAAAATTTGCTTCTGCTCTTTTAATGTCAAGCTTACCATAAATAGTTTTTATTAATGCAATTACTAAGTTGGAAGAAAAAGATATTTTTTCTACTTTTGTAATATATTTAAAAGAAAGTTTAAAGAAAAATTTAAAATTATATATAAAAGGAAAATATGAAAAATAGCATATTTTCAATCAAATGAAGTAACAGAACACTGTTAACAGTGATAGTGATGACTGGGAGATAATATGGATTACATAATGCATTCAGAAATTGAAAATTTAAAGATTAATATTTAACATCGACTTGCATTAAATTTAAGATTTAAATCATAAACTCTAGCAACAAAAACAACTGTATACAATAACTCAGACATAAACTCACATTTTTGACATAAATGTTTCTAAAACTTGGTTGTCATCAGTTATTCCCAAGACTTCAGACATTCGAGCATAAACCTGAAAGAAAAAAAGAAGTGGCATTTCAGTAACATGCTATGACTTTTAAAATATTTAGTTGTTCATTTCTACTTGGGATTTAAAGACTGAAGTTCCAGACCAACAGTACTTTATTCTCTGCTCCTAATTCTTATTCTCTAATATGTTACATTAGGAAATAAAACTAATGTTTCATTAACAAAAAGCTGGTTCTAATTATAAGTAGATTGGAAAGGATCGAGAACCACCATAAATATGGTGTAAATTAATTTTCTACACGTGTGGTCAAAGCAGTTCAGTGAGATCTGTTCTCTAATAAATGTCCATTTATCACTGTACAGCTTTAACGCTGTAATTTGGGTGTTCATGGAATGGAACTGTATTTTTTCTTCTTGTAAAACATTAATTGCAGACTCTCTAATTTCTTGTCTTCCTTCCAGAATAACAGAGTTAGAAGGGACCTTGGAGATCTTCTAGACCAACCCTCTGCTCAGGCAGGAAACCCTACACCATTTTCAGACACATGGTTGTCCAATCTCTTCTTAAAATCTTCCAATGTTGGAGCATTTACAACTTCTGGAGGCAATTCCTTCCACTGATTAAATTGTTTCAACTGCCAGAAAATTCCTCCTTAGTGCTAGGTTGCTTCTCTCCTTGATTAGTTTCCATCCATTGCTTTTTGTTCTGCCTCCAGGTGTTTTGGAGAGTAGGTTAACCCCCCTTCCATATTCTATGTTCTTTCCTAAAATTGATAGAATGTGTCTATCTTTGCAAATTTAAAATATTCAACTAGTAGTCAACTTTAGCAAACTGGCTGAGGAATTCTGGGAGTTGAAATCCACAAGTCTTAAAGTTGTCAACGTTGGAGACCCTTGGTCTAGACAAAGATATCTCAGCCCACAGAATGAATGGGGATCACAACACAGTTTTGTTTCTGCCAGAAGACAACTGTTCAGAGATAGTTCAACAGAACATCTGGAAGACTATGTATTTGTCTCAGACTTGAAATAAAAACATATACCTCTACATGCAACTTTAAGGGAGAAAGGAAAGGAAAGATGAGTTATGCTTTATTTTAAGCTTCCATCATTTAAAATTAAAAATAGAGTTTAAAACACTGGTAGAAATGTCAAACAAGAGAACACTATTTTAATTCACGGTTATCCTTGTGGTTTCTGCTACTCCTTTTTACCATGCTTTAGCTTTGATTTCTATTATCCAATCAAGATCTGTGTCAACCCTTATCCCTAGAGATGTCCTTCGCCTGCTACGATTTGACAGTTAAACCTGAGTGCTAAACAGGATCATTACCTCTTAAACCTATTTATCTGAACCACTGAATAAGTTAATTGAAAAGCTCATTAAACAACAACAATCTGATTTGTTTTCACTGGTGGCAAATTCATTTTAAGCAGCAGAATGGGTAGCATAGTTAATCAATATATTCTGGGAAAGAGAAGCTTCTTAAATTAGCATAGTTGAAAATGACCATATAAACTTTATTAAGTTTATTTTTCCCCTACTTCCTTCAGTTGAAGTAGGGGTGGACTTTTTATGGCTCTGAAGATTCTATTTAGACTACTACAACTCTTATTCTTATAGAATTCTTATACTGACTGCAAGTACTGGAAAACGAGAAATTTAAAATACTCAACTCGTAGTCAACTTTAGCAAACTGGCTGAGGAATTCTGGGATCGATCTTAAGTTCGATCTTAATCCCATAAAAAACATTAAATCTAAGAGCCAAAGGAAGACTGGTTTTGTGGGTCAAAATAGGGTTGGCATGGCCACCACAAAGTGACAAGGAAGCAAGCAAGCTGTCCTACCTGATATTTTTAATATGTCCCTTCTCAATATAGCAACTCATGGAGAACTACCTCAGATGTGATCCTCAGTAGGAAAAAAAAAGTGTTCTTGAAGGATGTATAACTTCAATATGATTTTATTGAAATGTTTTATTGAAATAAAATCATAAAACCAGAGAACACCCACACAAATTCCAATTAATCTATTTTGAAAAAGGCAAAGGCTGGCCGGCCAAATTGTATTAGCATGTCTGTTAATTTTACACTCTACCACCCTAAAGTTGGTGGCTGCTCCCGAGGCAGGAAAAGGCGAGTCGGGTAATGGAGGGACCTTCAACCCCAGTTGAGAGGAGCAGTGGATACTCATTTACAAATAATGGCCACTGAATTCCATAATGGGGTTCCCTCAGGAAAATAGGAATAGGACATGATTTAACCTCAGAGACACAAAACGGCCTGACAGTAATTTCCCTTTCTCTTGTTTTTCTTCCCTCCTGCCCTCCAAAGTCATACTTGAATTTTAGGGAATATGTCTTCTGCTGGGAATATAACTGAATGAAATGCATTTGACTCTCTTCTCTTTGTATTCAAATTCCGGGGTTTCATCATGAACTAAATCGAGGCTACAGATCACGGACAGCCTAAATCAACCATATCTATAGTTTGGCTGGAGTGGGTCATTGTAGCTGACCATTTAGCCTCAGTATATCAGTATAAGTTAGTAAGCCAGACCTAGATGCTTCAACTGAGATTCTCCTTTGTTTGAAATTTCCAAAATGTGTAGGTCAGGTTCAGAAAGAAGACAGGTAGATAAAAGAAAGGGGTTTTTTTGCCCCAGACACAACATTTACACCTATGGTGTACACCTGAGTTGGTGAAATGGTGTACACCTGAGTTACCATGTAGCATGGGATGACTCACTTGACTCATCTCAGAATCTTCCAATATGGAACCCGATGGAACCTAACAGGAGCTTATTCTGAACAGATATCTCCATTTGATTTTGTATTCTTGCTGATTTGGGATGTAATTTTCATAGTACTTGCCAGCACTAGGAACAAAGCATATGTAAAAGACATACCCATAAAACTCAACTAATATGTAATGCAAAATGCATATTGCACCTATGGCCCAATGTATTGTTTATAATCCATACTGAACACTTATGGTTTATGGCTTCATCTGAGATTGGAAATCTGGTGCCCTTCAGATGTTTCAGATTATGACCTCAATAATCCACAACCATACTGATTTGCTTTATAGGAACTGTAGTCTGAAAAAAAACTGACTGTTAATTTCTAATCTTAGCATAATATTTAAGCACTGGCTGAAATCAAGATAATGTTCAATTATGACTTCCATTCAAATTGCATCTCTCCTCATAAAACAGTTTGATGAGAAGCAAGCAGCATCTAACTATATTATTCCCAAATTAATATCTGAAATGCCATAACGTTTTAGCAACACAGAAATGAGAACACCCTGTTTATATTGTTTCTTCATTGCAAAGAATATCTTGCTTTTCTAATGGTATTCAAAGAGTGTAGGAGACGGAAATTGAACTTCAAGTTGGAATTTAATTTTATGTTGAGGAAGTATGTTATAACCATTACACAGATTAAAGTTCCACTACTATGTTAATATAATCCTTTGGCCCCAGATATGTTTAGCTAAAAAGCAGCAGCTAATTATGTCAACCCTTAAAATATGAAGCATATTATAAAACTGGAGATGGAGAATGAGAGTTCCTAAAGGTTGTTCGGATATATAATGACAGTCAGAGAAATTCAATAACTGCTCTGTATGGAATGTACTCAAAAACACCACATGAAACAAATTAAACCAGAACAATGAATCCTTCACACTGTGCAAATACAAAAATACCAGAAAGCATTGGTTTTGTGTTTGTAAGGGCTATAATAATGAATTAAGATTTGGGATAGCGAATCTTCACAAAATTACAGGAAAGTTATTACCCAGAGGCCCAGCATAAATATTTTAGATCTTAACACTTTCTGAACTTTATTCAGGCTTTGTTGGCAAAATGGACATTGTTACAAACATCATTATTACATTTTTGGGGGGTCAATAGATAATATAGAGGAAACAAACTATGTCCATCTAAGTTCAGAGAGAAGGTAAACAGAATGGAAGAAATGAGGAAAAACATGATGGTTTACATTTTACTTTGCTATTTCTTTAAGTTACTTCTTACTTTTATAGGTGAATATACCTGTTCATAGGTAGCCAGAATATAAAATTCACATATTTCATGTCAATTGAAAATAAGATAATTTGAAATTACTACTTTTCTTAGCAAGATAAAAAGTAGCAGTTACAAAAGGAAAAACTAAGACCTTTCCATGCAACTAAACTCACAAAGTGACCAGCAATTTATATGAGCAGTAAATTATAAGTGGGTAATATCTGATCCTTCGGTTTCTTTGGACTCATACTATAACCCTGATAATTGGCCATGGTGGTCAGGTCTAAACACCTACAACACAGAGAACTCCACACCTAATGTTAAATTGCAGATTATTTTGGAAATAAAAGAGTAGTGATAATGGATACAAATAACAGCAAATAATTTTCCTCCCATAGTGATGGAAGGAAAAGCAATTTAAACACAACAGCACTACAATTTTATTGACAACTATCCCGAGTATGAAGAAAGATGAAAACAGTATTTTGAGATGTATAATATAACTACTTTCGGTGCATTTTCATCCCTAACAAATCCTTAAAATCTAGTTTTATGTTCCTTTGTCTAGAATCCTGATTCAACTGTTTATTTATCTGATTTGTCTATCGCTTACAAGATAATAGATATAAGTATAAACATAGTTATGAATACATGAAATGGATACATATAAGAAAAATAAAAAGAAACAATAGGACAGGGACAGTAGGCACATTGGTGTGCTTATGTACACCCCCTACAGACCTCTTAGGAAAGGGGTGAGGTCAATAGTAGACAGTCTAAGGTTAAAGTTTTTGGGGTTTGGGGAAGAAACCACAGAGTCAGGTAGAGTATTCCAGACATTGATCACTCTGTTGCTGAAGTCGTATTTCCTGCAATCAAGTTTGGTGCAGTTAACCTTGAGTTTGTATCTATTGTGTGCTCTTGTGTTGTTATGGTTGAAGCTGACATTGACAGGTAGGACATTGCAATGTATGATTTTATATATTATACTTAGATCGGACCGAAGGGGTCGGCGTTCTAGGTTTTCTTGGTCTAGAATTTCAAGTCTGGTGGCATAAGGTATTCTGCAACGAGTAGAGGAGTGGAGAACTCTTCTTGTGAAATATTTCTGGACTTTCTCAACTGTATTAATATCAGATACATAATGTGGGTTCCAGGCTGATGAGCTGTATTCGAGTATTGGTCTAGCAAATGTTTTGTATGCTCTAGTTAGTAGTGTGATATTACCAGAGAAAAACCTATGTAGGATTAGGTTAACAAATCTTAATGTCTTTTTGTCTATGTAGTTACAGTGGGCTTTAGCACTTTGATCATTAGAGATGAGTACTCCAAGATCCTTGACAGAGTTTGGATCATCATCACTGTGTATGTCCGATTTTGGATGATCTCAAAATTAAGAATTAGACCTGGTCTATCACTATCTTTTGAGAAAACTGCCAGCAGAACTGGGGTTTCAGCAACAACTCTGGTGACGTAGCTGAAGAATGCCTGGTTAAGGAAGCTGGGTCTAATTAATCTGCCTCAACACTGTGTTAGAGCATTTGCTATCTAGCTCATTAGTGTCTATAGTAGATGACAAGTTTGTGAAGATCAAAGATAGGAATCTTTTTTAGTCCTACCTACAATATGAGGTATGGACTTGGAACTTTTTGCATGCAAAGCACTGAAGCATGGATTATGAGCATTGACTTCTTATCTACTGTATATCATTACCTTGCCTAACTAATACCATTTATATATTACTTCCTTGGATATTCTTATGCAATGTATTACATTATTTTTCCCTACTAAAAAATCACATTGGAACTGACAAGAATACCATTCCTTGTTTCTGTCTCTTTCCTTTCAGCAAGAATTTTAACAGACTTACCAGAGTGAACCTGATAACTGCAACCAGGTAGGCTATATTATATCAATTAATGGTTCACTGTAACTAATGACATAATTGGGAAACTATGCTTGGCAGAGAAAGAGGATCATCTCACTTCACCAATGTTTAAGGTCATTTACAAAGGAGCTTATGTACATGGCTGCATATGTGGATGCTGTCATCCATATGCAAAATGTCTTCAGCAGAGAGGAAAACAACCAGTTTCTATAGTGCCTGAGGATATAAGGTTCCCTATATCCTGCAAGCACTGCTAAAAAAACGTCTTATTGATTGTTGCAAAACTGATGACTTAGAAAAATTATAATTTCCTAATAGATGAGAGCATATACTACATGCGTAATGGAGAACTGTTCATAATCAACAAAATGCATGAAATCTCCTGGATTGAGGCCTGCTTAAGATATATAATAGAATGCCTTTTATACATTTATATCAAAGCCTTGTGGGAAGGCAGAAAACACACCATAGTTAATACTAGCAATTTGAACACTACTCTTCAGCAGACCAGAAATAAGATAATTGTTCAACATTGGCTGAGTCTTTTGAACTACTAGAAGCACTGCCTGTAATTATAGACATCTGTCATTGCTAGCCACTCAGTAGTAATTCTGACATCAGTATACAACTATAAGACTAAACTGCCTGCAGGCATAGTAATGGAGGCCAGATACGAAAGGCAGACAATCTGCCTCATCCAAGCTATCTGTCAAAGGTTCCCAAACACCAATAGCTCTCACACATTCTATCCCTATGATAATATGTTGATTTATTTTCCATCCTCTAATATTTATAGTCTGGCCATCTATTAAAATGAAAGGGAAAAAAAATCCTTATGGCTAATTGAGGCAGTTAGTATGTGTATCTTCCTGAAAGATCACAGCTTGGTTTTCTGAAATTAAATATCTGTAGCCACTTTGAGCAAGTCCCATTAGAATAATAAAAGATTAATTATCTACACACCATTGGACAGGTACAGATTGTTACAGTTTATATCTTTATGTAGTTTTTACAAATCAAGTCAGATGTCACTGTGTCACACTTGCAACATGTAAGAAAACAATGCATTTATGTAATGCTACTTTGCTAAATGATTAATTTTTTATTACTTGCTATTGATATCTGAATAGGACATATTGCTACTCTAATCATGATATCTATTTGAATTTTCAAGTAACACTAGCAAACAGTATCTCTAAACATTATTAGCTATATATCCCCAATAGCAATTGGACAGAAGAAGAAGAAAAATAGATATTTGCTTCATTAGGAATGAATACCCTTAGTTATTGTAATCTGTTGCTAACAAACCTAAATAGCTGATATGAAAAAAGCAGTTCATACCAAGAAGACACTATTAATTATTAGACAGACGGTTATCCAACAAGTGAGATGCATTTTAAAAACCTCCTTTAAAATACAATTGCTAAATGCCTTACAGTGCTGTAACATGAGACAGGTTCAAATCTTATTACTTCACCAAAATTAAAACCTAAGTTTTAATACTGTTCAAGTCGAACAATGATTCCACACTTTATTGCTTTTGAAATCCCTTGATGATCATAGGAAAAAATGCCCTCGAGAAAAAAAGACTCTGTTTTCGATAAACAGAAAATACAGTTTGCACTCTTAGCCTCTTTGTCATCACAAAAAAAGGATTTAATGCCAATTCTTAAAAAAAAGACTTTTTTTCACAAAATGTGCACCTTGTGTGCCATTTGTAAAATCAGTTCACTTTCTTTTATTTATTACTGCAGTGCGGCAAAGCAATAAAGTAGCTACTGATAGCTAATAAATTACATGCCTTTTAAAACAATTCTCCAGCTGCAAAAACGTGTAACTACAAAGGTTTACATTTACATGGTACATCATATGAAATGTCTATATTTATGTCTTATTAACCAGTTTACTAAAATCTGACCTTTTATCTAAGAGCTGAAGGCAGCTCTAAGTTATTCCTAAAAGTATACATATACCCTTATTCAGTGTATTTCATCCTGATCAGTATACAACAATTACACAAAGAACACAAAATTTGTTATCTAAAATAAATAATTTATTCACTAATAAATGATAGCCTTGAGGAAGAAAAAAATTCCTTCGATTCATATTGTGCTTAAGAAGCATGTTTTCTCTGTACTTGCCAAATATAAGTTATATCACATATTCTACTGAAAAGGAAATAATAATACAGAAATATGAATTTCCAATGTATTTTTAAGAAAATCTATTTATATTTGCAATTCCAAGAATTATAAATGTTTAAGAAAGTCCCCGACTCAAAATTGAGGTACCAAAATATTGTTTAATGTAGCTATACAATAAAAAAAAATACCAATCTATACTCACTATCTTTTATCCTTAATCACATTGTCCTACTATAGAATCTCAGAAATATTATCACTCAATTATACATGGAATATATATACTTAAAGATTTTGGATTTTCTTGATATCCATATCATATAAATACAATTTTCCTTATTATCTGTATGACTATTTTCTTAAAACAGAATTCTACAACCTTAACAAAATATTATGGACATACTGTATATTATGTTCAATAATTACAAAAATTGCATGAAATACAGCAAATTAAGGCAGATTCTTTTCAAAGATCATTCTTTTAAAAAACCTGCACTTCAACAAAATGCAGAATGATTCTAACTTGCCTCTCCCAAATGAATAATAACATTTGGGGGGGGGGGAGGGTTGGGGGGGGGACCTGACTAATTGAACAATATACTGCCTTTAAATATTTTTCAACAAGACTGGACTATGGTGAGACCTGTAAATGCATCTTTCTAATTGCTTTGTTGTTATTGTCTTTTATCATAGTTTTAAGTTTAAGAAAAAAATATTATTGCTAAAATTAGAAACATGTTTCACAACATGTTTCAATAGAAAGTAACGTGGGTTTGTCTCATACATAATGAAAGGTAGGAAGTAAAGCATAGTTACAGAAAAATACAGCTGATAATAAGAACAGGTTAGAATGAAAGAAGAAATAATCGGTAATAAATTACAATATTACAATAGGTAATAAAAATGCAATCCAACAGTTAGAACTGACAATAAGAAAATAAAACTAGAACCAAAAGCGGTGTCACATTTGCTTTCTGCTGAAAAGCCACTTCAGCTCCATCATGAATTACTCTTAAAAGTATCTGCAAGTTTTTATTTTTGTTTTAGCTTAGAACATGGAAGAAAGGCTACTTGTTCAAAATGGAGGAAAAGATAATACAGTTCTTTGCATGAACTTAAGTAGCTTGGTATACATCTTGAACTGTGTGAATTAGAGAAGGAGGACTCCTATCAAACATTTAGCTGTGGAAGATAGCAAGTAGATACTATATAAGTATAGACCCAATATATGTGAATCAGAGCATCCTTCATGAAAAAAATTCTTTTCAGAACCTATCTTTAAAAACAATTGATGCCCTTTCTAATTGCACATTGGGGGCTATCAGCTCAGCCTACTTAAGATGTACCATTTCCCACAGGAATGATAAAGCCAGCATTAATACTGATTAGCTGATTAACTTTAACCTCTAAATACAGAATTCAAAAAATCTTTTGCAATTGGACAGACTAACTACAGAAAAATACTGGAAAAGATCTATGGTGCCTCTGTTACTTTTCACTCAGTTACTTCTGCCAATTATTCAAAAGAATCAATCCCCATGTTATTCTCCATCTTCTGTTGTTTTCCTTTCCCCACTCCACTACGGGCTATTTTTTTAATAATTTCTGAACAATTCTCAAGAGTGAATTAACAGCACTGTTGCCTCAGTTTGGATCAGTGCACTTTATATGGTGATGACTGATAGTATAGAATATTGCTCTTCTTTCCATTACACTGATATCTACTCTTTTATTACTGTCATCGTGTCTCCCACTTCTCCAATGAAACTGAAAAGGGGAAGGAAAGGAAACACTGTTGATTCCTTAGCATAGCCGCTAACATCAAGGATGGTGCATGTACAGTGACCTTAAAACAGCAGTAATGATCTTAGACATGAAATCTTTGAACAAGATATAAAACTGAACAGACTTTTGGCAGTGATGAAGCTAGGGCTGGACTCCAGGGTCAAAATCTAGAATTCCACATGTAGAGAAGAACAGCTGACAGAAACAGTACCAAACTAGCATCCATCGGCATGTTCAGGCCAATAGAACTGATTCTTCTTACCTCAAAAGTTCTTTAAAGAAAGTTATAACAAGAGCAGGCAAGCATTTGATTATAATTTTACCAAACACAGTAATAGATATATAGATACATACATACATACATACATATGGTACATACATATCTTTCTCCACAAAAGAAATAATTGCCTATGGTCTAAAACCAATGCAAACTATAGACTTTGATATGTTGTAACTATGTATTCTGCCAAAGCTAAATACTATTCTATTTGTCAGCACATTTATCTGTGAAGGGCAAAGGTGTTTTTCAGCAAGAGTTGCTTCTTCAAAGTAAGAAAACTCTCAGTGAATTTCACAAATTATTACAGTTAGAGGCAATTTTGGAACTATATCTGGGAAAGGGAAACTGGGAAAGGAAAATTTACAGAATGTGCTAGAGATACTTAAACAGGAATATAACGGTATAGTTATTAGTTGGTAGATTGGTAGGTCTGGAGCAATTATCTAGTCTTTTGAGGAATTAAATCTAGAAGATCTGGAGAATCAAATTAAAAGAGGGCTGGAGAAAATGCTTATTAGCAACACAGCCAAGTCAGGGAAACAAATTTCCAGCAGCCAACAAATGCTTCTTCAAAGGGATGAACGAAATTATGGGATCATTTAGGATTAAGGAGTTCTTAGATTCAACTTTGGTAAGTCACGTAAGACTTGAGCAAATTCAAAAATTGTAATAAATTTAATGACAGTAGGGTCACGGGTATGATGGAGCTACCAAGCTGAAACCTCCTATGGCCCAGGGAAAAGAAAATGTTTTCATTTTAACATCAAGATTGTATTCAGTGACTTGTTAACTTGAAATGTTGAGAATGGCTAACCATTCTCAACATTTCAAGTTATTCAAGAAATGCTGAATCCATTCTATTAATCGTATATGTAGCTTGCACCTCTCATATCTGGTTCCAAATGAAGCACCTATAATTAAAGGATACTTAAGAACTTCAACACATTTTTCTTAATAGGATCCCCAAAATTGTTACTAATAAATAAATAGCCATGGATAATAAATAAAAGAAGTCATTATTATTAATAACAATAAATAATTTATAAATAAATAATGTATTTATAAATTTATTTATAAATAATAATAAATACAAATACATGACTAGGAATGACGATTCAGAGAGATACCATGGTTTAAATTTGGAAACATAATGATTAAATCATCCTAATATTACAGACCAGTAATTCTACTAAAGGAAAGCCAAAAATCCATGATTCTTCTACTATAGGCAAGTTGTAAAGAATGAAGTAGCAGTAAGGAGCTTCAGCAAATAGTGATGGAAGACTCCTCAATTATCCTTCTTACATAAATAAATTTCCAAGTGAGATTGGAAATTAGCCCAATTTATTAGTTATGAAGTACATGAGTAAAATTCTCAATTCTCAATGGAAGATAATATTTATAGCTCAGGATTGAAATAAATTTTGAGTATTCTACACTAAGTTAAATCCAAAAATGTTAGAGAATTTCTGAAATCCTGGCATTCAGACAAATTAGCCATAGGTACATACAGATAAACTAACATTTACATACCATTCAAAGGAGACAATCAAAAATCTAAAAAGGAAGCAAGAGCAAAACACCTCCTCACTGCCTTATAATAGGGCAAGCTATTATATGTAAGCAGAGAGAAAACCCCATTTCCTTCTAGCACTGATGATGTTACCTGGTTGGGTAATAAAACGTCTGCAAGATAACAATAATTAACCTATTCAAAATTGTAATGAAATTTGCATCAAGTGAGGACCATAACATTACACAAAGTCTATTTTTTATTTTAGGAGACATCTTTCTTTCTAGCTTCAAAAATTACAATCTCGGGAAGGCTGAAGGAAAGAAAGAGGTTAACCAGCAACAAAATTAGACTCAGTTATAGTGGTGATGGTTATATCACTGGAAGATCTGAAAGACCAATTGGACATAGATTGTCATGGAGAGCTGATATCAGCTTGATGACATAATCAATCATTGTAACCTAAAGTTACAATGAACGTTTATGCAACTGTTTGCCATATCTGTTTACCTATGGCAAAGCTTTTCTTCAGTGGTACGTGATCTTGTATTGCACAGAGGTATAATACAGCCTCTGGACAATGGATCTAGGACAATTCAGTGGCTAACTCGGCATGGTCAATTTGCTGTGGGAGAAGAGTTACACTAATATCAAAGAAATGGTGGAATAGAATAATTAAAGAAAGGACACAAAAGAAGGGACAAAATGAAATATAAATGACAAAAATTTAAAAAATTTAAATTTTAAAATTGTTTTAAATACTTAAATCAAATTGTTGAATTGTTCTGCAGAAAGTTGTCCTGTGGTCAATTGGCCATGGCAAATTGTCCCACTGCAAGTTGGCCATGGCAAATTGTCTCATTCTGCTGGACAACAGCTGTCAATCACAATTAGATACAAAATAGCAGATTCCAGATAGACTTTGTCTTAAGGAAGTTGGTCATACCATTTCAACAGAAAAATTAAAGGAAGGCAAAATAAAATAAATTTCTGATGGTGTGTCCCTCCCATACAAGTTTGAAAACCAAATTAACTTCCATCTCAAAAACAGCTCATGGCCCTGGAAATTCAGAAATTATTATAGAAATTATTTCAGTTGTTTCACACTGAAAGAAAAGTACCACAAAGAGACTGGTGTGGTGATCTGTTAGTTCTGCCTGATTTAGGGTTAAAATGAGGGCTCCTTAGTGGTCTCTGAGCTTGGTTGGGGTTTTTTTTGTGGATGTTTCATTACCCAAACTAGGTAGCATAATCAGTAATAAAGCATTATTACTAACCTAAGCCTTTTCTATAAATTGATTTTTATATGTTTTTTTACATTTTACTTTTTTTTAAAAAAAGTCAACATTCTTAATAATTATGCATTTTATTAGATCTTGTTTATTTATTTGCTGGATACTAATGTTATGCAGGTGGATTATAATTTGCACTACAGGCCTTTCCCATCTCTTATTTTTTTTCCATGTTTCTTTTCCCAAACCTGCTGTAGGTTTTGGAAAGCAAGGAGGCTCCAAGAGGGAGAAAGGTATTCTGTATAAAGGAGGGATTAACTAGAACCCAACACTTTCTTAGTTTTTGTCTTAAGTAAAACAGGCACACAAAATTAAAAGCCATTCTCTAGGAGAAATATAAAACTGTATTTAGATCGGCTTCCTGGTATTGCCTATATTTAGGAGCTATGGTTTGAGAGCAGGTGGCTGGTCCCGTAGTGTTTATGAACTGCCTGTCTTTCTCTTCCAACTGCTTCCTCTGGATATACTTTCCTGATTTTTCATTATTTTAAACATAAGATATGATTTATTGCAAAGTACTGAGCCGTTGATATCGGTAGGATAGCCGAATATTTTAAGTGTCTTTTCCAATAAACCCTTATAGCATAATTATAGGCATAATTCACTGAAATTAAAAATAGCACTATTTTTATATAAATAACACTATTATAAATAAATAAATAAATAAATAAATAACCCTATTTCTTGCATTCTTTTAAACCATGTTTTATACCAAGATAAACTGAGTTCTACAGTATACTGATTTCCTGGAACAGTTGTGAACAACAAAAACAATAATCTTAGTTATATTCAGGATGCTTGCTAGTTAGTAAGAATTAGTTTTACTCTTTCAAATTATATTGTAGAGATGATGTACATTTAATTCCAGAAAAACATTTGCCTTTAATTATATGGCGTCTGTGGCAAGCAGACAGCTTCATTTTACAGGATTGAATTGCAAGAAAATATAGATGTATCTGTAAAAAGCAAATATAGATATGTCCTTCACTCTATTCTACAAATAAATGATGACAACTACAGTGAGCAGAAGCACCAAATAAATAATTCAACTTTGAGTTTTAAAAACTCATATTTAAGGGAATTGTGTTGATTTTAAAAGGATGCTATATCTTGCGTTACATCAGCCTAAAAGAAAAATACACAGTATTACTTTCATTTGCTCCAGATATGCACTAAAGAATCTGCACTTAAAGTTCACGAAACAATAATGGGACAGAATGACCTTTCCCAGTTAAAGTGAGTTGGAGGAGAGGACATCTCTCTATTCAAAATTTAAATTAATAAGGACAACTGACTAGCAAAAATGTCTTTCATCTCTTTGAGTATTAATTCTTCAATATCCAACATTTTGGATCAATTGGGTTTCAACTGAAAGACATGAAACAGCAATTAAAACAAATTATGTCATGTACATCTCCGTATTTGACATATTTACTGAAACAACCTCATTGTCACTTCTGGACTACCTGGTTTGTGGCTTCTGCTGTGAAAAGAAAAAGATATGATTGACCATGATTACATTGCTTTGCAGCTTAAATGATGTATCTTTAAGAAGTACCTATATTAAGTACCTATATTTAATACATACTTTTTACAAAGATTGAAATCATTTTTTCTTAACAATTGGTTACTATATGTAGTTTAGGATTAATATAATTACATTGAACTATTGAATTGTGGCCATATTGCATATTTATTCATATATATTTTAGAGAAAGCAAATGGATTATTGCAGAGTATAATCCTAGGTACATTCATCTGGAAGTTACATCCCACTGAATTCAAGGCAATTTATATCAGGGTAGACATCTTTATGACTGCACCTAATGAGTAGATCTTTAACATTATGTATTTCTTGTTTTTGCTGATATATGCTATTGAAAGTATATTAAATATCTTGTTCCTTTAGATAAACAAAAGAAACACTGGGTAGGTATTCATTTTCATTTATATATATATATATAATAAAGCCATAATCTTTTTAAAAAGTCAGTTGATCTGATGAAGGATTTTTATCCTTATAAAAATTAACACAATAAAAATTAGGATGACTTAGCACAAGAGTATAGCAACATTAACCATCTATGGGAAACAAATCCTCCATTGCACCTGTCTTCCACTGTGAAAAAGAACATCAGCCTGCCACTGATTATTTGTTTCTGACATGATTTATCACCTACTATTCTTTAAACTTGATAAAGCAAATTAATCTTTGATTGCAGAAGCCACTAGAGGTTGTCATTAGTCATGTAGTTTGGTGAAGCTGCACGCGTTTCATTTACCAGTCACAGAAAAGTGAAAGCCCAGCAGCCATCACTGGCCACTTTCACCTTTTTTCTCAGAGAAATGATCCAACATTTTATGGTATTTTCCATGACGGTCTCCAAGCTGTCTAACTTAACCAGCAATTCCTCCTTAATGTTGTTTCTTAAAACAATGCTGATGACTTTATCCCTTGGATAGAATATTTCAACAAGGCAATTGGTATTTAAATTAATTATTCTATTTAAATGGGTGATTTCCAAAATATGTATGATAATTTAAGTCAACTGTCAAGTATGATGCACAAAATCCATACCCCTCAACTTTCTTCAGCTTCCCCCTTCATACTTAAACAATCATTCAGTCACTTTCACATTTTTGCTATTTTCCACAGCCCTTAAAAGAACCAGTTGTTTTTATTTTTTAAGTCTAGTTAACTGAACTTTTGACATGCAAAGAGCCTATCAGCACTTGGAGTTATTTTAAAAAAAAACAAATTAGGAAATATAATGGACAAAAGAAAAATAAGTATTTGAAAGCATTTCCTAAGGCAACTCCTCGACATGTGGACTTCAGGTCCCAGAATTCCCCAAGTAGCATGACTATTTGCTGAGAATTCTGAGATGAAACTGACACAAATGAAAGTTGAGGCAAAAAGGATGGCAAAAAATGGTATAGACAGTTCCCTCTAATACTATCAAAGGATCTACTTATAAGAAATCGGTAGTAGAAGTCAAGCAAGAAAGGTCATAGCATCAACATATCTGATTATTTGATTTTAGCTAAAAGACCAAGAAACAATATAATTTTATTATTTTCATATATAAATCTACGTATTTAAATTACTACTCCACATTCCAAATCTAAAAATTTTCCTCTACTCATCATCTATATGAGAAGCAGGAAAATTCACTTCGCATAAAACCTGTTTTGAAGGACTCACACTAGTATTATAAGCTTGCTGGTGGATAGTGGTAGCTGCAATTCAGTTTTTCAGGAATTCAGGATGGTATTATTGTAGAATAAGGATGGCTTATTTAAAAGTTATAGAAGTCATTAAAGTTTCCATGTAGCTGGTTGGACAATCCCCATTACTCCTTATTCCAGAAAGTTTTTTTTAAAGGTGCTGTTAAGGACATCAATATTATTTATACTGAGATGATACATCATTATAAAATGAAGGATTTCTGTTTGGTCTTCTATTCAAGAAAGGATTCTAATGACTTTATGAAGCACAACACAAATGGATTTCTGCTTTGACTTCCTGCCTTAAAGCCGCTATGAACATTTCACAAAGATGATTTGTATAGTCTTTGTGTCAATTATAAAGCTTTATCCTTTCTAATGATAATTTTACTCTGGTTCGTTATTTAAAGTTTAAAGATAGGCTTTAATTCACAGTCTGATGAAGCATAGATCTTCATGAGTACTAGAGTGATTTGTCCGTATCCCCCCCACCAACAAAAATATCCCCCTCACACATTGATGAACTTCTGTGGTCTAAGAGGTTTCTTAACTTGCTGTTTCATATCCACACAGAACCTTTCTAAAACCAATGAATTTTAAAAACTGCCTCTGAACAGAGGAAAAAGCATTAATCTTGCCAAAGCCTACAGGCAGCTTCCATAAAACTCTCTCACTGGCCCTTAAGCATAAAAACTTATTCACCTCTACTATTGGCCTAGCATAAGTTGTCCTCGTCATTCTCAGGGGATAGTCTGATGTATACTTACTAATATGGAAAAAAGTGCAAACGCCGGATGCAGAAATTACTTGCAAAACAGACCTACACATTGGTTCCTTTTAGGCCAATAGTCAGGCAGACAAATCAGACAGCATTAGTTGCTTGCATTGCAGTTACTATGCCTGCACATCTACTTCAAAATGAGACATTGCTCTTCAATCACCTTTAATGCGAGAAGAGAACAAAGCATGATACAATCTTGATTTCTAAGACTTTAAGTGAATCACATGTTATAAATTGTGTTATGATATTAGAACTATTTTTGTAATATTAAAAAGCATGCTACATATGTAACACTATGCACACATTATTTCTATAGACATAAAGCTAATTTGAGGGATTTTGTAGAAAATGATATAAAGTGAAAAACACTTTGAAATCTCAAGACAGGTTTTATTCCTGAACAATAACCCCAAACCTCAGCATATTTTGCAGACTCCCCAGAGAACTACAAACACATTTGCTTATTTATTTATTAATCTCAAATTCCAGTAAGAAAGATACTCATAAAGACAAGGAAATCACTGTATAATACTGTATGATTCTCTGTGGCTGTAAGAATAATTGTATGTTTGCTTAAAACATGAAAAATCAGAAATAATAAAACGTACACACAAATATGCACGCACTACTTGGGTTCGATTAAGAAACTATAAATTTCATCTATTGAACATTAACAAAAATTACATGTGTTTATCATCTTGATTATTCTCAGATTAATAGAGATAAATGACAAGACATAACCAGCAGCAGCTCTGCAACTTAATCATTGCATCTGAGCTATAGGAAGCACTTAATTACTCTCATTTTCTAAGCTGAATCTAATGAGAAGGCATTAGCCAAATGAAAAGAATGCAGTACAAACAAACAAAATAGTTACACCATCATTAAAGAGAAACTCTGACAGTGCAGGTGACAGCCTATGCTGCATAAATTACCATAATGTTCTAAATGCTGAGCTGTCAGAATGCTAACACAGTGATCACATACCCTGGGAATCTCAGCACTATAGCTGTCAGATACAGGTATCATAAATCACCTCTCTCGACTGTACTGCTCATTACTAGAGCTATCTTTATATATGTTTTGCAGCACTCTTCTATACAGAGATAAAGGAAATGTTTTTTCTACAAGACAGCTTTTTTTGGCAGGCATTATATACAATCCTTGTATCTTAAATGGAGACTTTTTTCATTTTAATGAATTTAAATGTCTTATTAACATTCACAGTCCGTTAGTACAACATGCAAAATCTATACAGTGCAGAAACAGCACATTAACTGTTAATGCTGTCACTGTGGTGAAAAAAAAAATCCAAACATAATGGCATATTAAGCTAGTTTTTAAAAATGATTATTTGTAAGTGTTTAGGTTCTTGGAACCTTTAGATAGATACACACATTGGGGAATACATACCAGAATTATCACCATGTATGAAAGCATCATCATTATTTGGTCAATGAAATACTTTTTTTGAAAAGGAGCGCTGGGACAAATAGCTTAGAAGAAACTGCTAGAAAAAAATGTGCAGGACTTATGCAAATGGAATCACATTCCCACAAAAAGGCAGAGACAGACAATTCTCCAGAAAGGATACTATATTTAAGATGTGATGACATAAGCTTTTATCTGGTTATAAATTCTACTAAACTCAATGAGGCTAATCCTGAGTAGACACATCCAACATCAAATTCATAGAGTCAAAGGATCATAGGGCTGGAAGGGACCCTTCCCCTCTAGCCCAACACTCTGATCTAGGCAGGAGTTCTTATACCATCCCTGACAAATGGTTGTCCAATCTTTTCTTGAAAACCTCCAGTGATAGAATACCCACAATTTGGGGAGGCAAGTTGTTCCATTGAATAATTGTTCTGTCAGGAAATTCCTCCTTATTTCCAGGCTGGTTCTCCCTCTGACAAGCTTCTACCCATTGTTACTTGTGTTGCTCTCAGGTGCTATGGAAAATAAAGTGACCTCCTCTTCTCTGTGATAGAAATTCAAGGATTGGAAGACTGCTATCAGCTCTCCCTATGTCTTCTCTTTGTTAGGCTAAACGTAACTAGTTCCCAAATTCTTAAAATTAAATCTGTATAATTCTCACTGACTAGCTCTTCAGAAAGCAGGTCCAATAGGTGATAGGAGGGTCAAAGAAATATATGTAAAGGGTAGAAATTAAAGCCTCTTATTCACCTGGAAATTACAATCTAGGGATGACAAATCATTATTCTACCTATATTGTGAAGTATAGTTTCAATACTGTCTTACTAACTGAAGGGGCAGCCCACAGCAGCCCTAATTACTAAATCATATGACTGAGAAGTGCTTATTCCAAGATATCAGAGGACAATTTGATTTACAGCAATTCTCTGGTGTCTAGCAACATATAATGTAGTATTCCTGAAACAAATTGCAGCATAATTCATTTTCCCTATATAGAACCCAAAGAAGCAGCAGCCCAATAGCTACTTAGCAAAATGAAAGCTTATGGTCAGGTCTATGATCTTTTTTTGAAAATTGGTACCAAAAACAATGCCCATATCTGGATTACTTCAACTAAAGTAGGTGCATCCAACCCAAGGCCTACAAGCTGCATGCAGCTCTGGACAGCAAGTAATGCAGCCTTACAAGATCATGAACTTTTAACATTATTGTGTGATTTATAAAGATTAACTATATTATACAGTAGATACAGATACAGAAGGAAGGGACCTTGTAGGTCATCTAGTCCACCCCCTCACCCCACCCAAGCAGATCCTACACCATTTTTGACAGATGGCAGTCCAATTCCTCTTTACTCACAGTGGCCCAGACAAGCTTTTTGATATCACTCACATCAATGTTGACAAGGGGAGATGACACCCTAATACGTGAGGGCTTGATGCTCTTAGCATTACTTAACATCAACATGAAGCCTCTGACTGAACTCATAGTTCAGGGTTAAGTGTCCCCAATAGTTTGATGATACCCAACTGTTATATCACAACCCCAGGCCAGCCAATCAATGATGTTAATTATCTATTTTAGTCTCTGAAACTGCAGATGGAGAAGAAGAGGCAAGATCCAGTGCTTGTATTTGGACTCCCTGGATTTGGAAATGATATGTCTTTAGCAACAGATTAAATTGCACTTTCTCACTTGGCGTTGGACTGCAATGGAGGAGGGGGGTGTCTTCACTGTGATTGACATGCACCAACTGCATTCTTTTCTGAAGCAAGAGGACCTCCAAATAACAACTTATGCTTTAGTCACCCGATGTGTGGATTCAAAAGTCCTTGAGGGACAAGAGAAGGAGTAGTTACAGACTAGGGAACAGTCAAATAAAAGGCAACGTAGCCCTCAGAAAGATGTGGGTGTGGCAAATGATTAAGGTTAAACACATATACTGTGGGTTCATCCACAGATTAAACATATGTTTTCAATTCAGGTACAGATCGTTCTGCATGTATGTAGTATAATCTGATGAAAGATGATGTTGAAAAATATAGTTTGTATAGGTTCTCTTTCCTACACTTTGCATAATATGTATGTGTATAAAAAATAACACGATGACTGTTTTTTGTATATATATAAGAATGCCCTCTTTATTACTAACTCTTGCCAAATTATATACTATTCCTTGAAGTATGTGAAATTATCATTCCATTTTAGAGTTACCACTATAAGAACATATTTATTTCCTTTTGTTTCCAAATATGCTTACCCTTTACACCATTAATGAGGAACATTAAAAAATAAA
This sequence comes from Pseudonaja textilis, assembly GCF_049901715.1. Lineage (NCBI taxonomy): Eukaryota > Metazoa > Chordata > Lepidosauria > Squamata > Elapidae > Pseudonaja > Pseudonaja textilis. Next base: position 144,541,372 of record NC_141990.1, read on the forward strand.
CGTTCACTTGCATTGCGCCAAAATTGATTTTTTAAAAATACAGTAAGCACACATTACAATGGACAGTACAGAATATACTTTATTTGAAATTACATATACTATAAGTTTTGGTATTTTAGTGAAAATTAATAAATTATCATTCACTATTTCATAAAAGCTCTTGCAGGGTAACAATGAATTGACTTCAATTGCAAATAATAATGTTTACTAATTGGTTATTCTGCTACAAAGCAAGGTTCAAAAGGTTAATTACAGCTTGATCACCATTTTATCTAGAAACGTGAAGCCAATTTCTATATGCCTATAAAATGAAGATGTACTGCATGCATTACAGTACACTGACAAATGATTGGACCCTCTAATATCAATGTTATAGGCATTAACATTTGCTCTGCCAGTAAAACTGTCAGCTCTTTTTAATTCTGAAGATATATAAAAGTGCTGCAAATGCTTTAGCTTCCATTTTATTAAATTCATAGAGTGCCAAATAGGACCAAAATGTGTTGTCCAGTTATATCCAAAATTAGAGATTAAGGAAATGAAGTTAAGAACCCTAATGAAGAACAATATATATAAGCGTAACTAGTATGATATGTCATTGATTTGAGGTTCCCATAATAAACTAAATGGATGTATTTGCAATCTCACCCCTGAGTCCTCTGGGCTGCCTCATCATTGAGTATTGGCGGGGGAGGGTTTTCCTGGGACCGATGAGAGAAGAATGCCAGGATCATACGCCATGAGTGTATAATCCCAGCAGGATCACCCAAGGCATGAAGGTAATCTCAGCTATCCTGCTAAAACACCTAGTAACCAACAATACTAGACTTAACAACTGCCTCGATCTCATCTTCTGCAATAGTTTGAATTCAATTTACAGAATACAAATTAAAGAACCCTTTTCCAACAGTGACCACAACATGATTGACTTTTGTCTCAACATACGTCCACACAAAAATCAACACAACAATGTGATCCACAATTATAACTTCAAAAAAGGCAACTATGATCTTATAGACAATGATCTCTCATCCCTTGATTGGCAATTTCTATTCACTGGATGCAATACCGTTGAAGACCATTATAACATATTTTTACTTGAAGTCAAGAGTCATTAAAACATATGTACCAATAACAACTCCAAAACCCAGAAAAAACAGATTACCCATAACAATAAGGAAGCTTCAATCCAAAAAGAGATCACTTTGGTGGAAAAACAAAGCTGGTCATGTTGCCAACTTCAAAAGCTGATACAAAAATTTATGCCACCAGATAAAGACTGAATGCACCAATTATCACATTAAACAAGAGGAAAACCTTCTACGCACCAATTCCACCCGCGCTTTCTACAATTTTGTAAGCAACAAACTAAAAGACTCAAGGCCCATCCCACCCTGAAAGGACCTAATGGTAAAGACTGCAATGATGAAACCATTAAAGCCAACCTCTTTAACACATTCTTTGACTCAGTATTTGTAAACAGCAATGGATCATGCCCAGTATTTCCTAGTCAAACCAGACAACTACAATTATCTAATACATATCGATTTTACAGAAGACAATGTTGAAAAAGCACTACACAATCTAAAACTATCTCTATCTATTGGACTAGACGGAATATGAACAGGTAATCCTGACTGGCATAGATTTCCCAAACTATCCAAAGTTTAATGAACAAATGTGGATAATTTAGCATCATTGTATCACCCTACTCCCAGGTGCTTTTAGTTGGAAGATTATAAACACTTTTTTCAGTCAGATTTCAGACCAGGGAATAGTACACAGCAGGCATTGATCATGCTTGTTGATGATCTCTATTGAGTGCTCAAAATTTGTTGAATGATGATCTGTGTCATAAACTAGGCTTGATGAGCATCTACTTAGCCATATTAGAGTGCTCTGTAATTTGATATCATTGTCCATTTAATACCCCTTTTATGCTCTCCTACACCCACCTAAGCTCCTAACACTGCTTGATTCTTTTAGACTTTTGTTTCTATATATACTTGGTTTTAATACTTACATTTTTATATCTAACTTTCATATGTTTCAGACTCTGATGCATCTTACATGCTTTTAAAATTTTAATTGAATGAATCTACTTACACTAGCCTATGACCACAACAAAGGTTTGATTTGATGACCTCTGAGACAGCAGAGATGGAAGAGGTGCAACAGCCTATTTCTCCTTGATCTCTGAGTGGCGTTCAATACTACCAATCACAAAATCTTTCTGGACTGCCTATAAAGATTAGGGGCATAGTATTACTGTAGTTCTCAGTTCTCTCCTTTCTCTCTAGTGGGTTTCAGTTGGCATTGCCAGGGGGAGGTGAGACTGAACCCAAGACCTCTGATGTGTAGGGTGCCTCAAAGTTTGATTTTGTCACTCCTCCAGTTTAATATCTCCATGTGGCCCTTAGTCATATGTTTGTTTGGAATCAGGTATCAATATGTTGTTTTATATCTTGACTGCAAACCAAACAGATGCTGCCAAAAAATTGTCCAGTAGCTAAAAGCTGTAGAGATCTGGATGGGGAGACTAGATTGAGGCTCAATCCTAACATGACTGAGTTTGTTCTATTTTTAGCCACGGATAGGATTGCAACTCTCTAATTGAACACAATTTGGGGGGCTTCATGAACTGACAGATTTTGTTTGAGGAGTAGATAACACTGTTGCCAGTAAAGTCCTTGAACAGATTAATCTTCTGAGCCAGTTGCTAGCATTCCTGAACAGGGAGGCCCTTCAGACAGTCACTCACACCTTGGTCACCTTTCAAATGTGCTATTACAATGAGTTCTGGAGCTGCCTTGAAGATCATTTGATACCTGCAGCTGTTCAGAATATGGTGGCATAACATGTATGGCTATGCCAGAATATGCTAATATAACATATCTACATTAGGAGCTGCAATGGTTATCAGTTGTCTTCCCAAGGTAATTTAAGATGCTGATTGTTACCTATATAATTACTTGTAGCACTGGTCCTGCATATCTAAGAAACCATGTTGCTCCTGTACCATCTTGCCCATCCTGTATTGATTAAATAGTTTTACCTGATGGAACTAGGAAGTAACCGTTCCCTGTTCCGTTCCCCAGATATTTGCATAGCCCTTACTTTGACTTCATTCAAAAAAGCCCTAAAACTCCAGTTTTTCCCACAGGCCTTCAGCGAGGGTGTATGGTGGCCCTCCTATGAGATTCTTTTATATTTAAGTTATATGTTTTATTGCTCTTTGTGAGACTTTTTTTTTAACTTCTCTATTGTTTTGAATATGTTTCTTAGCAATATATACTACTGAGATTTGCTATGGAGTTTTCTGGCCTTATAAATCTGAGAAATAAATAAACTAGTGATTTGTTTTTGGTTACAATTAGAACTAATGAGAAAAATTACACTAGGATGAAATTTCTAATTACATTTTGATGTCACATGAGCCCACATATACCAATGCACACATTATATATACTCATGGCAAGAACAGATTGCTTTATAAAGATTAGAAAGAATTACTAAAATTGTTCTGATGCTATGCATGCCACTTAACTATTGACTGAAAAAGGATTTCCCATTCAGCATATACAAAACTTTTTAGCCAGCAGTAAGAGGTAAAGACCACCAGCGCTCCCAAGTATCTTGAAGCAAAATGGATTTTATATTATGGCATTTAAATAATAATTTATCTATCTTTGTAGAACAACTAAGATTTAGAATAAAACTAGAGTTGATTCTACTGTAATTCTAGTCATTTTATTTAATGTGAACAACCATTAACAGATACAAATTTACTAAAGTCTTAAAAATTGTTAAAACAATTTAATATCAGCCATATTTAATCTGAAATAATCGTACTTTTGGCAATTCCAAAAGTGCATTCAGTATTGGCTAGTACAAGAAATCAGCTGCACATACAATGAGTGATGTAAATCAATGCAGAAATACATAGATCTGTACATAGTTCTTTGTGAATACATTACTACATTCCGCATCAACTTAATATCTACTAAATCATTCATGAAAATAGGAATGTATATTTATATGTTGCTCTTTGCCAATTCAAAACCTGTACCTTTCAAAAAAGACTGCTGATTCAATTACTCCAGAACTATTACCTTTCATTATTAAATGATGTTGACAACTGTCATTTTAGTATAACTCTGACTGACCTTAGGAAAACTTGATAAGATGAGAAGGGAGGAAGCGAGAGAAAGGAGAAGCATTTCACTAAAAGAATGAAAACCACAAATTTCTCCATTTATATTTTACAAAGAAAGTGCCTGCTGACAAAACAATTAGAGTTTATGAAAGCCTACCTCATTTTTTTAAAGTACTAAATTGCATCAACTGCATTACCACAGTAGCTCTCATACAACATCATCACTGTAATAAATGATGAAGTGTTCTATGCAGAGTGTTCTATTTGGAGCAATGATTCATAGTGCTCAGGGAAAAAAAAATGCTGACACTTCCATAAGACATTTCCCGTAAAAGGTTGAAGTCCTTAAGCAGCAATAAATAAATAAATAAATAAAAAGAACAACAACAACAAAAACCAGCGTCCATCATCTTTAAACCATATTGATTTCTGCAGGAGATTTAAAAGGATGTTTACTTATTTCCCATCATTTTTGTCACTACTGTAACAGTTCTCTTTCCACTGAATAAACCTCTCATGATCCTCCTGGAGATTAAGGTCAGACAAAATGTCAAACTCCTAATGCTAAGTGCTTTTACATTAAAAATTAATATCAAATCACCAAGTAAAATCCAAACAAGAACTCAAACATGTAAACAATACACAATATGGGTAACAATGACCATAAAAAAAAAGCAATAGTGTATGCATGGGAAACATAATTTGCAACAAGTAAGAGTTTAACCTTTCAAACTTTCATTCTTGCAACCTTGTTATTTTAAAGTAGTCCGTTTGATATCATATTCTTTAAAAGTGAGTAATCTATGTGGACACAAAATGCAATGTCATGTGACCATGTCACTTAGTGGCAGCAAATCCGGCAGTCCTGGTTGTTGCCATAACACAAGGACCTTGTGGGTTGTTAAGCAAGGATCCCACATGTTCGGGACTTCTGATTTCCTGATGGTTTCCCCATGAACTTTGTTTATGGGAAACCAGCTGGGAACATTGGAAATTGCAGGGATGCTGCAACAGCCAATATTTCAAGGACCAGTTGTAAATACCACACATTCAGCACTATGATCAGTCCCTGAACAAATGATCGTAACCTAAGGACTACCTTGTAATGAAACAGATCGGAAACAAAACCCTAAAAGAAGAATATGTATTAGCACTTTATATACATGTATAGAGGCAGAATATATTTATTCTAATAAGAATATTTGTTCCCAGTTTTTCACTAAAAGAAATTTGGCAGATGGAATCATACACGGGTATCCACAAATAACATATATCAATTCAAAATAAAAGAGCATCTATTAACACTTCTAAGAAGACATTTGGTGGTTAAAATTGCCACTCCATTTTGTTCTATGTACAATATATACCCAAGTATACAGGCCTGATTTGTAGAAAGAAGCATAAAGGGGAATTTAAAGCAGTTTCTGTAAAGGGAATTTAAAAGAATAATGTCTGTAAAATTACTTTACAAAACCAAGATAAAGAATTTAATTGATAAATTTGGGGGTACTGTATCATCCATTATTTTAGAGAGAACTCAGAACAACTCAGATACATTGAATTTATAGACAGAAGGAGCCACAAGAACCAGTTTGCTTAAAGTGTAAAATTTGTTTTGTTATATAAATTGAAAGAGTCATCCTTTTTAAAAATGTGGACTACTTAATGCCGGAGTTTAATTATTTAGTACTGAAATTCTTCAGAACTGGGAAATATTTCTTTTCCTGTAATATGTGTGTCTTTGTCTTCTCATGGCTGTTACTATAGTGCTGCAATTCTTAATCAAACACATTTGAGGGTTTTTTAAAATAGCATTTTATGATATAAACAAGCTTTTGAGCATACTGGTTCTATCATTCTTCCCAAGCAATAATTACAGGACAGCATCAATCACAGCAATAAGGTACCGAGGATTGATTACCATCCCCTAAAAATTTGTAAACAGGAAATCAAGACTTCTCTCTTCTAAAATATTGTCTAAATGAATAAAAATTAGTGTAACCTTAAATACAGCATCAGCCTTAACACCATTCAGTCTAGACATCTTTGATGGAGTATTAGCTTCAGCTCACATCAAGCAGCTGGCCATTAGTGGCTATTAAGAAGCTATTTAATACACATGCAGAAGCAATGTAACATGGTAATGGGTATATTATTCATTAGTAACTGGAGACTTGCAGACTCTTGACTGGTTAGTCAAATTCCTTCCCACCTACCAAGACCCACACCTTGTAAAACAAAAGTTTTACTGTCAACACTTACAATTGCCATTACCTGCCTGGGCAGCTAGGATTTTTGTGTATATTCCCAAGAGTTTATTGCAGCAGGATAGAAATTAGGGGTGGAGAAAGGCTGAGAACATCAGTAACAAAACGGACAATTTTTGATCATTACACAAAAATCCACATAAGCAAGCCTCTAGTACACTGTGGTTAGTTATGCAAGTGGAAATGCCTGCTTGATGAAATCCAGTGTCACCTTAAAAAGATTAGCTAGACATGTGTTAAATTTAAAATACAACAGATTGTTTGAAAATGGTAACACACATAGCTCTTTGTGCTATTTCCACAAGGGCTCTTAGGGTATTGTTACAGCCATCACCAATTTCATTAGCTTTTACCCTGTTGCAGATGCCAGCAGAAATGGGCAAGAATGTTCAGTAATTTCAACCTTTCAAGCCAAGCTGGGAATTAAAATTCATCATATAATATTCACAGTTCTTTGAATCCTGTAATGCAGGAAATTTTTTTTTTACAAAAAGGCATATATTACAAAATATATACATAAAAATGTGTATTTAAAAAGAAAAATGAATTATATGAGGCAAAAGTATATACAGATTAGGCATAGTTTAGCAGAAAATGAAAATAAAAGTATGTGAGCTCTTTTATGCAGATTTTTAAAAATATTCTTACAATATTTTTAATAGTCTCACAAAAAAATATACTGAATTTAAGGCTGGAAAAATGAGGAACTGAGAAAAGTCTTGATAGATTTGACATCTCTGAATTTTAAGCTGTTGATAAAAAGTTGGCAGCCATAGTAAAATCTTATAGGTTGTGAAATTGGAGTAGCAAAGAGTAATGTCATTATTACCTAGCTACCTAGAAATCCTATACTACAGTCCTATAACTATTTTCTCTAGTGTAAGTCCCACATTAGCATAACGAAGCATGCCTGTAGAAGATAAGTTACAAAAATTCTGGTATGAGAAAGCAAGCACAATAGACATCTATTATAATGCCTTTGTATTAACAGATAACAGATAATCAGAGTTGGAAGGTAGTCCAATCCCCCTACACCATTTCTGACAGATGGCAGTCCAATCTCTTCTTGAAAGTCTCAAGTGATGAAGCTCCCACAACTTCTATGGGCAAGGTGTTTCATTGGTTGATTGTTCTCACTGTCAGAAAATTTCTCCTTATTTCCAGGTTAAATCTCTCTTTGTTCAGTTTCCATCCATTATTCCTTGTCTGGCCTACAGGCACTTAGGAAATTAGCTTGACCCCTTCCTCCCTGTGGCAGCCCCTCAAATAATGGGAGACTGCTATCATGTCTCCCCTGGTCCTTCTCTTTACTAGACTAGCCATGCCCAGTTCCTGTAACCATTCTTCATATGTTTTATTCTCCAGTCCCCTAATCATCCTGGTTGCTCTTCTCTGTACTTTTTCTAGAGTCTCAACATCTTTTTTGTAATGTGGTGAACAAAACTGGATGCAGTACTCTAGGTGTGGTCTTACTAAGGCTTTATAGAGTGGAATTAGTACCTCCCTTGATCTTGATTATATCCCTCTGTTAATACAATTTAGGATTGTGTTAGCTTTTTTGGCTGCTGCAGCACACTGCTGGCTCATATTTAGCTGGTTGTCCACTAAGACTCCAAGATCCTTCTCACAGTTACTGCTATTGAGCCTGGTTTCACCCAGTCTATATGTGTACTTATATATATTATATGTGTAAAACCAAACACTAATTGCTAGAACCAAACGCCTGGCAGACAAGACACACATAAAGACTGAAGTATGCACCCTGACTAAAGTACTGACAGCCAAGGGCTTCCACAAAAGCAAAATCACCGGCTTGATCCACAAAAACACACTGAGACATAATGGAGACCTAGAAGATGAACAGACCTATGGAACAGCTGTCCTGCCCTACATAAGAGGTACTACGGACGAAATCATTAAGATACTACACAGGCATCACATCAAGACTGCCTTCAAAACAGACAGAAAAATAGCAGCCATCCTTAGAAACCCCAAAGATAAAATTGACCTGGAAAACCAAGGCATATATGAAGTCCCCCGGGCATCATGCCCGGCCACATACATTGGACAGACCAATAGAAGAATAAGTACCCGACTGGATGAACACAAAAATGCAGTAAAAACGCTGGAACACACTTCCTCACTAGTCCAACACATGAAAGCCACAGGTCATAGCATCAACTTCAATGGCACCAAAACCCTAGCCACTACAGAAAACCCCAGCCACAGAATTATCAGAGAAGCCATAGAGATTGAAAAAAGACCTGAAAGCATGAATAGAAGAGATGATTCCACCAGACTGTCAATCATTTGGAAGCCTGCACTCACAAACAAAAAAATCTCCACACCACTAGCCAGGCAAACACCTGGGCACAAACAGATCCCCCCTGATACCTCCAGCTCAAACACACCCCAACCAGGCACCCAGATGAAACCTAGCTTCCTAACAAATGATAGCCATCCATTTACTCGGAACCAAGCTGCACTAAAAGCCTCCAATACAGGAACACAATGTTGCCAGCCGATCAAGACACACACACAAAAAAGCCACAAAACAGACAGAAGATATTAGAAACACCAATCAAGCAGAACACAGCAAACTCCAAGACCAATAAACACAGACCAAGACTCCCAACCAATCAGGATGAAGAAAAAAACCATTCTGGCACAGCAGTAGGCTAGCCCCAAATTTAAAACTGAAACAACTGTAAAAGTCTGACTCACAGACGAACACATTACAGAAGCCTGAGGATGGCAGATGAGATTCTGCCGAAACGTTGCTACAACTTTAAAAGCACAACTATAATGATGTGGGAAAATACCTGAACAAAGCTGAATACCATAGATGTAAGTACCCGCGAAAACTTAAGAAAACGTATGTATATGTATATGTATATGCATATGCATATGTATACATACATATATATATACATATATAAATGTATATTTAATATAAAAATTTTTATATTAAATATATTAGCTTTTAAAAAAAATTCGTATTAGTGGTCCTCGAGATTTAAAAGCATGAATTTGGTGGTCCCTGGGATCCAAAAGGTTGGCGACCCCTGATCGAATGGAACTCAGGAAGAGAGCCTTTTCTGCAGGGGTACCTGCCCTTTGGAACAAAATCCACTTGAAGTCAGATTGGCCCCAAACTTGCTGGAGTTCTGGAATGACATGAAAACAAAGTTCTCCCTGTGGCCTGAGGATCCAGTAACATGGATACGGGATATGTAAGGTAATCTTATTGTTAGGAGAATTGATTGCACTTTTCCACAAATTATGTTATATGGTTTTAATGGTTTCATTGTTGTTAATGCTTTTTGTTATTTTAAAAATATTTTGTTGTATTGTTCTTTTTAAATTTTTGTTAGCCTATAGTCACATATGTGAGATGGCTATATATAATTTATAAATCCCCTTTGCTCATTGACTGCCAGTTGAATGATATAGAACCACTATCGACGTACTTGCATTTATACTGTTAGCAAACTTTTAATCTTTCTATATGCCTTTTTTATATTATGAGTCCTAAATTACAGTAGTATTGAAGCCTAACTCTAAACCAGTACATCTGTTTAATAAACATGATAAAAAGTTACCTGAAGAAACTGATAAAGAAAGCAGGAAAAAAAATCAAACAATAGCTTGGGATGATCCAATGTAATGGAGAAGGCAACAGGGAATCTGGACATAAATACCGCCCCTCCCCCCATATGATAGAATGAGGAAGTAATGAATTGAAGATAAAGAATGATAAAATAAGAAGGAACTATACAGTTGGGACACTGCTGAGTTCACTAGGAAAAATCAAATAAACATGGGGCAATAAGCAAGAAAAAGAAGTATGTGTGAGTCTGGGTTTTATAAAAACGTTTTAAAGAATATTTCTGAAAGAAAAGTGAATGACATATGAATCTTATATGCTGGAGAGTGGATGAGAAACAGAGGAAAGAAAACTTAATGAACAATAAAGAAGAATGAGCTCTAAATTCAGAAACTTATCTTACAAGATACTCTACCTTTACCTCACTAATTGTTTTCCTATGAATTGGATGCTTTATCACTGCAATCCCATTATGGCAGCCATTTTATGAACACACAGGGAATTTTATTATTCTCAACATGCCATGTTGTAATCACCAATGCAAACAGATTAAATTTCTAATTTTAAAAAATGTCCCATTTTTCCTGCTTGGTCAGATTTTCACAGCTTTAGGACTACAGATCAATTGGGGCTGGGAAAGTCATGTTCTCCATTATGGCTTTTAAACAGGCATTGCTAGGAATATCTTCACAAAAAATCATGAACCAGTTTTCACAAGTTTAATGTTCTAATAATTAGATCTCTATTTTATTTTACTGCTTCTATATTTTAGACTTAGTTGTGTTTTGTTCAAACAGCTGGAAAAACCATATTTATTCATAATAGAAATATTAGAAAATTTGTCAATAAATGTTATGTTATAATCATCTGATACCTAAACTGTTGATAATGTGACACCCTTGTTAAACAAAAGTGTCTGGAGAAAATGATGGATTAATTGATGGATGGCTAAGGTTTCCCTCAAATATAATGGCTTCACCAATTTGATTTGATTTGTGTAAAATAACTTTCTCTAATAAACAATTTGCTCAGAGGCAATAGAAGAAATGAATGGTTATCAAACCAAACTTAATTAGTCTATCCTAGATTGATATTACTTGGGGAGTCTTCATTTTAATTGTGAGGGGCTGAATACAAAGAATTTGGTTCATTATATTTTTTCCTAGATAAACATTATTGTGTAACTACCTATGGAATAATAACATGTGAATTCATTTTAATAAATGCTTGTAAAGTGAATTTGCTAATCATGCCACACTAAACACGATTCCTTTAATTATTTTCAATATTTAACTGCTAGTTCAATCCTGTTGTAGACAGTCTGTAAAAGTGATTTGTATTTGATATGCCAAACTAATTATACTGTAGAAACCATTATAATTATAATGAACTTCTCCACAGCAAGGAAGCCATTTAAAAACTATGGAAAAGAACACAGCAAAAGATCTACATATTAAGACAGTACAGTATTTTATAAGACTAATATATTTCTGTTCACTCTTTGAACAGTTTCATCTTACAAAAAGATACAGTAAGAAAGGCAAATGGAAACTCTGAATTTTTCACTGTTATCACTGATCAATACTATTCCTGAACATGGCTATCCAGCAGCACTATGCATATTTGATTCTTGGAGACATACACTTGTTGTGACACAATCATAATCACTTAGAATCACAATCGTGTCACTTAGAATTTAAAGATTCTAAATGGTATATGTTATGCCTGGGATCTGACAGAATTGACAAATTTCTATCATTTACAAGTCTTGCTAAAAAACCATGATTAGGAAAGTCTATAACATATCTATTTGCTTATTAATTTCTTTGATGATCAATGGTAACTAAATAAACTTATGATATATACAAATATGGATCCAAGTATTTATTTCAAAAACCTTTAACCATTATGAATGGCAAGTTATAAATAAATATTATTAATAGAAACAGAATTGTGCCTCTAACATAAAACTTCAACTGTTATGACCCTTCTATAATATTTTTTTCTTTATAGTATTTTTTCTTTGTGCTGAGAAGGTCATTTTTTGGTTACTGTTAACAGTTTCATATATTCCATAGTGAGGGGCTTTGTCTTTTTTTCTATTCTATTTACTTTCACTGGTAGAGGAAATTGTTGAAGATGGTGTAATACAGTTTGGTAATAAAGATTTGATAAAGGCAGTAGTAGCACCAGAAGAAAGCTACAAATATATGTGATGTTGGGAACCTTCCAAATTATTACAGAATCAACTCAAAGAAAGTACTTCTTCCAAATATATTAAACAAATTCAAAATTCTTTGAAATCGAAGCTAAAAGGTGAAAACATCACGAAAGCATCTTGGCAGTTCCCATTATGCAATATACAGCAGAAATAAGTTGGCTAGATCCAGATGGAACTTGATAACTTGGATCAGAAAACAAAAAAGCTACTGACAATCTACCATGCTATTGGTATTGATAAATGATATTAACTGTACTTGTCAAGAACCAAAGGGGACAGAGGACTCCTACAGGTGAAACAAACTGTGGGGGAAGAAAAACATCACTTGAATGACTATATTAAGAAAAGCAAAGAAGCATTACTAAAGGATGTCAATCAAGGAAAGCTTCTGAAAACAATAAAGGTAAAAGCTGAGTATAGAAAACAAACATTTGAAAACCAATTTGTTAATTGGAAAAACTAGCCAATATATGATCAATACTTGAAGATATAGAAGAAAAACCCAATAAAACCCCCAAATGGACACTAGCTCAATAATTCTTAGGTTCTTCGCTAGGATTTTAATTATTAAGTTTCCACCAGACCGTGAATTTAACCGTAGATTACTGACACATAATAATAACAATAACTTGCAACCATCACTGCCCGCTTCCGAAATGGAAAGTCAATGAGAAATTCAGCAGGAAGTGCGTTAAACAACCCACAGTGATTCACTTAGCAACCACAGCCAGATCTGACATTGTAAGTCAGGTATAGTCATATGACATTTTATTTTAGGATTACATCGACACAGCTGTCAGTCCCAGTTGTGGTTTGTATGACGAATACCTGTACTATGTAAGCCATTATTAGATTGCAGTGGTGTGGAAGTTGAATAAACAATAAACATATACATTAGGCCCCTAGAGACATATTAGATACCTGCCCAGACTTTTTGAGTCTGACTCAAGAAACACTTCCAGAGAGCAAATGCCTATTTTCTGTTTGAGTATCAAAAAGGAATCACTTATTATTGTGAGCTGCAACAGTAGCACATTTAGAACATTTATTTTTTCTTTTTGTTGTACAAATTTGGTACTGGTTGTTGAAGGAACACTTTTTTTCTACGGAGGTGGAGGAAGAATATCATATCATTTTCCTGACTTGGCTTTTGGCTCTTAGAATAACTTTGGTCTCTGTGCAATACCGTTCATTATCACAGAGTAAATAAAAGAGAAATGTATGTTCGTATAGAGCTGAACCTACAGACAAATTTAAGACTATAGCCTGCCATCATCGTCCATAAGCAAAATAATTTTGAATGTGCAAGGAACATTTTTTGTATGTTACTGCATAGTTAGAGGTTTAGACTGTGTCTCAAATTCACTGTGCAAAGCACAATCCTGATTGAGGTTTCCAGGGGCTATTCAGACTCAAGTAGATTAATGCCGTCAATAATGTAAAAACTATTAAGTGTTCTGAATTATTCGTGTAGCCAAACTCTTTTATTCGCTTAGCTGATGAAAATTCATTTATGGCATCATACTCATAATCTGTTCTAACAGCATCTGAAAGAACCCAGCTCAGGCACGCAAAGGAACCAGCAAGAATGAGAAAAATGGTAACACGGTTTCTACCCCTTTATAAAAAAAACCCCAGCAAATATGTACAAATAATTCAGTACAACATGACTAGCTTGATATTCTATTTTCTCATCCTCTGAAAACTGCTGAACACTGAAAAAGCCCACTATGCTTTTTTTGATAAAGCACAAAAGAGGCTGCAGCTGGTATGTAATTTTATATTTTAATGACTGCTTTTATATATTTGTTTAATTAATCATTGTACATTGCCCAGAGTCACTTTTGGAGAGATGGGTGGCTATATAAAGTCAATTTGATAAATAAATAAATAAATATGCAAGCTCTGCCTTGCAAACGCAATGAAAAAATTAATGTGACTTGCTTTATTGTGATATTTGCTTTTATTGCAGTGGTCTGGAACTGAACTCACAAAATCTCCAAGATATGCCTGTAATCTACTCAAAACATGCCTCTTTTCTATCTACAGTGGCCCAAAATAAAGGTTCATTCATTTTCTTACTTGGTATGTACAAAGTACACATAAACTGGAACTATACTGTTTACCATAAATATTTGGTACAAGTATGCAACCATGGTTTAACTACTGTGTTGTTTAAATATCTGCATTAAAAATATCAATTTTATGTGATTTACATGTCACAATCTAAGGTCTTTTAAAAGCTTTATTTAATATTTGAATATGCAGCAGATATTTAAAAATGAAAAATTCTACTAATGTACTGAAAGCAAATATTCATCCTTTATCAGGCTGACAAGAATAAAAAATATTCTCTGTTTCCCTTCTACTGGCAAGTTTATTTTCTGCATATATTTTATCCTATTATACTATAACAATACTTCATTACCCTGATACAATAACACACAGTCTATGGTCTACCTACAGTTGTCTGGTGCCTATTTAGTTTTATCACGAGCAAGCAATTTGAGAATATGGTAATAAACCCTCAATCACAGTAATGAGGTATGATAGGTTGTAATTTCTCTGTGCTAATGGGTTACAAACAGTATTACAATGATGACGGGAACATCACTGATTCATTATGACTGCAATAATATCAAAATGACTTAATATAGATCACTATTAACTCCTGCATGTACAGCTAACCATTGCCTCTATCTTTCTATATACATACATATAATACATAAAGTTAATATTTATCTTTACATAAAATCCACACTACAGAAAACATTGTTTTGAATTCCCTAAATCAATATTTAAAGTTGGAATTATTGCACTGAATTTGTCCTTTGGAAATAAGACCATTGATTTTAATCTGCTTGAAGCAATCAATTACTCCCTGTCCTCTTTATTCCAAACTGTAATGAAAACTAAACTGCACTGTCTTGAAAACTAAATGTGAAGATGATCATAAACAGAATTTAAACTCCATGGATTATTCATATCTACCCATTTAGATTTGCCATTTCCATTATGAGTACATTTGCCATGAGCATTTAATGGACATCTAAAAGGGAATTCATTAAAGCAGGAGCTGTTGGCAGCACTTATGGCCTTCAGACTGCTTTATGTTTGCCTTTAATAGCTTGCTATTATAAAAGTGATATATTGTATTCATCCCATTAGTAGTTTGCAGAAAGGTCTGCAAAGACATAACAGAACAAGAATCAAAGTAAAATCACAAAGCACTTTTTAAAGCAGTATGTAAATATTGTACAGATACATGCTACTTTGGCTGAATACCATGGGATACTACAAGGAAAATGTGTGGGTAATTTCACTATTAAAAAGACATAGGTGCACATAAAGATGTATACGCACATATCTCCTCTCTGTATGTTTTGCCTTACATTCAGAAATTAATATCCTTTTTGCTAAGTAGAACTATGAAACGAAGTGATTGGGCTGTATCACGTACATACACAGACATGCAGAAAATGATCAGCATTACCTTCCCCACCGAACAACAAAATCAATCATAATTCAAAGCTAAGCTACCTCTTCTTTGGGGTATTGAGAAAATATAACAGAAGAGTTGTGATA